>NW_022111372.1:66934307-66948945 GCF_000313985.2 Echinops telfairi
ATTTAGTCTGGCCCCTGCCATATTACCTGGACCTCACTCCAGGGACGTATGTATACAGCATCTTCTTCCCTATGCCCTTTTTGAAAAAAAAAAATTTTTTTTTTTGAGCTTACCTTAGCGGACTCATGTAGTACTTGGAGGGACACTTTTTAATGGATAGAAGGAATCTTCTTAATAATTACATCTATAGCTTTGGCAAAATGAGTTAAAAACATCCATTTACAGATAATTTAATTCTTAAATACAAGTTTTTCCCTGCTATAAAACTTTGATCAATAGTTTTGGAAATTATATCAACCCATCTGTCGAGTAAATCCAAATAGCATTTTCCCTTTCTAAATCAGTGAAAGGAACAGTGTTATTGCAAATAGATTCAGTTTTCTGTCACAAATGAGAGGTATTTCATATACTACAATGCTTTCCAACTATATTGAGTAGCTTCATGTTACATAACAAGAGAAGCTCTTAACCTGAATACTGCAACCAGTATCCAAAGTTCAATAGTTTTGATAATAGACCTTTTCTCTGCTTTAGTGGCTATGTAAACTTTGTATTTGAGGATCTGGCAGATAGCTAGCTATAATACACTTTCTCTTAGTCTCTATCATTTTTGGTTTGAAAATGCTCAGTAATATTTCCATTATATTTATAACTTGTCTATTATATGTTTTAAGAAATCTTGGTACTGGAAATTGTGGTTCTTATTTAATTTTGGAGAATAATAAACTTGTTGGGTTGGGCAAATGATTTAAGTTCTCTTTGCTATAGAGGAAAATACTTCATAATCTCCTTTTTTTCTTTCCTATGTTTCTCAGAGGACTAGAGAAATATTCTCTTGGATGAAGAAAAAAGACAAAGAGAAGATAAACATTTGAAGGTCAAACTTTATACTTTTAATCCAATTGATAATGCAAAGCCAAATTAAAATGTCTGAGCCTTTGGTGTAACCAGTATGGGGATCAGTTTCATTTCATGTTAGTCTCAATTTAGTTATTAATTTTGATTTTTCTTTGAGCTTCCTTGAGTGTATCCTCAAGGAAGATTTTTTTGTTTATTTGTTTTTGGAGACTGCACAGGTTCAAACCACCGGCTGCTTTGTGGGAGAAAGACAAAGCTATCTACTCTTGTAAAGAGTACCGTCTCAGAAACTGACAGGAGCAGTTTTTATACTGTCCTGTAGGGTTGCCATGAGTTGGAGCCAACTTGCTAGCAGTGAGTTTGCTTGGTTTGGGTTTGGTAAGACAGTAGGAAAGGGCTCTCGTGGCATCATGGGTCAAGTGTTGGGCTGCTAGACACAAAGTAGTCAGCAGTTTGAAGCCACCAGCTGCTCTGCGCTGGAATGATCAGGCTTCTCCTCTTTCCCATAAATATTTACAGGCTCAGAGACCTGAAGGAACAATTCCACCCTGTCTTATATGAGCAGAGTTGACTTAATGGCAGTTGGTAGGAGTAATAACACTGGAACAAATAAGAAAACATATAGAAGTCTGGGTATTTATGCCATTTTGCTTTCATGATGTCTAAATTTTTAGCTGAAGGTAAACTGGGAAAGAATCATAAAACCACCACTTAAATTCATAGTTTACTCTTTATAAGAAACTTATTTCACTATAATAATGTATGTTAATAATTACTTTCATCTAGGTTCTTATATTTTGATGTTTGAAGATATGTATAATTCTTAACTTCACTCACCATTGTCATTTATTCATTTTTATCATTTTCTCTGAAGTCTATCTTTTTGTCTTCTCTGTCACCAGAAACAGCTGATAGCAATGCAAGAGAGAATTAGTTAAGTATAAAATTGAATGGAACAGCAAAGGAGTGATAAACAGAAACTATTAGGTGACAATTAACAAAACGTAGGATGTGTAAGATTGAATATATCTAGAAACAACAACTAAGAATAATGCTTAAATATGGTCTAAAGAGAATTGATAAAGAGTGGTAAAGTCTCTTTGGGATATTTCAGTAACAATATTTTGTTAATAACTTTGTTTCCCAGGCTGAGCACAATGAGCTTTAACCATCATCACTACGGAGACTCCAGAGGTTTTGAACCACTAAAGAGAGGCCAGAGGTCTTGAGCAGAAGTGGCACTATCATAGTCATAGCTGGCAGCAGAGTAACATTAGGTATGGATTGGAAAAAGGAGGGAGGGAAGAAGCCATAATGCAGTTGACAGTGTTTGTAGTGGAGGCAGAGTGAGTGTCAGGGGTGGTCTGAGATCTTGAAGTTAAGGTAGAAATTGGGAAACCTAGGGTTCTTAATAATAAGGATTAAGAACCAGTGAGGTAGTTAGTTTATTGTGCCAACCTGGCTGAAAAACACATGTGGGGTTAATTGAAGGGTGGAGAGATAAATGGCACAGGGAGCCTCACTTTTCGAGTTCTCGGGTCTCTTGCTTTCTGATGGTTGCACCAGGGTGCAGCTGCCTTAGTCAGTTCCCTGCTTTAGCTGTCAAGGCTCACTTCCTACAAGACATCCCCGAGGAGAAGCCACATGGACTTACCCCGATGCAGCCCTGGGTGCTGGAGCAGCCATGTGGAGAACAACCCTGCCAGTGCTGAGATATTTACACATCCACTGACTCAGCTTTCCTCCTGCAGTCGGCGTCATTGCATCTGTTTTGTGAGCTGGAGGAAGACTTTATGGATTGGTATCAGACATTTGGGTTAAGGGGTTAATGTTGGACTTGTGGGCTTGGGCAACACTAGGTTGGGACATTTTCTTGATGTGCACTTAACCTTTATATAAAACTCTCTCTTAGACATGAGTTTCTGTGGATTTGTTTCTCTAAAGTACCCAGACTAATACAACCAGTCACCAACAGATTTTACAAAATGGAAAGAAGGGTCCAAATATGGATGGTGAGTATCATCACAAGTTCACCATAAGAATGGACTTGAAGAAGTCTGGTTGGTTCAAGATTAGAGATGACATTCAGGAAGATGCTCTAACTCATTTTTCACTTAGGGCCAAAGTGAATTCACTGAGGAAAATCTTAGCTGTACTCTTTTGATTCTGAGTGAAGTGCACATTGTAAGACAGTAAGACCCAAAGACTTGCCAGAGACCTTCATTCTCCATTAAGTCTTGTCAGATACTATGTCAATTATCCATCAGGTATTGCCCACACTGCACCTGAAATTTGCCGAAGGAGCGGTTCTCCAACGTTCTGAAAGTCTTTGTGGCTCCTATCTATGGTATAGAAAAGTAAATAGGGATGGATTTCTAACCAATCTTCTATAATTTTGAAAATGGGATCCTCCTGGTATGTGCTTGCACTGTGGGTGTGGATGTTCTGCCACATTTATTATTTTCCTTAGGGCAGACATTTTTGATCCTTGATGACTCCTGCTTATAACATTGTTTTTCTCACTGGGATAACTATGACCTTATAATATGTAAAACAAAGCAAAAACAAAAGATTACTAAACTGAAAGTCCTTTAACAACAAATGTAAGGGCACAGTAAGTTTTCTTTTCTCTTTCTAGACATGCACATTCTTCTTTAGATGGGAACACAGATCTTGACTTAGGAACACTGAATAAGTAATTCTAGTTAACAAGAAAGATTGAACACTTACATGAATTTTGTACCCCTAAGCCCTCCAACTGGATAAAATGATTTTTGAATATGCTCATTTTAAAAATCGAAACAGAAGGCACAATGACAACCTAGGAAAGACGTCAACATTTTGGCAACTGCAAGCAGATGAAAGAGCTGGTGCTGAATTTGCAGACCTTAGGAAGTTGAAATTAAAGCCTGTGGGGTGGGGGCAGGGTGGGGTGTGTGTGAAGTTTTCATGAATTGAATTGTGTTGTCACCCAAAGATATATGTCAAGTTGGCTGGTCATGACTCTCAGTAGTTTGGTATTTCTGTAGTGATATAGGCTAATAGTTATGTAATGATGCAATTACCCCCATGAAGTAATCTGATATGATCAATCAGTTGCAAGATGATTAGGGTGGGCTGCAACCCCCTTATCAGGTCCCAGCCTGGGGTCCATGTAAGGGCTGTTCCCCGGGGTGTAGTCTGCATCATCTGTCATATCACACGACATGAAAGCAGAGAGACATGTGCAGGGTTGAGGTGAACCAGATTTCAAGATACACAATGACCTCCAAGGAACCAAGGACAGAAGGTGAAGAGACAAGAACCTTCTTTCAGAGACGACAGAGAAAATCTTCTCCAAGAGCCGACAGTCTGAATTTGAACTTCTTGTTTCCTGAACTGTGAGAAAATAAACCTCTGTTTGGTAAGGCAAGCCACTTGCCCTCAAAGGTGGAGCCACTAAATCAAATGGAAGAAATGGTGAAGCAAAAGGTTGAACAGAGAATTTCAAATGGCAGCTCAGGGAGACAAAGTGAAGCATTAAAATGAAATGTGCAAAAACATGGAATTAGAAAACCCCAAAGGGTACACTCGGCATATATCGAGCTGAAAGAATTGAAGAAAATGCAAAGGCATTTCACTATGTGGATCATAATAAACTATGGATAGCATAGCACGGAACGGGGATTCCAGAATACTTACTTGTATTTGTGTGGTACATATACAAAGGCCAAGTGGGGGAATCAATGGAATAGAATGAGAGGATACTACAGCGGAACTAAGGTGTGCCTAAGCCAACCTATGATATTTTCAATGGCCTCATATACATTCAAAGCTGGAACACGAATAAGGAAGACCTAAGAAGAATTGATGCATTTCAGTTATAGTGCCGATGAAGGATATTGAAGCTGTCCTACACTGTTATAAAAACAAACAAGTCTGTTTTTGAGGAAGTTCAACCAGAATGCTCCTTAGAAGGCTTCTCATGCACTTTGGACATGTTACCAGTCTTGAGAAAAAGACTCCATGGCGGATAAAGTAGAAAGTCACACAGGGTAGTTGTGGGTTAGAAGTGACGTGATGACACCTACCTACACCAACAATATACTGTAACAGATGATAAACCCTGGTCCCACTGATATGTGTAAAAAGAAAGTTACCACGTAGATGGTCCACTGTGTCTCAATTATGGTCTGATGAGAATTATCCTTGAAGAAATGGAATTAACTGCATTATATATCTTGCTTCAGCTCTTACAAAGCATGCGTTGCAAGAGATAAAAATCTATGCTGCCCTGAGTCTTTCTCGCTGCTTCTTTCTTACTCTTCCCATTGTTTCCCTTCATGGAAATGCTACTTCTAAAGCTCCCATATATCTTGCCCATATTCCTTCCTTCCTTCCTTCCTTCATTCATACATACATACATTAGCTAGGCAGTGAGTTTCCAAGCAGTGAGAATATAAAAGAATGTTTCTGATCTCATATAATTTACACTCAAAAGGGAGATGTTGATATAAATAAATATTATGAACTTCTTTATTTTCTTTATTTATAGGAACTAACTTTCTCATTAGCAAAGAATCCAGGAATCAAGAGATTTATATTTTAGCTTATTTGTGATGGGAAACATTTTAAAAAGAGGAATCAGTTCTTAAGGTGATAATGGCAAGCTACAGCTAGAATACACTAGAGTTGGAATTTCAAGGAAAGCAAGTGGACCAATGGTATACAAACCTATGTTGTATTAGTCACAAATGATCCACTCAGGAAAAAAGAATGTAAATGTAACAAATGAAAATAATGAGAACCTAGTGTATGAAGAATTTGTGTTTAATTTCCTCAACATTTTCATTCTACTGATATACAAAAAATACACACAACATACACATAAACACATGCATAACCATGCACATAAACACATATAGAACTCTAACACTGACTGCCATTGAGTCAATACCACCTCATACTGACCCTATATAGGACAAGGTAGAACTTCTCCTGTGGGTTTCCCAGTCAATAACTCCTCACAGAGTAAAAAGTCCTGTCTTTCTCTTGTGGAGTGGCTGGTCATTTCAAACTGCTGACCTTGAGGTCTACAGCCCAGTACGTACCACTGTTCAATTAGGGCTGTTACACACACACACACACACACACACACACACACATTGGCATACAGATTTACATATATATATGTGTCTTTATCTACAATTTTTTTTATCCCCTAATACTTTTATTCTGAGAATATTCTATCTTCTGCCACCTCTCCTCTCCTTGTTTAATAATACACTATTCTTAGGTTATCTTTTGTCTAATCTTTTGGTTGGAGCAGGGATAATTAATCTTAAACTCTAGTTCCCCTACTATGTATATGTTTCCTGCTTTGAGTCAAAATTCATATGACATTAGCTCATGCCTCTAGGAAATTATTAATCCAACTAATGTTTCCATATCTTGAATTTCATATTCATAAAATCATACAAAGCACAAACAGGCAACAAACAAAAAAAAAATCCCCCCAAATAATGACTCAGCAAAGCAAAGGAAAATGTCAAATGAAAACAAAAAAAGCAGAAAATATTACAAACTGAAACAAATTAAGAAAACAAACAACAAAAAAACCCAACTGAAACAACTTTAAACCAGGTTAGAAAGGAGATAAACCCCTCCTCCCAGAAGAATTTGCTTTAGAGGAGAGCACTGAAGCTGCAGCTCAGGGAGAGGGACATGTCTGATCAGAGCACATGGGAGTAAATGAAGGGGGAGGAAGAGAGAGTGGAGCACATCCTGGCCCACCAAGCCCTGAGGATGATATTCCTGCTCAGAGCAGCCAATGCACAGAGAGGACCATATGGCTGGCCCCACTATGAGACATGATCTCCCGTGCTGACCCATGACCCTACGGGGGACAACACTGGAGACTCAGTGTTGGGATCGCCCGGTCTGGCCCTATCACACCAAGGCAAAACACAAGGGCATTCAGCAGAGCAGCTGAGGGAGCAGAGCAGGGAGGTCCTGAAGGAGTGCAAAAGATAGATTTTGGGGCCAGGGCGTGGCACCCCATCAGACTCGACTGGAGGACACTCCTAGAGGTCAACAAATAGATCTTGAATTATTTACAGGCTTTTCTTCATTTTTATTTGTTTATTTATTTATTTTTGGTCATTGTTTTTGTTGTTGTCATCATTGTGTTTTCTTTTGTTGCTTTGTCTTGCTATGTCTTGTCTTTTTGTGTGCATGTTATTATCTCCGCAGGTCTGTCTAAATAAGATAGACTGGATGAACAGTCTGGAGGAGAAAACAATGGGACTGATGGTTCCATGGGGACATGGGAGAGGAGGAGGTGGGGAAAAAGAGGTGGTGTTGGCCAACCCAGGGACAAGGGAACAACAAGTGATCCAAAATTAGTGGCAAGGAGGGTGTGAGAGGCCTGATAAGGATTCAGAAAGGGAAATGTAACCAAAAGAAATTACTGAATCCCAAATGAAATCTGAGCATGATAGTGGGACACGAGGAAAGGAAAAGGAAATAGAGGAGGCAAAGGGCATTTATAGTAGTGTAAATACAGGCATGTACAATTACATATGATGATGGTGAAATAGAGCTACTTGCATATATTTATAGGTTTAGTATTAAGGCAGCAGGTGGACATTGGGCCTCCACTCTAGTACTTCCTTAGTGCAAGAAGACTTTGTTCTATTAAATTGGCATTCCATGATGCACACCTTCCCAACACGATCGCTGAAGACAAATGTGTGCACAAGCAAATGTGGTTCAGAAAGCTGATGTAGCCTGGCTATCAAAAGATATAGCATCTGGGGTCTTAAAGGCTTGAAGGTAAACAAGCGGCCTTCTGGCTCAGAAGCAGCAAAGCCCACATGGGAGAAGCACACCAGCCTGTGTGATCATGAGGTGTCGAAGGGATCAGGTATTAGGCATCAAAGAACACAAAATCATATCATTGTAAATGAGGGGGAGTACAGATTGGTACCCAAAGCCCATCTGTAGGTAACAGTACATCCCCTTACAGAAGGGTCACGGGGAGGAGACAAGCCAGTCAGGGTGCAGTATAGCAATGATGAAATATACAACTTTTCTCTAATTCTTATATGCTTCCTCCCTGACACTAACATGATCCGAAGCCTACCTTACAAATCCGGCTAGACCAGAGGATGAACACTGGTTCAGATAGGAACCAGAAACACAGGGAATCCAGGACAAATGATCTCTTCAGGACCAGTGGTGAGAGTGGTGATACCGGAGGGTGGAGAAAGGTGGGGTGGAAAGGGGGAACCGATTATAAGGATCTACGTATAACCTCCTCCTTGGGGCACAGACAACAGAAAAGTGGGTGAAGAGAGGGTGATGTCGGACAGTGTAAGACATGACAAAATATGGTGTAAGATGTGACAAAATAATAATAAATTATTAAGAATTAATAGGGGAGCAGGGAGGGAGAGGAAAGATGAGGAGCTGATACCAAAGGCTGAAGTATAAAGCAAATGTTTTGAGAATGATGATGGCAACATATGTACAAAAGTTCTTGACACAATGGATGTATGTATGTATTGGGATAAGAGTTGTACAAGCCCCCAATAAAATGATTTTTTTTAAAAATTATAAACTGTCAAGGGTTCATGAGGGAGAGTAGGGAAAAATGAGGAGCTGATAACCAAGGGCTTAAGTAAAAAGCAAATATTTTGGGAATGATGAGGGCAAAAAATGTACAAATGTGCTTGACATAAAATGGGTGTATGTGTGGATTGTGGTAAGCATTGTATGAGCCCCCAATAAAATGATTTTTTAAAAAAGGAGATTAAATGATTAGGCATTGCATTTTAAGCTACCTACATATGCCAAAATAAATTTTATAATTCTCTCTGTCTAGCAAATAGCAAGGATATTCACATCACTGGATTGTGATTAGAGGGATTTCACCAGTAGGCTGTAGTATTTCCAATTACCTCATATGAACCCACAGATTTGACTGTGAATAAGACAGACTTAAGAAATATTGATGTTTTTGAATAGTGTCGGCAAAGAATACTAAATACACTATAGACAGCCAGAAGCGTGAACAACCCTATATTGGAAGAAGTACAGCCAGACTACCCTAAGGAAGCAAGGATGGTGTGACTTTGTCTCATGAGCTTTGGACATGTTCTGAGGAGAGAACCGTGCTTGGTGAAAGACATCATTCTTGATAAAGCAGAAAGGCAGCTAAAATCTGGGATAAAAGCCGTTATGAACAAATGAACAAAAATACAGAACCCAGTGAAAACCAGATCAGGCCTAATGCATCAGAGTGGGGACCAACGGACAAGGTTTTAACCATGCAAATCAGGTCTATTCTTTTGATCTTCTGTAACAATCACTCCACTGCACTCTATTTGGTAACCACTTTCCTCCCATCCCTGTATTATGGATAGAGGGAAATCACTGAAGGCTTGTTTCCTATGTAGATCCCACAAATGTATCTTGGACTCCCACTGTTGCTTTTCTTTTTAATGACCTTTTTGCTTTCCCACGAATGATGTTCATGAGTTTATTAGGTCTTCTGTCATCAGTGTTCAGTGCAGCAAATCTGTTCTTGGGATGTTCTCAAAATTCAAGTGAGATCGATTCAAGGCCATATTTTGACTCTTATGGACTTTTAAAAATTTTCTTCATCCTTAACTTGAAATTGATGGTCTGTTCCACAGTCAGTTCCTAGACTGTTTTTAGCTGCTAATATCTAGCTTCTTCATTGTTTTCCCCATAGAATATCTATCATTATGCATCCCTGTTTGTTCTTGACCATTTCCAATTTTCCTACATTCATATTTAGTACATCCCAAGTTCCAACTATTGGTTGATGTCTGTGGTCATGCTCACTTTGAGTCATGCCTTACTTACCAGCACACGAAAGTCCTGGAGGTTTCCTCCTGCAGGCTTTTCTCTATCCACGCGCTTATCGTCCACCCTGCTCTTCCTCCGTCACAGTTTGAATATGTTCCTGACCAGAGGGGATTCTCTTCTGGCACGATCTGATCATGTTCTACTTCTATTCATGAGATTCTTCAGCATCAGACAAGGATTCTATGGTATCAGTAAGGTTTTCAGTGACCCTTTCCTCCCAAGTGGACAGTCTATTCATTGTTTAGGGTCTCTTCTTAGCCTGGGAGCTTTGATGAAACCTTTTCACTGTGACCCTGTCGATCTTTGAAATACCGGTAGCATAGCTTCCAGCATCACAGCAACACACCTGTCAGTACAGTATGACAAACTGACGATCAAGTTGTGGTCAGACTCTGAGTGACTTTGGATAGCATTTTGAAGGCTGTAAATCAGTTATCACAGCAGCAAGCATTATCTCTCTCATGAGGAGTGGCTGGTGGGTTTAAACCTCTGACCTGAGGGTGACACCAGGACTCCATAAACAGCTGTGGCATATTTTATTTAGTTTCTTTTCTCTTCAGAAATGTTTACATGTTGTCCCTTCTTCTCTATGTTATAGGGAGCACGGAATGTTATAGGGAGCACGGAAGAGATATTTTTTTCTACACTTTTGTTTCAGAAAATGCTTAATGACTTTTACCCTACCTAGGCTGGTGCTTTTCAGACTTAACTGATCTTTATCTCATTTCTTGATATTTAGTATAGTATGTATAATACTGCAGAATTTTCCCTTAAATTGATTACTTTTAAAATGGAATATATGGTTTGTTTATATAATTAGGAAACGAGTGCCACAAAAATAAGTGTGAATCTAATGTAGAAATAGTATTACTGATTTCTAGGTAGATGTGATTGCCTGTTATCTTCGTTAAAATACTAATAAGTGCTAAGCATCAAACAATTTCACATCAGAAACTTTTCTTACGGTATTCTCAAATTAAAATTTCAAACTAAAGTCACAACTAACTGCCATCGAGTCAATTTTGATTTGCAAAACCCTATAGGGTACAGCAGAACTGCCCTTTGGGGTCTAGGAGCTGCCAACTTCATTTTTCGCCCTTAGAGTATCTGATGTATCCCAACGGCTCATCTTGAAGTTAGCAGCCCAATGCATAACCCACGATGCCATCAGGGATCCTTTACATGTTAAACTAGAATATACATTTGAATTTATTATTTAATCCTCTATTTATAATAGTAAAAGTGAAGAGAATGTAACATTTGCTAATTTAGCATGTCTCACCTGAGCAATTCAGTGACACCAGTTATATCGACCTTATTGTGCAATTACTGCCTAATGTCAATTCATGTCCCACAAATGGGTAAGTTCCTTTTGTAGTTCATTATGCATTGCACTGACAATATTCTCTTCCTTCAATGCTGCTTTCAATGTCAAATAGCCTTCTCAAATAGTCATTAGCTCTATGGAGGTAAGTTTTATAATCCTTAAGTCCCATCACCCATCTAAACCAGCCTCAGAAAGGCTAATCTCTAGTTCATACTGTTTTTTGAGTTTCTCTAATATTGTTGTATAATCTCATTTGCCTCCTTATTACACTTTCTCTGGCATTATAGTTTTTCTGTCTTCTTATTTAGGAAAATTATGTTTTTCACATACACATCTTTATATTTTTTACAGTGCCTAGCACAGTTCCCTTACATGGTAAACATTCTACCCACATGAGGAAATTACTAAGCTATGTTGTTGCTGCTAGGTGCCATCAAGTTGGTTCTGACCCAGAGTGACCTTAGGTGCAAAACAACACAACACTGCCTAATCCTGCCCTGTTGTCACAAGTGTTCCTATGCTTGACTCCATTATGGCAGCCATGGTGTCAATCCACCGCTTTGAGGGCAGCCCTCTCTTTCACTGCCCCTCTACTTTATCAAACATGATGTCCTTTTCCAGGGTCTGGTCTCACCGGACAATATGTCCAAAGTACATCAGATAAACTTTCCCCATCCTTGCCTCTAAGGAGCACTCTGGCTGTACTTAAGAAAGATCAGTCCAAGGTACCTTCAGTATTTTTTCCCAGCATATAATTCAAATGCATTGATTTTTCTTCCATCTTCTTTATTCAATGTCTAACTTTCACATACATATGAGGCAATGGGAAATGCCGTGGCTTAGATCAGGCACACCTTAGTCCTCAAAGTAACGTCCTTCCAATGCTCTAAAGAGGTCTTGCGCAGCTGATTTAATGAATGTGATGTGTCTTTCGATCTCTTGACTGCTGCTTCTATGAGCGTTGATTGTGAATCCAAGCAAGATAAATCCCCGAAAGCTTCAATCTTTCCTCCATTTATTACTTATTGGTCCAATTGTGAAGATTTTGGTCTTCTTTACATTTAGTTGTAATCCGTAGTGAAGGCTGAAATCCTTGATCTTCATCAGAAACTATTTCAAATCCTCCTCACTTTCAGCAAGAAAATTTATTTACCCACAGACTTGATTTAATACGCTTTTGCCTCACAAAAGCAAAGGAGAAATGATTCAGTTATCAAATAATTTAACGACCCCCAAGAATAAAATCATGAGGTTATTTTGTAAATGTCCCAACATTAGAAAATACAATGAAAGGAGACTTCCTAGTGCCAGTAGATACTTTCTTTGTCGGTGTGAGTTCGTGTTTGTCATATTTGTTTCCTTAATTTGGAAGCCTAAGCGCCCATAACTTTTTATTAACCCGCGGATTCCATGCTCCTCGGTTGCCTTTGGAACACATTTTATCTTAATAAGAATAACCCATCAAGCAAGGAAGCCAGCGGGCTCCTCATTATCATGCTTCATACACAGGAGTTTATCTTTTGACTGCCAAATCAGAATTCCACACTGTCTGATTTTAGAAAATGGATTGTTTTTAATGGGTGAGTTTGAGTGACAAAGGCAGAGCCCATGCCAGTAGCCTAATGAATAAAGCCCTGTGATGGGACATAGATGCTGGGGGAAAGTCTGTAATACGTACTAGGCCCTCTGTGCAGCACTGACATTCGCCGCCTGCTGTACAGACTCTTTTAAATGCCATTTGCATTGACGATGGTATAATTGATATTGCTCCCTGAGGAGCTCAGAGCACTGGAGAGAGGAGGAATCAAAGAAAATTCATCTCTTCTGAAGGTTCTCTTCCAGCCACAAAAATGCAGAGACAAGGATGCCAGTACAGAATGATGTCATATTAATAAAAAAAACCAGATAGACATAAAATGTCTTATTCATCACGATTTTCCCAATAACATTTTCTAATCTCATTGTACATTATCTTTCCAATTGACATTCATCTGCATTTGTCTCAAAGATTGTTTGGATTTATTTGGCATTAAGTATCTGTTAATATTCTTCATGATCATCTTGCCTATCCCAATTTCTCATGAAAAAAGA
Source organism: Echinops telfairi (assembly GCF_000313985.2). NCBI lineage: Eukaryota > Metazoa > Chordata > Mammalia > Afrosoricida > Tenrecidae > Echinops > Echinops telfairi. The sequence goes on from NW_022111372.1 coordinate 66,947,458, forward strand.
AACTTTTGTATGTCCAGCAATAGCATAATGCCCTAAACAACCATGAACATGTGTGAATGAGGCAGGGGCTTAGGCAGTAGACACAATATTTGAAAGGATTTGAAATCATCCTGAATGTGCATGATCTTTTAAATGTCAAGAATTACTACAGTATATTGAAATTGTATATAAAGTTTATTCTGTATATAAAGACACATAAACAGATACCAAAGATTTAAATGGAATTGTCAGATACTTAAAAAGTTGACTTACGATGTATATATTTCTTAGATTTGTGCTGAATCAATGTATATTAGCAACATCTTGATGACTATTTTGTGAGAAATGGCTTACCACTGCCATTGAGTGGAGTCTAACCCACAGTGACCCGGCTATGCATTGCACTGCTAACCACAGAGTCAGTAGTTCAAGCCCATGAGAGAAACATGAGGCTTTCTCCTCCCATTTCAAAAACCCACAGGGGCATTTCTGCTCTGTCCTATAGGGTGCCTATGGAAAATGGGTTCCCAGAGAAAATAAACAATTTCTAAGTAGCATTTTGTAAAAGTTAAAAACAACTAATTTCTCTTAGTATTTTATATAAGCTAAAATATGAAAACCATAGATGATTAATGTGGACACAAAATCTACAGAGATTGTAATTGTTTTTTGCTCAGCTATTAAGGGCAGTTTTGTTTTTCTATTTTGAAAATTCCAGTACAATCTATTGTTATGCTAAGTGGAAAGGATTTTATAAAATCCTTTCACCTGCAAAAGATCAAGTTGCTTGGTATTCTGAAGTTGTTCAGTAAAATTGTACTATGTTTTCTGAATTTTTAATTTGTATGTGGTATATGAGGGGTGTCAAACAGGTCATTGGATAATTCCATTATCTTTCACTGTATGGTTTCATCAACTCTTCGAAGTCCCTTCACGTATGTTTGTGTCTTAACAGCATGCTTGTTTGCAAAGAAGAGAGCTGTTCAATTTCCTGAAGGCATATTCTGTCATGAAATAAAAGATTCCCGAGAAGTCAGTTTTAGGAGTACAAGTTGTAGGGATGGAAATTCAACTCACATTGTGAAAAATGAAAGTGGATTGCTTCAGAGAACTTCAGAGTGTGTGTGTGTGTGTGTGTGTGTGTGGGGGGGATCATTCTGGCTGTCTCCAGGGCAGGGAGTGTGGCAGCAATTGGTCTCTGTCTTCACGCTGTGCTTTCCTTGAGTAAGTTTTCCTCTTTGTTTTTTTAAGCACATATATACCTTCAGGCCTTTTTTTCAGCTTCTGATGCAGCTGATTATATTACAAAAAATATCATAAGTAAAATATTCCACTTTGTTTGCATAGTTTCCAGCCACCATGAGATTTATAAGGTTCCCATTATCTTAAATTCTTTTAAAAATTATTATTAATTAGGAGTTAATGCATATATAATATTCCATTGTTCAATTATGTCAAGCAGTGTTGTACAATTGCTACTACAATGAGTTTCCAAACATTCTTTTTTTT
>NW_022111372.1:66955658-66956914 GCF_000313985.2 Echinops telfairi
TATCAGAACAATAATTCAGGTCTTTTTTTTTTTTTATGATTTTGAGCTTTGTTCCACATTTTCCTTACATAATCCAGGACCTCCTATTGTGATTTCTATCAGAGTTAGCTGCTTACCATTGAGTTCTTTTGGTCTCAGGGTTTGGGGCTGAAGTTCACGTGGTTCATTAATTCATTGGACTCATTGTTTCCTTGAGTCTTTGACCTTTGTTTTCCTTTTCTCTGGATGGGAAGAGATCACTAGTTATACCTGAAATAGTTATTTACAGAGTTCCAAGACCAAACCAAGATGTAGACCATTGTCTTTGTTAACTATATTTTGCCAATTAATTTTGGTGACCTCTGATTTTTAAATTATTGATGTAATTTTTAACCACTTTGATTTATTCCAGTCAGTTGCATTTTAATATGATTCTGTTGTTTTTTTTTTAGTTTATTTTCCATTTGATTTTCTACATATTTTTCTCAGGAAGAGGTTATCTGGCATCCTATTAGGAAGTCCTATTAAGTTTATAATGTTTTTTTGTTTGTTTCTATGAGTAAATTACTCTCAGAGTTTTGCTCTTCTTTTGATTCTTCAGTATAAAACATTTTTTAATAATATTATGGGCACACACACGAACACATAAAACTACCAATGTATAATCAATTCCCAAGATAGGAAGATATTCATCCAGATTCAGTGTTTGCTAACCGGGGTTTATGTGATTTCTCACGGCTCTACTTCCTGCTTGTTACAGTCCACTATCAAATCACTCATAAGAAGGTAGTTCACGTCCCAATTTCCTGCAACGTAAATACTAGCATCGTTCAACAATAACCTTTTGAAATGATGGAATTCATAAAAATGATAGCTCTAGAATGCACTGCTTTCAGGTTGTCCTTCTTAGCTTTGCCCAGAGCACCCTCCTTTCCTATGCAGAGATGTCTTTTAGGAGAAATCCATCTCTGCAACCCTCCTTCTTCCCTTTTTTTTTTTTTTTTAATTTATCAAAATTTTCTTTCCATCCCTGGCTTGTCTCTCTCTCTCTCTCTTTTTTCTTTCATAATGGTGTATTTTAAGGAGCAGAATTTGTATTTATTTATTTATTTTTAAAATTATTTTATTGAGGACTGTATTAGTCTAGGTACTTTGGAGAAACAAATCCACAGCAACTCATATATAAGAGAGAGTTTTATGTAAAGAAAAGGTACATCACGAAAACATCCCAACCCAATGCTGCCCAAGCCCACAAGTCCAACATTAACCCATTAACC
>NW_022111372.1:66960082-66987413 GCF_000313985.2 Echinops telfairi
TCAGATTACAATGGAGGATTCCTAAGAGATGGGAAAGGGGCCTGATGGTGTTGGACAACCAGAGAAATCCAAATACAGTAAGGCCGGGGTATTCTGTTCACCCAGAAACAGTCCTCCATAGATCCTGCTCTCGCAGGCACTGGGGTGCACTGTAACAATAATAGTAACAATAATAGAATGCCTTCCAATTTTCTTTCTTGGTTGCTCTGTGTGATGAACCAGGGATTATTTTTCTCTACCTTCCTAAGAAATGGAATTATGAGAAATTCTTCCTAGATTTTTGCAATAATATAGCTGTTCTTTTCAAAATTATTTTTTATTTTCATGATGTTGAAAAATTCATGAAATTTTTTTTAGAAATTAGGAGTATACGTATCAAGTCATCTCTTTAGATTCCTCTCTAACTTATTTTTTCCTTTAAATGATAAACAGAAGTAAAATATTTTGAAAATAGTAGAAAATTGGTACCTAGAAAGTCATTCGAATATACCATATTGTATGATATTATCAAAATCATCAATATTCGTAGGTTACAGTTCTCTTTCTCCTATGAGATCCTGGGTGGTACAAATGGTTAATACAGTAAGCTGATTGATTAGAGCCTACCCATAGGTATATAAATAAACCGAGCCAGTGAGCTGCTGGTGAAAAATCAGCCTTTAAAAAGGCTGTGGCGCACAGCTCTGCTTGACATATATGTGTTTCTCATGAACTGAAGTGGACCTGAGAGAAACTGGCATGTTTATGTGAGCTCTGTCATCTTAATTATGATTTTCTCTGCAATCTTAATTAATGAAGTATAGAACTAGTCCTCCCCTCACCACCCATGATAGCTTAAATTATATAATATGCAAATAGAATTAAGCCAATTTAAAGACCTTTGAAATTAAAATTATGCATTAAAAAGTAAGCCAACAGAACCAGTTAATAGTCAAAAGATTGTGGTTACTTTTCTGTAACACTTCAAAGGATTTAACTGAGATAAATTCCTAAACAAGAATAATAGAATAAAGGCATAATCTTGGATTTAAAATACTTCTCAGCACAATCTCACTACCAGTTGTTAGCTAGAAATTTATTTCAATAGCCTATCCCAAGAAGGCAACTGAAGAAAAATTCTGGTCTAATTTAGAACTTCAACCTGCTATTTTAAACTTTGAACAAATTAAAAAGCAAAACAAAACCACAAATCTGTTAAAGCCATAAGGCAAGTTTTTCAGAAATCCTCCTTTTTTTAACTTATGCTAAAGATGTGTTTCTGGCTGGCAAGCAGGGGAAGCTGTGTTTTCTGTAGCTAAATTGACAAATTAAGACTGTCCAAGATAAGTTCAATAGCAGTGAGACTTGACAAAGGGAATAGGTACTTTATTTATATACTGTGAATGCTGCCAATCAACTGTGTGGAGAAAAGCAGACAAAGAAATAACCAAAAGACTAAGTTATTTACCTTTAAATGCTCAAAAAGTACAGGTGTCATCTGTTTATTCGTTTGTGAATCAGAAGATTTTTCTTCTTCCTACTCATTTGTTTAGACCTCTGTGAACAAGGGGAAAAATAATTAAGACAATATTCAAAGTCCATGAAAATTGGTGTGTGTGTGAACTTGTAAAATTAATTTTAGCAGCTAGGCCTTTTAATACCAGTGTATGTCCTATGCACTCTACTCTCTTAAATAATCCTTTTATGTTGCTCAGGGTAGATATATTTTGAAAGTAGCATCTCTATTAACCTTAGCTGTGTGCCTCGCAGGGAAAAAAAAGCACTGGAGTTATATTTTGAATGTTACCCATGCTGAACAATTGCCAGAGAATATTAATTTAAAATCTAAATGCAGCCTTGACTATTCTTTGCAGATAGGAGAGAAATAAGGCAGTAAGAAAAACAAAGCTTCCTTACCCTGAATTTTTATTATGCTATTGTGATGGCATACATAAGTATCTGGAGAAAAGTCAAGAATCAAATTAAGAAACTTTAAAACATGGAAAGAATTAGGTGTTGAAGTTACAGTTCCAGATAGATAGATGACAAGAATTTTTGTTTATTGAATGTTTACAGGACACCAACCAGCAACAAGTACTCCACATGCAGTATCTTCCTTCAAATGGAAATAGTCACAATATTCATTTTCCATACAACCTCATAAGCTCTGTTTTTCAGTGCATGGATCAGGGACCCTCTGGTCAAAAATTCAAATACAACTGCTCAGATATTGTGCTAACAGTAGGGCTTTTTTTCAAGGGCAGATAACAGAGGAATAAAGGAGAAAATTTCAGATTAGCTTGGGGGCATTTTTCTGGCTCTTTTGAGATTAAGGGGACAATTTGAGCTTTATTAAATTGAGCAGGCAATTCCTAATTGAGTAGGATTCTGGGAGAGTCAATAGATTGACTTGGGTTTTGGTTCCTGGGGAAAGGGAGGCATTACAGGATATAGAAACAAGGTATGTGGGCCTTGGCATGAGCAATTCCATTTGGGCTCTGAGCTAGTCAGAGGGATGCATATATCCTTCCAACAATCTAAATATTTTTACCCTAAAATAACTCCTTTCTGATATTTTCATAATTTAAAGCACAGAGTAAGTAAGAAATTTGGCTAAATTTTTCCTGCTGCTTAATGCTAGAATTAAGATTTGAGCCTATTTTTTGCCTCTCTACACTGTGCGCTTACCTTCTCTTATGATTCCATGTAAAGTTTCAAGTGTAGATTTCACTGAGCAAGTATAGTGAACATAGGTCTGTAGATGTGTAACATAATTGCAGAAAATACTAATGGACTGTATGGAGCATCTATTGATTTTACATGCTCAGCTTCTGCTTCCTCGTTTTGATACCAGCAATACCAGCATTCTGATTTTGTTTAAAGGATTATATCTCCTTCATCATGTTTGCTGTGGTGAACTGGCCTGCCACTGAAAGAGTACTGCAGAGGCCCGAACTCATCTGGCCAGATTCTCTCTCCCAGGATTTTGAGTTGTTTGGGCTCACGCTACAGAAATGCTGAGATTCCTTATATGCAAGGACTGGGAGATGGGAAAACTGACTTGGAGAAAATGTGAGAGACGTGAGTTTATTCGCATTGAGGGGCTTACAGACAGCACATCAGTACTGCACCACTGGCAGCCTATTGGATAGGAAAGGACCCATAAAAGAGGTTGTTGCCTTTTTTATTTACAGTTAAAGAATATTTTATTGTGTTTGTGGTGGAAATTTTCACAGCATATTAGGTCATGCAACAATTCCTACATAAATCGTCCAGTGACATTAGTCACGTTCTTCAGAATACATGAGCATTCTGATGATTTCCGTTCTGGTTATTCTGTTTCAATAATCTAGCTTCCTGTCACCTTCGCTTCTCGTCTTTGTTTTAAAGTAATTGTCCACCTTCTCAAGTAACTCTTTTGAGTCCCTAGGTTGGGGGTGGAGGGTACCCAGTTCTAACACTTCATACTGGAAGTCGTGACATTCTATTCTGATGAGCCATATTCTCCTAATTCTGCAAAAAGCCATCTCTGGTCCTCATTGTTCTTGCGTGGATGAGTACTCTTCTAATTTTTATCAATATTTTTATGCATACTTTGTTTTTCCTTTGATTATGTCTATCATTCAGTCCATACACTTATCATTAGAGAAGCACTGAGTATTCAAGGCGCTGCTGCAAAGAATCCAAGAGGACTAGTAGTCTCTTTCTTTCTTTCTTTCTTTCTTTCTTTCTTTCTTTCTTTCTTTCTTTCTTTCTTTCATTTTTAATCATTTTATTGGGGGCTTGTGCAACTCATCACAATCCATACATCCATCCATTGTGTCAAGCACTTTTGTACATTTGTTGCCATCATCATTCTTAAAACATTTGCTTTCTACTTGAGCCCTTGGTATCAGCTCCTCATTTTCCCCTCCCTCACTGCTCCCCCCTCCCCCATGAACCCTTGATAATTTATAAATTATTATTGTTTTGTCATATCTTACACCATCTGACGTCTCCCATCACCCACTTCTGCGCTGTCTGTCCCCCAGGGAGGATGTTATACGTAGATCCTTGTAATCAGTTCCCCCTTTCCACCCCACCTTCCTTCTACCCTCCCGGTATCGCCACTCTCACCAATGGTCCTCAGGGGTTCATCTGTCCTGGATTTGGTGAGAGAGACAAACACACAGGTTGTTGCCTTTTTATAAGAGTTAACAAACATCTTTGAGTAAGGTGAGTTATTGAAACTATTTGCACTCATGAAACTCATTGCTAGGTTACTGCTATTGCGTTCATAGGATTGTGTCCTGGGTCTGGTTGGGATCTGACCTGGCTCTGAAGGGCGTGAGGAGGAGAGTTGTCCACTAGGGCTGAATACTGGGAATGCTTGCTTGCATGAAGTTTGGCTTGTTTGGAGTGTTAGACTATGTTCCTACAGAATGCTGAGGGAACTTAAAGTGGTTGGAATTCTGTCATTGTCATGGGGAGTATGGAAGATATTAACCCGAATAACAATGACCATGATTCCTAAAGAGCTCAGGTTTGGGTCCTCTCACAAATCTTCTTGTTACGTGCCATTGCGTTGGCTCTGACCCATAGTGATTCTATGCACAACAGATGAACCAGGACACAGAACCGTGCCATCTTCACAGTTGTTTTTATGCCTTAGCCCATTCATGCAGGCAGCCCTCTGTCAATCCACGTCCTTGTGGGCTCCCCCTCCTTCTCCAGCCCTCCAATTTAGCAATCATGATGTCCTTCTCCAGGGACTGGTCTCTCCTGAAAATATGTTCAAAGTATGTAAGATGAAGTCTCGCTATCCTTGCTTTTAAGGAGCACTCTGCTTTTTGTCTTCCTACACAGCGGGCTGCCCTTTCAGCAGTCCACGGCACATTCAATATTCGCCAGCACCATAATTCAAAGGCTTCAATTCTTCGATGGTCTTCTTTATTCAATGTCACATTTTCACATGCATATTAGTCTCATAAGTCTGGAATTAATCTTTTCCTCCATTTCTCTCCATCCTACACATTCCTTTTTGCTTCAATTAGATTTTGTTCATTTTCTTGCAGCCAAAGATCTCTCACGGATCTATTGAAACTGTACCTTTTTCATCACACTGACTTAGCCGTGTGAGGGGGCCTTCCGCTGCTCTCTTCGTGCACAGGGGCCACAGTCATCTTTTCTGGATAATCTTTTCCAGTTTTAGTACATGTGCCACCAGCATGAGCTTCACTGTTCTGTTTGGACATCAGAAGGAGAGAGGACGTTTCGAAGGTGAGGTGGAAGCGATCTTTAGACCTGTTGATTTCTTGCTGTTTTGATTGATACGTTCCTTGATCTGCTTTGCAAATGGCCATCTGACCCCTGGCATCAAAAACATAAAGTTTTTTTCATAGAAATATATTCTGGTTTCACTCAGACATGCTCGTATTCAATCGATCGGAGCTGGTTGTTATGTACCAGAGTAGATTCCTTTTAGTGACCCTCCAGGGCTTCCTCCCAGAGTTGGAGACCCTTGCCTGCTCTTTTTTCCCCTGGACTGACTGGAGGCCTCAGATTTCCAAATGGCTGAACCTTTGTTCCATCAGCCTCTTCAGAAAGGAGCAGAGAGGCAAGACACGTGAAATAACCGACTTTTCATGTTAAAGGATTATTGAATCGACTTAAACTTTCAAACTCTTCCATATTGTCTTCTAAATGAGGATGGTATTTAGAGATAGAGAGAAAGAGAGAGAAGGTAAGGAAGGGGGAGAGGGAAGGAAAGAGAAAATAATGTTTTATGGAATTGGCTCAGTTATACGGGCTGATTAATTTAAAATTCACTGTGCAGGCAGCAGTTTGAGAATAATAGCAGTTTCTGTTACAGTCTTGAGGCAGAATCTCAGTGTTTGTTCTTAAGACATTCAACTGCTTATATGAGACCCATTCACTTTCTCAAGGATGATTTCCTTTACATAGAGTCAATTGATTGTAAATGTTAATCACAGCTCTACAAATACAATCAAGTGCTTTAACCTCTGTGCCATCAGTCTCCTCTCCTTTTCTCTCTCCCTCCCTCCCTTCCTCTCTCTCTTTCTATCTGTATATCTAGTCGTTTTTTCTTCAAGTAGAAGATAACACGGATAACATCTAGAGTAGAATCTGAGCAACGAGGCCCCATAGCTTTGATACATTGACACCTAAGATTTCAGTACCATTCTTCTTAGACTTGAAGTAGATTGAAAATGGTTACAATTATTATTATATTCAATAGGCAGGCAGCTGGACTTTAACTCCTACTTCCTTTTATCATGACTTGATATCTCCTAACATCATTCTCTTCATAATTTCTTGAACCAATCAGGTTCTTTTATGTTTCTCTGTGATTTCCCTAGCTTTGAATGCTCTTCTCCAATATATCTATTGAGCAAACTTCTATTGATCATTTGCTTTGGCGTATTTTCTGTGATAAAGCCTTTCCTACTGTTCCAAGCGAAGGGAATCATGTTAGTTGGTGTATTTCAATGATATATCTTCACTTTGTTTCCACCGTTTAACTGTGAATTTTCATTAAACAGCCTTTTGCATTTTTGCATCTCTAGTATAGTTTTTCATATCTAAAGTGCTTAATAAACATTGAGCACATCTTGAAAAAATTCACAAGGAAATTTGCCCTTTAAGGTAAATTGATTGAGGCTCTATAAAACTGAAAGTTCATGGAAAATGCTAAGAATCATCCTAAAAATGGTACGCTTTATGAATCAGTTTTCTCAACTATTAATACATTTTTTGCATTATGTTACTAAATTCTTAAATGCTGCAGCTCAATAATGGGAAACTGAACTTGCTACTCTCATTTTTCTTGTGAGCCTTTCTGTATCTCCTACCTCTAAGTCCCAGAACTGACATCTCCATGATTTTAAAATAGCAGTGCCACACCAAGTTAGAGTAGCAAAAAGAAAAACAGAAAATTCTCAGCACATTTTAAACCTAGCTTCCAAAAAATGGACTAAGAGGTAGCTGTGGGCAACACACCATTAAAACCTGGGATTGACAATGGAAATTGTATTATTAAAGTTGTTAAATTTTCTAACTTCATACCAAACCACCTTTCTTTCTTTCTTCTTCTTCTTCTTTTTTTTTTTTTTGGAGGATGATCATTCCCTGAAGTCCTCATTAAGGTTGAACTTATTTTGATTTTAGGCTACACAGAAATTTCTCCAGCAGCCGAACTGAAGGCAGCAACAGGAGAGCGTGCACAGAGAAGCTTTCCGTTTCCTGGCTTTGGAGCCTTATTCCTGGGTATCCACTCCTGGGATAGATTTTCCCTTTTATCTTCTCCCTGTCTCCCATTCACATTCTCAAGTGTTTTCAAAAGGGTGTTCAGGGGAGCATTACTTTCTCTAAGTATTAATTGGTGTTAAAGGGAGGAGAAAAATGTTTCCTGAAGTGAAATGGTTTGGGGCAGCACCAGAGTCAACAAAGTGGAACCTAGTTTCTTCACTGACACACACGTGCTAAATCCAGAGGATGATAAGACATCCAGTTCGAACCTGCTTCACTAAAAAAGCCATGGCAGGGAAGTTTCTATGGAGTACACTGAAGTAAAAGCTACTCAGATAAAATGGTATAATGCTTGCTGTTGAAAGAATAATTTCGGGTCCATGGCTTTTGAATATGTTGTAGCTTTTTGCACTAATATCCATTTAAAGCTCTTTTTTTTTTTCTCTCCGAGAGCCATAGAATTCATTTGTTGCTCTCTGTTCTTTGGTGAGGAATATGCCTGGCTCTGGCTTTGTTTCTTGCTTTTTCTAGCTACTTAGGACATTCTGCCTTTCTGTATATATATATTTAATGTCTGTGGCTAACGCTAGAGCATTGACCTCTACAGAACAGTACACATCAAAACAAAACAAAGAAACAAAATCTAAATGTCAACAGTTCTTCCTTGATGTCTGCAATAGGAGCTTAACCTAATGTAGTGGGATAAATTCCATGACGGTAACTCAGGCTGAGTGAATTCTGAATCTCCTGCTGACTGGATAGATCTCATTATCTATAAAAGAACACATAGTGCTAATAGGCTTCATGAGCAAGTTCATTTTTCATCACCTGAACACATTAATTAATTCGACCCATATTTAATAGGCATATTGTGTAAGTCCTCCGGGTGTAGCAAATGAAATAGATGTGATCCTTCTGTGAAGATTTCCATTGGATGAGATACAGTGAAAAAGAACAAAATAAGATGAGACAAAAAAATGAGCAACCAGGTAATTGACTCTGCCCGTAGTGACTCCTTGTATGCCAGAGCACAACTGTGCTTCCCAGGGCTTTGAATGGGTGAGTTTTCAGAAATAAATCCCCAGGCCTTTCTTCTGAGGGAAGCTTGAGTTGAGTAGCCATCTTGGGGAGCTTGAGTTGAGTAGCCAACTTTTTAGCTTAGCAGCTGAACATGTTAACTGTTTGTCCCACCCAGGAAGGGTTGAACTAAACACAGGTGGATCAAGGTAGATAAATGTGGTGATGAGTTGATTAAAGTGTTAAATGAAGATACACTGACAGGCTATCTTTCATCTTAAAGGTAGTTATTCATCAAAATGGAAGTTGGCGAGGGGAGGATATTTCAGGTATAGAAGAAAACATATGAATACAACTTTCTTGAACAGTTCATTTGTTTCATAATGTTGTAGGTATTGGAAATAACACCCAACCCACTGCCATAAAGCGGATTGAGACTCACAGACATCTTATATAGAGTTTCTGAGGCGTTGTGAACCTTTGTGGGAACTGACAGCGTCACCTTTCTGTCTTGGACGGTGGGTTTGCACCATTGAGCTTGCCGTTAGCCGTCTCCCCCTTCCCTGACGGCTCCTCCTGGAGATGACAGTCCGCAGTTTGTATGGGGGCATCTTTATAGCCTTGTGAAATGTTAAAAGAGGGGCCAAGGAAAGCTTTTATGGGAGCATGGGGAAGATGATGTTGTGGCTAGAATATTAGGAGGTGCACTGACTAGTGGTGGCTGAAAACTTGTTAGTTGTCAGGTGCCACCTTAAAGTGTCTCTAAAATAGGGTGAGAGATACTTGCCAGGCAGACACTCAGACACACAATTGTTTTCCCACCATTGCTGTGACTTTCCCCACCTGCAGTGTAACTCTGGGCAAGAAACTTGTTACTACTGCGCTCATCCAGAGCTTCTGTGCTCTCTTTGTTCATTGACTTATGGAATCATTCAGAGTTGGAAATAGTTTCTTGCTACAGACCTCTGTAGTCCAAATCTGAGAATTCAACAGAGTAGCCAGCCTGAATCATGAATGTGTCAGATCTTTCCTACTTCATACTCTGCTCACACATTATTCTTTCTAAATCCTTTCTCTGAGTAACTCAGCCTTCCCACAGTTTCTCACCAATAAGTTGGAATTGACTCAGCGGCAAATACTAGCACCAGCATCAATAATAACAACCCACGGTTTTGATCTTACTTGAGGATTACTCCTCCCTAGGGTATGTAAGATCTCTAGCTAATTTTTATAGAGACATTTGTTACCATAGGTTTAACATTATTTATTTGATATTTACTAATTATTTGATATTTTCAATTAAATTGTATGATTGATGAGGGCAAGCAGAACTGTGTCTGTACCTCTGTCTTGATCTTTGCTGTATCAGGCTTGCCTACCACAGAGCCTGAGTCTGAATAGGCAGTTGGTACATAAGTTTTGAATGAAAAAGATTAATGAAGAGTAAAACTGATTTTTAGGGGGCCGAGTTTCACAGAACGCCAGAACTGATAAAATGATAAATCATGAGTTCAGATATAATCATAACTACAGATTTTGAGTTTGTGTAATGCACAATGAGTCAGCTTTTCAAAAATACTATAAATCTGACCAATACTCTGCTATGGTGCAACTAACATTCCAGATGAAATGTTAAGAGAGGTAAAGCAACTTACTAAAAGCCATGCAGAAGTCTACAGTGAAGTAGATTGGGCCGATATCTGCTTAAATTCAAAAGTTGCTCCACAGTTTCATGTGGCATTGTGAGTCAGGGGGCTGGAAGTGAGTTAGATAGCAAGCACACGAAAGAGCTATCTAGTAGTCACAGTAAGTCAGAGTAAACAAGGAGAATGTACACCAGGGAAGGCTGCTTAAGCAACGATTAAATTTTTGTGCTAAAATTTACAGAGATGAAATATAGAGCTTAGGATGGAAATAGGGAGGTGTTCATTATTTATAGAGAAATTGAGAGGGAGTAGATATCTCCAGGCCATTGTCTAGGCAACTATATGAATAAGTGGCTTGTGCCTGTCTGTTAGATTTTGTAACCTGTGGACCCGTTCCACTCAACACAGAATCAGGTCAACACAGAATTTAGAGGCTATTTTTCTGCCTATCATCACACGTTTCTTACATTGGCCAACATACATTTTGTGCCTCAAATGTTAGACTTGTTTCTAGGTATATTTGACCTGCTGATTCCAAAAATAGCACCAGCTTTCCCCATCACCTCTAGTCATTGAGATATAGGACATATGCTATATACCACTTTTCACTCTCCTCATCCATAAAAGTATCAGGTTATTTTAATATAGTGTTAACTAGTCTGAGGTAGAGGAAGTGCATGCTGGCTTTGCTTAAAGTAGTTTGTGTTGTACTAAATACTTAAGTCAAGTAATACTTCATATGTTGCCCTTTGATCCAAAGATACAGTGAACCCTCGTTTATCGCGGTTAATCGGTTCTAGACCCTACCGTGATAAGTGAAATTCCGCGAAGTAGGATTCCTTATTTGTAAATCAAATATTTTCGTAGTTAGAGCATAGAGGACATGAAAAAACACCCTTTAGTCACCATTACACTTGTATTACCCAATTTATTAAACGAAAAAGGGAAAATACAGTAAAACATTTTGGACGTTACAATTATCATTTATTATGTATTATATTATTTATGGCATCTAGTTTACAGTATTACATATTTCACATACAGTATTATGATACATAGTTCTTACAAATACTGTAATCAATAGCCTATGAAATGACTTAAGGGATGTACTCTACAGGTGGGTCGCTGTCTTTTTCCTCTGAAGGAGCGGGTTTAGGCAGTGGGTGCTGTTACGCCAAAACCACGATAGAGTGAAGCCACGGAAGTTGAAGCGTGAAGTGGCGAGGGTTCACTGTATATTTGAACAATGCAAAATATATGAACTTGGAATTTTCTCCAAGTATTACTTCACTTCATTAGGAAGTGAATAGCAGGCAGCTCCAATTTTTCATCTTCAAAAGGGTCCAGAAATAAGAGTTACTACACATTAAATAAGGAGTCCTGACAGCATAGTATATTGTGTATTTAACTACTAACCACAAGTTCAATTAAACAAGCCCACAGTCACTAAGTAAAAGGAAGAGGAGACTTTTGCTTCTATAAAGTTTTACAGCTTCAGAAACCCATAGGAAATGTTTCACTCTGTCCTATAGGGTCATTATGAATAGCAATCTACTGATTGGCAGTGAGTTTGATACAATACATGCAAATGTTCTGAAACTCAAAATGGGTCTATCAGAGTTCAAACTCCTTTATTAAAATTAAAATCTTTGTCTTGTTATAAGATGGTATAGCACAGAAACTCTTAAAGAAGAGTTAAAATTTATCTTATAAAGAGGCTTGGAGTTAACCAAATCTCTGGAATATTTAACATGAATTATCCATCAACTTTTATATATTAAAATATGTTCTGAGATATTTACTGCATAATTTGAAGAAGAAAAATTTCGATCTTTAAACTATTGGTGAAAATTGCTACATTTTAGACATTCTAACTTGCCTCTGTATCTTCTATATATGTGCCTTTTAAATTTAATTTTTCTTTTTAATTTTCCACTCTTCTCAAGCTGTGTTCTGGCTTTGGACTATCCAATAGTAGTCTCTGCAGATGATTCACAGCCTTTCATACCACAGAGAAAAACTCACTGCCATCTGATCTCTCATAATCCGTAGGAACTTTATGGCACGGAGAAGAGCCTTTATGTCTTTTACAGGTTGCAAGTGGACAACCGACCTTATGATTGCGGTTCAATGAGTAACCAACTCACCGCTATGGTCCTATATACAGCTTCCCTTCTAAGTCCTGTAATTAAAAAAAAATGTTTCTTACATTTTTGTCTTATCCTGTAACTTGTGGGTCTGAAATTCCTCTCATATTTAAAACTGGGATGATAAATTAATCAATTAGTGTACCTTAATAGCTGAAAATATAGTGGAATACCATATCTTTAAAAAAGTAGAGCTGATGTAGTCTATCCAATTCAATTTCTGAATCAGTGTCCCAAATAACCCTAAGAACAGGTCTGGAACCAAAGACATCGAGAAAATTTTTTTTGTTGGGCTGTGTTATCATTTGTGTGTTTAGAATCTGTTCTTTACCCGTTCCAATTCCTGTTGTCAGTGAGCACCACTTGAAACTCCTCTCTCAGTTACATCATTTCTCTTTACTCTCCATTTGATAAATATGTGTAGCGGCTTGTGGCGCGCGGATGACACGGCGCAACACGGACCGAGACAAGAATGGTCAGGACCCTTCTGGTGGATGCAATCTGCGAAGTTTATTGATGCTGCTTCTGAGCCCGAAGTCAGCTGCGGAAGACCCCAAGCTCCTAAAACCCCGGGTATAAATACCCTGCTCGGTGACGTGTCCTACCAGGATTGGTGCAACGCGATAATGCGCAGTGAGCGGCTGGCAGCGCATGCGCAACAAGCTTGTTTACAGCTCAGCTCCTGGCAGCGCATGCGCAACAAGCTTGTTTACATCTCAGCTCCGACAATGCGGGCGCGGTCCGGCGCCATCTTGTAATGGCGTCCACAGTGGCTATCTTTCTTTTCAATCTAAATTGGCTAAATTTCTTTTCCTGTCAGAGAAATGATAAGCCCAATTTAAAATATCTCGTCACTATAATAAGACACATGAGTACTATCTTCAGTCTTCTTTTAACGGAAGGGTTAACAGTCACTGGTTGGCATCACATTGATTCTGATTCATGGGGACCCATGTCTGTCAGAGGAGGATTGTGCTCCATAGGGGTTTCAGTGGTGGATTTTTTCCAAAGTAGGTCTCCAACCTTTTTCTGAAATTTCTCCAGCTGGGCTTGAGTCTCCAACTTTTTGGTTAGCAGCTAAGCATAGAACCATTCAGAGACTATGATGGGCGTAGGGCATGTGTTTGTATGTGTGTGTGTGGTGTATGTGTGCAGAGCCAGGGAGAGAGGGGGTGATTTTTTACATAGGTTGTTCTTGTGGCGAGGTGCCATTGAGTTATCTTCAACCCATGGCAACCGTAGACACAACAGAATGAAAACTGCTCAGTCCTACGCCAGCCTCACAATTGTTCCTCTGCCCAAGGCTATTGATGCAGCCACTGTAGCAGTCCTTCTCCCCTAAGGCCTTCCTCTTTTCCACTGCCCCTCTGCTTTACGCAACGTGATGTCCTTCTCCAGGGACTCATTTTTCCTGACGATAGGTTCAAAGTATGGAAGATGAAGTCCTGGCCTCCTTGCCCCTAAGGAGCACCCTAGCCTTACTCCTTCCAATACAGATCAGTTTGTCTTTTTCGCAGTCCATGATACCTTCAATGTTCTTCTTCAACACCACATAGGATGTTAGTTGTCATAAATTGATCCCCATAGAGTACTTCCTATGCACACATCTGACTTACTGCTAGTTTTTTCCTTTATTATGGTTATTATTATTATTTTTAAAGACTCCATTTTATTTTAAAAATTATTTTGGAATATTTTTATGCAAATTGAAATCATTAGTTTCCCAATGAGATGATGATTTACCTGAAATTAAAAATAAGACCAGTGCTCCCTGATTGATTTTATTTTTCCTATTTCCCCTCCGATCTGGTATAGGCATATTAGTTATCCTTGATATATGACCATTAGGTTTATTTTTCCTATGGAATGTGTGCACATTGCTGCTTGCTTTCCTACCCTGTCTTGTTTTTAGTTTCTTACTGATCTGGGTGCAGTTAAGCCTCCCTAAGTCATTGGTTACTCTTTCCTTTTTTTTCCCCTCAAAACCCTTAAGCAAAAACCATGAAATGTAGTAATGTTTTGATTTGTTTCCTGAAGCAGAGACATTCTAGAATGAAGCTTTATAGAGAAAATAAAGACAAAGCAACATTAATACATCATTCTACATTAAGAATCATTAAATAAACAACTTAGAAAATGTTGTGTTTGCAGTGGTCTCTTTGTGCACGGTCAGTCATATGTCTTGGTTAAGACTCAAATAAAATTGTAAATAAGTTGATGTTTTAATGACTTTATGTCCACATGTGCCTTTGCAGCTTTCTAGAGGCACCAGACTCAAACTTATTGCCATCACGTCTATTCTGACTCACAGTGATCTTATGAGGCTCTTAATCTTTACTGGAACAAACTGCCTCATTTTCTGTTTTGTTTGAACCACTGACCTTAGCAGTCCAATGTTTATCTGACAGTGCTAGCAAGCTTTTCTTTAGGGGTAATAAAATCATGAAAATAATAATTTTCCAATGATTAAGACATACTTCATTTGTTGAGATGACTATGTGAGAATGGTTTTAGGTAGATTCTCTTTCCTCATATTTTCTTCTCTGTAGATAGTTTTATGATTATGTTTTGTGATTCTAATAACATTATCATTATCATCACTGTTTTCATCATCATCATCATCCATTGCTCACCTTGCAGTTCCATCAGCTCCAGCCATGCTGTTGTTGTCAGGTGCCTTCTTGATGCCACATTCTTCTTCATATAAGCCAGTTTCTCTGAGGCCCGTCTCGGCATACAGATTGCATGTGTATGGTAAGAAGATACAACCCATATATTTTTAATTTTAAACTATGTGGTATCCCTTATTCTATTTTCTCAAGTGCCTTTTGATCCATGCATGGTTTATGCATGACCACAGTTAAGTATTCTAGAATTCCCGTTCTTCTCAAAGCTATCTATAGTTTGTTATGATCTGCAGAATTGAATGCCTTTGCACAATCAATATAACACAAGTAAACATCTCTCTGGTAGTCTCTGCTTCACTCAAGATCCACTTGACAACAACAACGATATCTGTTGTTCCATATCCTATTCTGAATCCAGCCTGAACCTCTGGCAACTCCCTGTCAACCCTTGTTGCAACTGTTGTTAGATGACCTTCAGCAAAATTTTACTTGCATATAGTATTAATGATATTGCTGGAGACTTTCTGCCTTCTGTGGGATCACCTTTATTCGGAATGGTCACAGATAATGGATCTTTTCCAGTCAGCTGGCAACTATCAGGCTTCCAAATTTCTTGGCATAGGGGAGGGAGTGCTTCCAGTGCTTTAAGAGCTGTTGAAACATCTCAATTGGTATTCCATCAATCCTGGAGCCTTGTTTTTGGCTAATGCCTTCAGTGCAGTTTATTTTCTACCTTCAGTACTCTTGCTTCTTGCTGATATACTACCCCTTGAAATGATTGAATATCAAGCAGTTTTTGGTGGTACAGGAAATCTGTATATTCTTTCCATCTTCATTTGATGCTTCCTGAATTATTCACTTTGTTGCTCATAGACTCTTTATATTGCCACTTGAGGTTTCATTATTTCCTTTATTCTTCCAGTTGAAGATATGCGGAGAGTGTACTTTCTTTTTTATATTAAATGCTTTTATTGGGGCTCTTACATCTCTTATCACAATCCATACATTCATCCATTGTGCCAAGCACTTTTGTACATATGCTGTCATCATCATTTTCAAAGCATTTTTTCTACTTGAGCCCTTGATATTAGTTCCTCATTTTCCCCCTCCCTCACCCGCCTGCCCTCTCTCATGAACCCTTGATAAGTTATAGATTATTATTTTCATATCTTATATCATGCTCTGTTGCCCTTGACTCACTTTTCTGTTGTTCATCCCCCTGGGAGGGACTTCTATGTTGATCCTTGTGATTAATTACCCTCTCCCCCTGTACCTTCCCTTTATCCTCCTGGTATTTCTATTCTCATTGTTGGCCATGAGGGGTTTATCTGTCCTGGATTCCCTATGTTGCAGGCCCTTATCTGTAGCAGTGTGCATGCTCTGGTCTAATCTGACTTGTAAGGTAGAATTGAGTTCATGATAGTTGGGGGCAGGAAGCATTAAAGAACCAGAGGACAGTTGTGTGTTTTATTGGTGCTATACTGCACCCTGACTGGCTTATCTTTTCCTTGTGACCCTTCTGTGAGGAGAAGTTCAATTGTCTACAGATGGGCTTTGGGTCTCCACTCTACCCCTACCCCCCAATTCACATTGGGTATGATTTTGTTCTAGGTCTTAGATGCCTGGTACCTGATCCCATTGACACCTCATGATCACACAGACTTGTGTCCTTCTTCCATGTGGGCTTTGTTGCTTCTGAGTTAGATGACCACTTGTTTACCTTCAAGCCTATAAAACCCCAGATGCTATATCTTTTGATAACCGGGCACCATCAGCTTTCTTTGCCAAGCTTATGCACCCATTTTGTCTTCAGCGATCATGTCAGGAAGGTAAGCATCACTGAATGCCAGGTTATTAGAACAACATGCTCTTGTGTTGAGGGAGTACTTGAGTTGAGGTCCAATGTCCATCTGCAACCTTAATTCTTAACATGTAGACATAAGTACACAGATCTATTCCCCTTTCATTTAGAGCTCTATAAATGTTCTTTGCCTCCTAGTTCTTTCCTCTATTACTTTCTACTTCCTTATTGTCCCAGCATCATGTTTGGCCATCATTTGGGTTTAGTAATTTCTTGCTGCTAATTATTTGATTAGGTCCCACTAGGCATCCTATGCCCTTTTATCCATTAATTTTTTTTTTCCTATCCATTAATTTTAGTTCACATTTTGTTCCCTTGTCCCTGGGTTGGTCCCCACCCCCTCCCATACACACACTTTTTTTCTCCACCTTCCTTTCTCCCATATCCCCCTGGAACCATCTTTTCATCTCCATATTTATTAGCCTGTCTATCTTATCTAGATAGACAAGCACAGGCATTAAGAAGCTCAAAAACCAGGCAAAGCCAAACAAAATACCAAAGGAAGTCAAACCATTACAACAATTACAATAACAAAAATCAAAACAAAACAAATAACAATAAAAAGAAAACCACTGACAAAAATGGAAAGGCTTGCAAATAGTTGAAGGTATGCTTGTTGACTTTTATGAGTGTTTTCCAGTTGAGTTTGACATGGTGCCACACTCTGTCCCCAAAGTCTATTTTTAGTGTTCCCCAGGGACTGCATCATTCTGCTCCCCTTGCTGCTCTGTTGCATGCCCTTATTTTTCGCCTCCGTGTGATGGGGTCAGATTGGGCACAATTCCCACACTGCGTCACCAGTGTTGTCCCCCATAACACTATGGTTCATTGAGGGACATCGTGTCTCCTGGTGGGGTTGGCCCTATGGTTCTCTCTGTGCATTGCCTGCTCTGAACAGGAATATCGTCCTTGGGACTTGGGGGGCCAGGATGTGTTCCCCTCATTCGCCATCCCTCTTCATTTCTCCTGTGCGCTCTAATTAGAGGTGCCCCTCTCCCCAAGCTGTAGCTTCAGTGATGTTCTCTGCAGTGTATTCTTCTGGGGTGGTGGCGGGAGGTGTCCACATAGTTGGGATTGGGGTCGGCCCCAAAGACCTCTCTATTGGTTCCCAGGAACATGCCGGTATGTTGTATTCAGGTTTTGGCACATCAGGTTGAAGCCTGGCCTCCTTCTCCCTCTCCTGTGGAGATATAAACAATACCCTCCATTGGGTGTGTAGTGCCCTGCTCCCCTCCTACCCAGGTCTTTAAAAAAAAAAAATCTTTCTTTCTTCCTCCTATTTAATTGGCTGCTGTATGTATCCCTGGATTGGGTTTGGTACCTGCCGTAGTACCTGGAACTAACCCCAGGAATGTATGTATATAATAGCTTTTCCCCATACCCTATTTTTCAAGCTTACCTCAGTGGACTCATGTTGTACTTGTCCTTTTCTGTTGGGCTTACTTCACTTAGCGTGATTTCCTTCAGTTCTTCCCATGCAGCAATGTGCTTCATGAGTTCATTGCTGCTTTTTACTGATTCATAGTACTGAATTTTATGTATGTGCCACATTTTTTAATCCATTCATCCATTGATGGAAATTTGGGTTGTTTACAACTCCTTGCAATTGTGAACTGTGCTGCGATGAACATTGGAGCACAGATGTCAGGCCGTCATTTGTTTCTTGCCTCTTGTGAGTATAAGCCCAGTAGGAGGATTGCTGGGTCATATGGTAACTCGATTTCCATCTGTTTTAAATATTGCCAAATCAATTTCCATAATGGTTCTACATACCTACAGATCCACCAGCTGTGGACAAGTGTTCCTATCTCACGACAGCATATCCAACACTTGTTACTTTCTGATTTTTTTGAATTGGGATGTCCTTGAGGGTGTTGGATGGCATCTCATAGTTGTTTTAATTTGCATTTCTCTTATGGCTAATGATCAGGAAGATTTTCTCATATGTTTATTAGCCATTTGGATTTCTGCCTTTGTAAAACTTCTGTTCAGGTCCTTTGCCCACCTCCTTAGTAGGCAGTTAGTCTTTTAATTAATATAAGCTTGAAAAGTATTGTAAATTTTAGTACTAAGGTCTTTGTCTGATGTGTCATTGCTAAAGATGTTTTCCCAGTCTGTGGGCTCTCTTATGACTCTCTTGGTGAATTCTTTCGATGTACACAGCTGTTTTATCTTCAGTATATCCCTCTTATCTGTGACTCATCTGCATTTGTATACTTCATATTTCTGATAGCCTATGTATTCCCTGTGAAAAGGTTATCAGGTTTGTACTGATTTCCTCATTGATGGTCCTAATGGTTTGGGGTTTTATCTCAAGGTCTGTGATCCACCTTGAGTTTATTCTTTTGGAACTAATTCTGACAGCAGTCTGCTGGTTAAAGCCAGTTATTGTTTGTTAAATCTTGTCGAGGTAGTTAGTTTATTGTGCCAACCTGGCTGATAAACACATGTGGGATTAATTGAAGGGCAGAGAGATAAATGGCTCAGCAATCCTCGCCTTTCTTGTCTCTTGCTCTTTGATCATCAGACCAGTGTGTGGCTGCCTTGCTTGTTCTGTGCCTCAATTTGAAAGCTACTACCTGTGGGACACCTAACCCATGGACCATGCCACTGTAATTTGAGGTTCCCTCAAGACCTGCTTTGCCACACCATTCGAATTTACATCTTTTGAGCTGGGGACTGTCAGACCCTGTCATCTGGTTGACAGTTGGTGACCTGCCTTGCTGTTTGCTACCTGTGCCTGGATAGCCTGAATTGTTCTACATAGGACTACCTGGCAACCTTCAAGACTTACAGGACTGCCAGTGTCTCACAGCTGTCTCAAAGGAGTGAGTTGCACTGAGCCATTTGTACTACTTTATAATTTAATTAACTGTATAAATATATATAAAATTACTAAAATTCTGGTTTTGTTTCTCTAGAGAACCCTGTCTAACACACTTGTTATCCTTAATATTTATACTCTATTTCTTTGGATAAGAACATTAAATTCATATTCTTTAATTAATCTTAGTATACTATAAAATACCTCTATGCAGATTTTCAAAGTGGTTTGAGTCATTGTATACTATATTATTAGATAGTTGATTTTCTTTTTTATGAAAGCTGCGGTTAATTGCTGTCAAGTTGATTCTAACTCATGGTGAACTTATATATAACAGATGTCTTATGCCATTTTCATGATCATTAGAATGTCTTAGTCCATTGCTTCAGCTGTTTTGTCAGTCCATTTCATTAAGGTTTTCCTTAAGTTTGCTTACCCTCTAATTATCAGTTGATGACCGGGCTTTATAAATGGAATGTTCAAAGTAAGTCCAAAGTAAGTGAGCTAAAGTCTCATCATCCTCACTTCTATGTAGCAGTATTCCACCAGTATTTCAAATACAAGCAGGGTCAAATGTTGAACAAATTTCATTGTCAATTCAAGACTAAGAACAGATTAAGAAGTAGGTGCAAGCTACTCACTTCAGAGGTATTTTCCATGGAAAATCTTATGAATAGCAATGGCGTACTCTCAGATATAGTGCTAAAAGATGGGACCTTCAGGTTGGAAGAACTCAAATTCTACTAAAAGAGTGTCCCTCCTCAAAGTAGCATGCGACAAAATCACATGGATGGAATAAAACTTTTAGAACTTTCATTTGCTGATGGAGCACAATTCAAAATTAGAAAAATAATCTGCAGACATTCATTTATAATTGGAACATGGGATGTATAAAATATGAATCCAGGAAAATGAGAAGTTTTAAAACATGGAATGCATAAAGAATGCACTAGTGAGCTGACATTGAGTGGTACAGGACACTTTGAGTTGGACATTCACGTAGTTTATAATGCTGGTGATAACAAATACAAGAAGAGCATTACATTCATTGTCCAAAATAATATTTTAACATCAGTCTTGAAGTACAATGTGTATGTGATAGGATAATATCAATATGTCTTCAAGGAAGTCCAATAAGTATAACTATTATTGAAGTTTACTCACTGCACTAAGCTAATGATGAAGAAGAATTCTACTCAATTCTTTAGTCTGAAATTGATCAAATATACAATAAAAATGAATTGGTAATTATTATTATTTTATTTGAGTGGGGGCCTCTTACAGCTCTTATAACAATCCATAGATCAATTGTATCAGGCACATTTGTACATATGTCATCATCATCATTTTGAGGTGGTAATTATTGGTGATAGGAATTTGAAAGTTTAAAACAGAAAAAAGAATGATTGGAAAATAGGGCCTAGGAAAAAGAAACAACACTGGAGCTAATTTGATAGAATTTTGCAAGACCAATGACTTCTTCATTTCAAATAGGTTTTTCAACAACATAAATTGTGACTATACATGTGTACTTCTCTATATGGGATACACAGGAATCAAACTGACTATGTTTGTTGGAAGAGATGAAGGAAAAGCTCCATATCAGTAACAATAATGTGGCCAGGGGCTGGCTATGGAACAGGCTATCGATTGCTATTTGAAGCTGAAGAAAAAAATAAAACATGAGCCTAAATAGAACCTTGAGTATATGCTATCTGGATTTAGAAGACATTTCAAGAACAGATTTTATGTGTTGAACACTAGTGACTAAAGACCTGATGGGTAGTTGTGGGATGACATAATACATAAAAAAAGCAAAAGATCATTAAAAGGAGAAGAAAAAAGACCAAAGTAGATATCAGAAGAGACTCTGAAACTTGTTCCAGAATGTAGGGTAGCTGAAACAAATGGAAGAAATGATGAAGTAAACGAGCTGAACAGAAAATTTCAAAGGAAAGATGGAGAAGTCAAAGTAGAATCTTGTAATGAAATGTGTAAATACTTGGAGTATGAAAGATCAAAAGTGAAAATGATAGAATATTTGTTTATCTCAGGCAGAGAGGCATGCCAGCCATTGCTTCAAAAGCTCCCATGGCTGAGCTATCAGATTTCTCTCATGGGCAACAAACTGTGGAAGGTGGTGGTCCTGTCCTGTGTGCCCAAGGAATAAACAGCATTTATCCTCAGTAAATAATTTGAGAAACCAGATTGTAGGAAGAAATGTGACCTCATGATTGGAGGAAGGCTTGTTAACAGCTGGTGATTTGCAGATAACACAAACTTCCTTGCCGAAAGTGAGGAGGAATAGAAGGCCTTGCTGATGAAGATAAAGGATTTCATCCTTCAGTATAAATTGCAGCTCAGTAAAGAAGACCAAAATCCTGACAGCTGGACCACTAGGTAACATTGTGATAATGGAGAAAGGATTGAAGTTGTAAAAAAATTTTGTCTTGAATACTCATGGAAGCAGCAATCAAGAGAGCAAAAAACAAGTTGAATTAGGCAAATCTGCTACACAAAACCTGTGTAGAATATTGAAAAGCAAGTATGTTACTTTGAGGACTAAGGTGCACCTGATCGCAGCCCATCGTATTTTCCATGGCCTCATATGCATATGAAAGTTGGACAATGAATAAGGAAGATCAAAGAAGAATCAATACATTTGTATTGTGGTGATGGAGAGGAATATTGAAGGTACCATGGCCTGCTTAAAGGATAAACAAGTCCGTCTTGTAGGAAGAACGGTTCTTAGAGGAAAGGATGGGGAGACTTCATTTTACACACTTTGGACGTATTGTCAGGTACAGTCAAGAATGTGAAATTTGGATAATGATTAAGGAAAGACTGCAGAAGAATCGATGCCTTTGAATTATGGTGTTGGCAAAGAATACGGTAAGTACAATGGAATCCAAGAAAGAAAAAACAAATTTGTCTTAGAAAAAGTAAAGTCAGATTGGTCCTTAGAAGAAAAGATGGTGATAGTTCATATTATGTATTTTGGATATTATTAGGAGAGAAAAGTCCCTTGTAAAGGACATCATGCTTGATAAAGTGGAAGGTGAGACAGGTAGATTGTTACAGTGGCTCTAGCCATTGTCTCAAAGACAGCAACGCTTGTGAGGATGGTGCAGGATGCAGTGTTTCGTTCTGTTGTATGTAGGATCATTGAGTTGGAACTGGCTCCAGGGTATCTACCAGCAACGTGACTTTGTAGCACTACTTTTTAACTTACTCTTATGTTACAACCCAGATTATTTCATTTCAATATTCTTATTCTTCTAGTCTTCTAGCTGTTACTTTCCTTTATAAAAATTGCTTGCATTTTTCTAACTTTTTTCTTCTCTTTTTCCCCATCCTCCTTCTTTCCCCCCTTACTCCCTTTTTCTATTCCTTCTTTTTCTCCTTCCCTTTTGTTTGCCCTCTCAATTTTTTTTTATTGAGAGTGAATGGAACATTTATTTGAAAACTTACCAGTGGAAAATGATATTCATCCTAGGAATAAAATCATTGAAGAAGATCTCCATCTCTCTATAGTTATCAACTAATAAGCAAATACTATTGAGCATTTCAATGTGACTGGTATTATTAGTAAAAAGAATATCCTAAAGAACAATGAGATGTGAAAGATGTAAATGCCTTCTGGTAGTTATATAATTGTCAATTTGAGAGGATTATGAGTGAAGGGGTGGAGTCTAGTCTGTCAATCGGATTATAGTCAACGAGGCTTCTGTGTGGGCATGGCCTTCTCCAGAGAATTTTGGGAAGTCTGGGATCTACCTTCTTGGTGGTGGAAGACACTTCTCTCTCTCTGCTATACCCTTGGAGACATAGCAGCTGACAAGACAACATGGACCCACCCTGATACAGAGACCCCTGCCAGCGCTGAGATGTTTGCAATGCCACCAAATTCCAAAGACTTTCTACCCACTGGCCTGTGTTCTTCCTGAATTCGGCATCATTGCATGTGTTTTGTGAGTCTGAAGAGGACTTTCTAGATTGGTATCAGATATATGGGCTAATATCAGACTTATGGCCTTGGACTGGACTGGGCTGGGATGTTTTCTCAATGTTCAATTCCTCTTGTATATAAACCTCTCCCTTATATACATATGTGTGTTTATATTTGTTTCTCTAGTCTACCCAGAATAGCACATACCTGAACATCTATTTGGAAAGACAGTGCATAAACTTAACAAAAAATCTATCAATCATGTTATGCTAACATGTTCAATGCCAAAATTACAAAAGAGAAAAATTATTTTAAAAGTTTCTTCAATGATGATTGGTGAAGTGTGGTTATATTTTGCACAAGTTAGAGGTCTTTGTGGCTGATCCTCATCAGGGAAAATCATGTGGCTTTTCTATGTTTTTCATGAATATATTTATTTTCCAAAGGATCATCATCATAAGTTCAGTAAACATTTATTGGGCACCTATTGGGTCTCACATTTTGTGGAAAATGCTAGAGTTCATAGGACAACTAAAACATAGAGTTCAGTGGTAGAATTCTTGCTTTCCATGTGGAGACCTGGGTTCCATTCTTGGCCAATGTACCTGCTCTGCATCCACTACCTGTCTGTCAGTGGTGGCTGATGTTTTGCTATGATGCTGAACAGGTTTCAGCGGATCTTGCAGACTGAAGAACCCTAGGAAGAAATACCTGATGGTCTACTGTTGAAACTCAACCAGTGGAAATGCTATGGATGACAATAGTCCTGTGTTGCATGGGTTGCCAAGGGTTGGTGGACAACTCTATGACAGTTGAGGATTTCTTCAAGAAGTGAGTCATTTTACCAAAACCCCAGTACCTTCTCATTTCTTCCCAGAAAACATCGTATTTCTGCCTTTTTGAACACTATTGATAGACTTTCCATTTGGCTTAGCCTATGCCCCAAGGAAAAGTCTTATTAGGAGGCAATAATCAAGAAACAGATAACTTCTTTGAAATAACTCCCCTTTCATTAATGGTGTGGATACACCAGAGCTTCATTTAAAAGCATTGTAGTGAAAGTAAGCATTTATGATTATTGATTTTAGTTAACTTGTTTAATTGCCTGTCTCACTGACTGGAATGCTGTTTCATGAAGTAAAGGGACTTGTCTTAGACTGTTTACATGGAAAGCCTCCTGTTTTATTTATATTCTTTAATTGAATTGGTTTGGGGAGGAAAAGAAGGGAATGGAGAATATTGAGAAAAACTGAATATTTCCCCAGGCCACCCCTTGGTGCTGGTATTGTTGGCAGAACTGCAAAATATTCCACTGTTTCTACAGCAGAGTGTCTTACAAGCTGAGGGAGGTACCTTACAAATTTAAGGGAAAGCAGTTTCCATAGCAACTCTCAAGCCTTATGGAGGGTGACTAGATAATCCTTTCCTGTAACCTAGGGAGCAGAGACAGAGAAATTTATTAAAGCATATTCAGGTAATATTTTTCTTTCCCTGTCATGTCATAGAGCTGTCTCAACTCCCAGAACATTAAGTGTTGCTGTAGTGAATGGCTCAACTTTTTTTAAAAAACAAAATGTATTTAAATTTCTAGAAGCATCAATATCATGATTAAGGATATGTCTTCTGGACACAGACTACTAGGGTTTATACTGTACTTCATACACTTATATTCTAAGTTTAAATTAATTGACCTGTTTGTTCCATGTTTAAAATGGAAGTAAACATGGCTTTAATTCATAGGTTTCTGTAAGCCTTAATATATAAACATAAGCCCTTTAAAACAGTGTCTGGAAAATGATCACAGTTCATCTTAAAATTGATGAACTCTTATTAAAATTAGCAAGTTTTTCACAGACTATTCAACTTTCTCCATTCACAGGTAAAATTAGAATTCATCATACATTTAATTAAATACAGATAAACTAAAGCAACTAAATTTTGTTACCTACTGTGCTGAGCTGTGTTCTCTAGAGAAGCAAAACCATTTACATGTGTTTACATTTACATATGTATGTATATAGAAGCATCTGTGTTAGATGCATACATATGTATGTATATCTGTGTTAGATACATACATATGTATGTATATAGAAACATCTAACACAGATGCAGAAGTGTGTAAATCCAAACTAGTTCAAGTTTGTATGTCAGATGTAAGTGGAGGTTTCTCCTGACTCTGGTAGCTGAAGGGGCTGACAACAGGAGCTGAAAGATGAAGCAGAAAGACCCCTGGTTGGTGGATGCATAGCTTAATGAATCCAAGGTTTACAGTGTGGTTCTGGCTGCTGGGATTGGCAGGTTATATAACAGGAAGTTAATGAACCAGATGTAGAATCCAGATCCAGCAGCACAAGTGAACCAACGTCCACACTGTGCACCAAGTATGGGCCACACCAGGAATGACAACTCTCTCAATTGTATTGATGTTGTGACTAGATTAAGGACGTGGTATTCTACCAAACTCTTCCTACAATTGCTTGGCTGCTTCACAGAAGATCCCATCATAGTGCTGGTTACCTATGGTCATCTGCGTTAGATCATATCATGGGAGAATCCTGTACCAGTCTTGTTGACATGAAACATAACTATCTCACTTACTTACTATGCACAAGGCATCACACTTGATACCGTGGGTAATGAAAAATTAATAAGTTGGCATTCTTACCCAAAGTTGGTTATGATCCACTGGTGAAAGGTAGAGACAGGTAGATAATTTATAACTCACATGAGTATGGAGGAAGTGCTGAATAGAGGGTCATTATTAAGCTCTCTTCACCTCTCCCTTAATTTCCAGAGACTCTAGGCTGCTTTTGGTTTCTGGGACATAAGCAGCTTAGCCTTACTTCATAACCTTTGCACTTGCTACTCCTTTATTTGCTCTTTCTGCCTTGCTTCTCAGCATGTCTGGTTCCTACTGGCCATTCAGAAAGGCTTTCTTTGTTCCTCATTGTCATTTTCTATCAAAGTTCCCTTTTATTCCTAGTATTTTAACAATTACAGTGATCAACTTTAATGAATTTGTTCAATTGTCTGTCTCCTTGATTACACAGAAGTTTCATGAGTAAGGGAACTATGTCTGTCTTACCCAAAGTTCAGTCCCAGAGCTTTTCACAATATATGTTGCCTATTTGATGCTTGCTAGACAAATAAATAAATGTATGAAGAAATAATACAGTGAATAAGAACATAGAACAGTGATGATTAGTTTGGACTCAGAGGTTTCCTAAGATCTTTCAGGAAAGGTCAAAATGTGGGACAGAAATCATAGAGCACAAGAGCAATACGAGTGAAGATGAAGAAATGTTTCATGAACTGATTTTTATAAAGATTGTAGTTGGGCGTGTATCGCATAACTGCAAGACCAGGTTTCAAGAGTCTTGCACAGCCTCAGAAGTGTGTCTATTTACCTGGTCCCTGCTATTGTGTAACTTTCTCTTTTACAGGCTTGTCATTCCAATCTTGTTATCTTTCTACTTCAAGAAATGAACCAGCAGGCAGTACCACCCTGTTGTTCCAAAGCAGGAGATTTTGCTAACACATTCACACCCACTCTCCTATTATACATCCCTCAGAGAAGGCACAGAGAGAGTGCAATCATATTTATGTAGCTGAAAGCAAGACAAGATCAGGTGACCGGGAGATCACTTAGCTAAGAGCTATGAGCTTCCATTAACTGTGATAACTACAGACTAATTTCCCTGCTGAATGAAGGCTGCAAGATAATTGGGAAAAGTGCATGCCAGAATGCCAGTGCATATTTTTCCTAAATTAATTCAGCCTCACCAAACAGATTATATTAAAAACAGATACTGTATGGTACAAAATCATTGATTGGCTTAATTAATAAGAATCTGCAGGCAGATTCAGGTCCTACATTAACCTTTGCAGGAATTGAGGATTTCAGCAAGATAGTTGAGCGAGAATTATCTGGTTTGTAATAAATCTGTGCTTACAAAGTACCTTCTGGAATGGAGTCTGGCTGCTATGCATTGATGCAAGTGCTATGATTTCCATTCCTAGTCTTTCTGCCAGA
>NW_022111372.1:66988058-66989862 GCF_000313985.2 Echinops telfairi
AGAGATAGGGACTTACAAGTGATATTGTCTAAATTTCTAATCAACACAATGCTCTTCTACAACATGTTTAGTAGGTGGCTACCTGCCCAAAAAAGGAATCTTCCTAACTCGAATTTCCCTGTTCCATTTGGTGGAGATTTTGAGGATGGTGGCTTCTAAGATTAGAAAGAAAGTCTTGTTCTGATATGTATGATGTTCTAGGAAATCTCTGTGAGTGCATATGTTTTAAGCTTGCCAGATTTAGCAAATAAAAATACAGGCCTTTCAGTTAAATTTGAGTTTCAGATAAACATGCAATTTTTGAGGCACATTCTTATTTTTTTAATTGATTTTATTTCAAAATAAAACACCTTCTGTATTGATACGAGGAAGGAGAACATACTATGTTAAAAAGCAGCATATAGTTAACTATCAACTTCTGAGTTTACGGATCGGAATATAAAGTTAATGATATTTTTAAGCCATTACAGAGTTCAGTGCATATTAGGGGAGACAGACTTCAAAGAGTATATTCATATAATTGTTTAATGTGTGTTATGCCAGTAGCATATTAAAGATAAAATGAGGTCACAAAGGATGGACTGGTTCTGAACAGTTCAGGATTATTGTTTGTATGGTAGCATGTTACATTAATAATATGATTATTCTTTACATGCTTGCCCCCTGTGTGCCTTCCCAATGATTAGCCCTCAAAATAATGCAGAAAAATATACTGATAGCACTACTGCTATGGACATATTTCTTTTAAACAATTTTATTGGCACATAATCCACACTGACATATTTTGAATGACCCTATTGAAAATGCTCAAAGCAAAAGCCTTAAAAATTTTTAATGAATAGGTTTGGTAGAGAATATTTCTAAATATACATTTATTCATATGTGCTGCAAATATCCGTATTGTAGTAGAGCACACAGGGCAACTTTATGAGAACTTCTTAGCCATATCCAAACACCTTGAGAGAATGAGTTCCTGGGCCTCAGGACTGAAGACCACAGTTTCCATGCACAGCAAGGTCAATAGACATAATAGAGTCCATAAAGACAAACAATTTCTAAATCCTGCCTTTGTGAGTAGTGTCTAGGTTTTACAAGCGTTGAGAGGAAATTGAAACTGCAACTTCGAGTATCTTATCATCCAGCAAGCAGAAGAGTAAAGAAAGTCAGAGAGACAATGACACAATTAGTCTATAGGAGTCATGAACCATTCACACCTCAGCATCCACTATCCTGAGATCAAAAGAATTAGGTAGCATCTGCCTAACATTACTGACTATTCCGAATGGGATCCCAATGGAAGGTCCTTGAAAGAGGTGGAAAAATGTGGACCAAAATTTGAAATCATCAAACAGACTCAGCTTACTCATTTGAAAGTGGTTGCCAGAACACCTGAGACTATGGTTCTAGAAACCCTTCAAAACACAAAGTGAACTCACGCCCTTGGATCAATTTTGAGCCAAATAATAGCTGGCCTGCAATCATCACAGGGAGGAAGGCACTCCTGTGACACAAGACCAAAGGGGCATCTTCAGCTCAGAGGCAGAGATCAGAAGGCAGGACGAGACAGGGAAGAATGACAAATGGAAATGGAAAACTCAGAGAAGCTCTGGTAAGATGATTATTACATGGGGGGAATTGCAACCAATATAATCTCAGAAGCTGTGCATGAATTGTTTATTGGAAAACTAATTTAATTTGTAAACTTTCACCCCAACCACAATAAAAAGATAAATATATAAAGATAGGTAAGAAAAAAGTTGTTAAATTTGATTGATGAAAATACTAGTTGCGATGTCGGACAGGG
>NW_022111372.1:66991145-66999822 GCF_000313985.2 Echinops telfairi
CAATCTATAAAGTCCTCTTCAGACTCACAAAACACATGCAATGAAGCCAAACGCAGGACCATCCCAAGCCAGTGGGTAGAAAGTCTTTGGGTCCCGTGGAGTTATAAGCATCTCAGTGCTGGCAGGGGTCTCTCTGTGGCTTCTCTGGCTTCCGAGGTCTGGTTGTGTCATGGCTTTTCTTCTGCAATGTCTCCCGGGGAGTAGCAGGAGAGAGAGGTATCTTTGGCTTCCAAGGAGGAAGTACCAGATTTCCCAGAAGTCTCAGGAGAAGGCGATGCCCACAGAAGTCTCATTGGCTATCTCCAGATTGACAGCCTAGACTCCACCCCTACACTCCTAATCCTTAAATTCACGCTAGATTAGATGACTACCACAGGCCCAGTGGCCAAGAGTTAGGCAGCTAACAGAATATATTTAGAGCCTTGAAAACCTTAGGGGCCAGTTCTACTTTGTCCTTTAGATTTGGTATGAGTTGGAATCAACTTCGTGACATTAAAATTTTTGATTTGTAAGTTTGAATTGACCTGATGGCAATAGGTTTGGTTTTTGGTTTAGCATCCATTAACTGTTAGATGAATATTTAATGACTAAATAGTATTTGCACAGAAATAATTTTAGGAATATAAATGAGTAAAATTATAGCAATTTATCAATAAGGTAAGCAAAGCATTTTCATAATTGCTAAGAGGAGGAAAAATAAAGTTAAGTAGTGGTGGGCTAATGAATAAAACATTTATGACTATATCATGCATTGTACAATTTACCAGCCATTAAAACATATTTAGATGCACATTTATTTAAACAGGCAAACTTGTATTATTAAAGGAAAAGATGTTTACCAGTAGCAGGTATCTCATATCCTGTATGGTATACATGTTAGCATATTGACAGGTATAGAATAAAAGACTAGGATTGTCTATTTCAAATTTAAAGGTGATTAAAGGTGATTATCTCTGAATGACAGAGTTTTTTTGCTTTTCCAAATCATTTTATATCTAAACAATTTTATTGGGACATAATATAAATATATTCAATCATATCAAGAAGTGTTGTATGATCATTATCATAATACATTTTTGAGAATTTTGTGTTTTTCTTGTACTCTTGTTATTAGTATTGATAATTATTGGTGACAGGAATGCAAAATTTGGAAACAAAGGGAAAGAAATAGTAGTTGGAAAATATGGACTTGGCGATACAAATGAAGGAAGCGGATAGAATTTTGCAAACCCAATGAAGAATAAAGCTGAAGAAAATGAAAACAAATCCATGAGAGTCAAAATATGACCTTATGCATTTTTCTATTTCACTTGGATTTTGGAAACGTCTCAAGAAAGACCTGACATATAGAACACTGATAACAGGGGGCCTGATGTGCTGTGGGAGGACAGGAAGGACATCATTCATGAGGAAAGTAATGGAAAGAGAGGAAAGAAAGGAAAAGGCAACATGGATGTCAGAAGAAACTCTAAAACTTGCTTTTAATTGTAAAATTGATAAAACAAAAGAAGAAATTATGACATCAAGGAGCTGAATAAAAAATTTCAAAGGACAGCTCAAGAAGACAATGTCAAATATTATCATGAAATGTGCAATGACCTAGGATTAGAAAACCAAAAGAGAAGAATAGGTCTGACATATCCTTAACTTAAAGAATTCAATAATTCAAGCCTTGAGTTGCAATATTGAAAAATTCAATGAGCAACATAATGAATGATACAAGACGCATCAAAAGAAAATGGGAAGAATACACAGAGTCACTTGTACTAATGGAATTAATCGGTATTCCATCATTTCAAGAGGTGGCATAAGAGCAAGAACCAATGATACCGAAGGAAGAAGAACAAGCTGCACTGAAAGCATGAGCCCAAACAAGACTCCAGGAATGGATGACATACCAATGGAAAGGCTTCAACAAGCTGATGAAGCACTGAAAGCATTTCCTTGTCTATGCCAAGGAATTTGGAAGACAGCTACTTGGCCAACTGACTGGAATAGATTCAGAGTTGTAGTCATTTCAAAGAGAGGTGATCCAACAGAATGCTCAAACGTAGAAGAGTATCAATGATATCACATGTAAGCAAACATTCAACAACTGTCACAGCAAGGCATTGATAGGGTGCTCCCAGAATTCGGGCCAAATTCAGAAGAGGTGTTGGAACAAGAGATATCATTGCTGATGTCAGATGGATCTTTGCTGAAAGCAGAGAATACCAAAAAATGTTTACTTGTGTTCTATTGAGTAAGCTAAGGCACTTGACTGTGTGGATCATAATTAGTGGATAACCTTGAGAAAAAATGGGAATTCTAGAACACTAATGTCTATGAAGAACTTGTACATGGATAAAAAGGCCGTTGTGCCAAAGAAAAAAGGGGATATGGCATGGTTTAAAATCAGGAAAGGTTTGCATTAGGGTTTCATCCTCTCACCATACTTATACAACCTGTATTCTAACAAAATAATCAGAGAAGCTGGCTTATATGAAGAAGCCTATGTCACCAGGATTGGAGGATGTTTTATTAACAACCTACCATCAGCAGATGCCATAACCTTACTTGGTGAAAGTGAGGCGGGCTTGAAGCACTTACTGATGAAGATCAAGGAATTCAGCCTGCAGTATGGATTAGGACTCAATGTAAAGAAGACTAAAATCCTCACAACTGGACCAATAGGTAACATCATGATAAATGGAGGAAAGACTGAACTTGCTAAGGATTTTGTATTGCTTGGATCCACAACCAATACCAATGGAAGCAGCTCTCAAGAATCAAAAAACACCTTGCCTTGGGTAAATCTGCAGCACAAGAACTCTTTAGAGTATTGAAAGGCAAGGGTGTTATTTCGAGGACTAAGGTATGCCTCACCCACACCATTTCCCTTGCCTCATATACATGTGAAAATTAGATATTGAACAATGAAGACTGTAGAAGACTCAATGAATTGGATTATGTTTTTGGCAAAGAATATATTAAAAATACCATGGACTGCCCCAAGAATAAACAAATCCATCTTGGGTGAAGTACAGTTAGAATGTTCCTTAGAAGCAAGAATGGTGAGACTTTGTCTCCTGTATTTTGGACATGTTGTACAGAGAGACCAGTCTTTGAAGAAGGACATTGTCCTTGGTAATGTCGAGGGGCAGCACAATAGAAAGCCCTGGATGAAATGGAGTGCCACAGTGCAGAGAACAATGGGCTCAAGTACAACAACGATTGTGAGGCTAGCTCAGGCTGGGACAATGCTCTGTTTTACTGCAGGAAGGGTCATTGTGAGTTGGAATAGACGCAATGGCACCTAACAACAGCAAGGATCTGTACATCTCATGTTGACACTCAGTAACCTGCTGCTGCGAAAGGTTTGCAGTTACTTTATGAGATTCCTTTTTCAACTGTGTGTTTTTTGAAGGACAGAGTCCTTGCTCTGCTCTATTTTCTTGAGTGAAGACACTACTTGATCTTTTTCTATTTAAAAAATTTTATTTTGTTGTCTGTTTTCTTCACTATAAGGACATTTCTATAAGGTCAGGAACTTTGTTCTTTTGCTATGATTAATGTGGTTCAGAGTAGAACTCAAAAAGCATTGCTGATTAAAAAAATGAAAACATAGGAGTGTTTAAGCTTTTTATTTTCTCTCGTTATACTTCTTTCTTACTTCAATTTTCCCTCTTTCTGTGCTTAGAACAACAATAGAATCTGATATCAACAAACCCATTCAGAGAGGATTTGAAAGTGTCCATTCTGTTTATCACTGTGCCACAATGGGCTTAACATTCTTCACTGTTACTTAGCAATGGAGTGAGTGCAAAACTGGAAATATTACAATATTCATTTTGATAAGGTACAGTTAGTTCCTCTCAAATAGGGAATGCATTAATACATTTGAACTTGCTCTCCCCCAAATCCCATTAATATCTTTTTATTATCATTTTTCCTCAGTTTGGAAGTGGGTTTTTACATTTTATATTTTATATCTCTGAAATATGAATGCCCGTTACTATTTCTGACATCTCAACAATGTGATATTCTAATTTTCATGATTTAATATATCTTAAATGTATGGTACTCTAGATTCTACGGAATGTAGTATATGAATTTTCCATACTTCCAGTCCAGCATGTTAGAGGATTCGAGGGAAATTAGCATGCAGAAAGAGCACTGGCATTATAAACAGAAGAACTGAGTTTAGTTTTGCTAAGTAATGGGTGACCGTGAGCAGGCACTTTACCCTTCGGCATTTCATTCTCTGTTCTGGTAAATGAGTTTGGAAGAGGTCATTGGTCTGATATTTTCGTGAGGGATCATTTAGTTGCCAGAAATGAAAACTGTAATTTAAAAGTGAAGTAATCTTAAAATAATGAATCAAACATATTGCACGGAAACTAAAAATTTCTTGAATAAAGCCGGCACTGGGCAATATTCAGGCTTAAGGAATCTCCTCTTTCCTTTTTCTCTTTTCACTTACCTCTCCCATTCCATAAGCTTTCGTTTCTTAAATTTGTTTGTTATCTTCATCTCCACTTCGTAGTCTCTTTCCATGATTTGGTATGTACCTGTTCAAAGATCTCAGGCTTAGAGAGATAGAGGCAATAGAGACAACGTCAATTCATGAGGACCTTCTGTGCAACCGAACAAAATGTTGCAGGTCCTTCATCAGCCTCAGGAGGGCGACATACTCACATCTATTATTGCATCAATTGTGCCAATCCAGTTTACTGAGGGTCTCACTTGCCTTTGTTGGCCATCGATTTCACCAGACATGCTATCCTCCTCTAACAATTGATCCCTAATGATGAGTCAGGCAGTATTCTACTGTAGTCCATACAACTTTCAATGGCTGTTTTCCAGAAGTAGATCACTAAGCTTCTCTTCCTCCCTCTTAATCTGGAAACCCCACTGGAACATGTTCACCATGAGTGATCCTAAAATGTTGGCAACACAGCATCACAACAACCTACACACAAGTCACAGCAGTATAATCATCTGACTGACATGAGGTGGATGATTTCCTGTTGTTGATTTTAGGTGCCATTGAGTTAGTTCCCGCCCATAGCAACCATATGTACAGCAGAAGGAACCTAGAAGGAACACCATCTCATAGAAGGCCTTCTCTTTTGCTGCCCCTCCACTTTACCAAGCATGGTGTCCTTTTCCAGGGACCAGTCTCTTCTGACAACATGTCCAATGTATGTATGATGAAGTCTTGCCATTCTTGCCTCTAAGGAGCACTCTGGCTATACTTATTCCAAGACAGATTGGTTTGTCCTTCCAGAAGTCCTAGGTTCAAGTTTGTTTTCAAGCTAATAAGCATGGTACATATCAACTTTCTGAAAAGGGTCACATTAGAAAGGGCTCGCATAGAGGGAAAGAAAAATGTGGAACAAAACCCCCAACCCCCCAAACCCCGCCCCAAAAAACAAAACCCCCAACCATGAAACTGACCAGACTTACTCATGGAACCCCCAAGACTATGGCATTTATAGTAAAAAGGAGAGAATTTATTAAAGGAGAAGGTAGAGAGGGTTAGGAAAGACAAAGTGATGGAACTAGGGAATGAGGAAATGAGATAAGGGAAGGCGCATTGCGGGGAGGAAAATAAATGAACTGAAACAAAAATTTGTGAGAACCATTGAATGTAAAACCAGTGCTATG
Source organism: Echinops telfairi (assembly GCF_000313985.2). Classification (NCBI taxonomy): domain Eukaryota; kingdom Metazoa; phylum Chordata; class Mammalia; order Afrosoricida; family Tenrecidae; genus Echinops; species Echinops telfairi. Next base: position 66,996,795 of record NW_022111372.1, read on the forward strand.
TATCTAATTCACAATAAATGTTTTACAACATCCGAAGCTAACTTGCATGTTTGAAGGCCAAATATATTTTGAGTGTCCCATCTTGAATCAGGAATTCTTCTCTGAGACCAAATAAGGTCATAGATTACAAACATGGTGGAGAGGCTGACTCCACTATTTGGGACGCATTGATTCTCAGAAAAGAGGGAATGAAAACTTGGAAGAGATTTCAACCGGTACTACTTAGAAAATCTCTTTGGATAAATATTGGGCCGCTCACTATGAAGTTGGCGGTTCAAATCCACCAGGTGCTCCACAGGGGACAAAGATGAGATAATAAATCTTTTGGAGTTCCAAAAGCCTTGGACATCCTACTGTGGTCACTATGAGTCCAAATGGACTCAGTGGACGTCAGCAGTGAGAGAAAGGATGGGGCCCAGGAGTCTTTGACCTCAGCATAGTCTGGGTAAGGTATTTCGCAGGATAATCAGCCTTTCTTTATATTGTCTCCATAATGAAAATCCTACTAGTAATTCCTAGACTTTTTCTTACTTTAAACAAAGGTTAATGTGGGTGTGGTTGTCCTCCAAATCTGACAAAAACACATAGGAAAGAACTTAAAGAGAAATTAATATCATGACTATCACTTAAAAAAATTGAAATAACTAGTCTAAGGGTAATTGTTTGTCATTGTTAGATGTTCACTATCATCAGCAGTTCATTAATCAAGAATCTTTCTGTTGAGTGTCTATTTTTGTTTGCTTCTGTCAAGTGAAACACTTTATTGCTGGTACTAGATGCAGTTGGGATTGCATGTGTGTGTGTGTGTGTGTAAGTAGAAAGTAGAGAGGGAGAAAAAGAGAAAAAGACAAATTAAAGAGGACAAATGAGTTTTTATTATTACTATCATATCTGTAATAATTAGATACAATCATGTTCCAGTTTCATTTTTCTAGGTTGATAAATTTCTAAATGTTTGGAGCAAATGGATAACCAAGGTCACTAAAAGTTAACAGAACCCTATCCACTGTATTTGAATGTCCAAGGTCATGGAATACTTGTGTTTTTGTAGAATGAAAACTAGTACTACTTGAGTATATCCTTTGCATTAGATTCTTTTTACAGACTCTAAAACAGTGATTTTCAATTTTTCAGTCACGACCCCTTTGGGGGTCGAATGACCCTTTCACAGGGGTCACGTGATTCACAACAGTAACAAAATTACAGTTATGAAGTAACAATGAAAATGATTTTATGGTTTGGGGCACCACAACATGAGGAACTGTATTAAAGGGTCACGGCCTTAGAAAGGTTGAGAACCACTGCTCTAAAACATTAAAAAAATCCCCCAAAACACCTCATTTCCATCAAGTTGATTCTGACACATGTTAACCCTGAGATCAAATTAAAACTGCCCCATCGAGTTTTCAAGTGTATAATCTGTCTCAAAGGTAGTGAATCCAGAAGTCTCTTTAAAAATGAGGTTGACAAGATTTTGTCTCACATGCTTTGAACAAGTTGTTAGTAGTGAATGGCTCCTGGAAAAGAACAGAGAGAAAAAAGATACAGCCCTCAATGAGATCCATTGATATGATAACTGAACAATGGGCTCAAACATAACAATATGAGTATGATGCAGGACGGGGCTGTGTCTGATCTCTTGTATCAGTTGGATCCATCTCAACGTCACCTGACAACAACAGTCTCTATGAAATTAGATTGCTACATCTGTCTACAGAGTGACTGGTGGGTGAACGGTTGACCTCTCAATTAGTAGCTGAATGCTTCATGACTGTGCCACCAGAGTTCTTCTATATACCCTAGTGTTCCTAAATAGTTGGCCAACTATTGCTTGTCCTAATTTATGGAAGCTACAACTAAGGTACCAGAAATGTCAGGAAACTTGACCTAGGGGTTTGTGGTAGACCTGGGGTTTCAACATAGACATTTCCTATTCCATGGCCTGCGCTTCCACCATTCTTTCCTATCATCTAACTGTTCAGGGCTGAGAATCAGTGAATGAGCTTTAGATATACCTTTTTTTGAAATTGCTGTCAAATCCTATGCCAATCACTATCTCTATGCTTCATTTTAGTCAAGGATCATGTGTGTCGAATAGAAGTGGCTCAAAAATATTTGTGGAATTAAATGGAATACTCATCAATATAGGGTTGATATGAAGGTTGTTACCATGAATAGATGCATAGAGAGGAAGGCTTTAGATTTGTGGTTGCTGTCTGACAAATTCTTCCCTTAGCTATATAACTGAACAAACATCTTTTAGCCTCAACTTAGGAGTCCCTGGGTGGGCAAATAGTTAAGCAATCCACTATTAGGTGAAAATTTGCTAAGTCAAATCCAGTCAGATGGATTTTCAATCTGCTTCAAACAGTTCGCACCCTGGAGAAGCCTATGGAGCCGTTCTGCTCAGCTCATGGTGTCAGAGCTGGTTTCAAGTTTAAAGCAATAAAACCAGCAAGACATCATTTTATTGACAAAAGTTGAAATAGTGCTTTTGAACTCCTTAGGATGCTGATTAAAAACAAAACAAAAAATAAAAACAGTTGCCATGGAGTTCATCCCAAATTATGACAACTGTATACAGGTCAGAGAAGAAACGTACTCCACCGAGTTCTCAGTGGCTGATCGTGTTGGGCAGATAGGTGGATGTCTACTCAATTTCTCTGCCTTCAGTAAACCACCGAGTGAGTTGACTGGTTGTACTGCCCAGTTACCCAATTATGGTTCTAGACACTTAAAGTTCTCTGTAAATCTTCTCTACCAGCTTTTATAAAAGGCATTTAAAATTGTTAAAGACTTTGAAAACCTTGATGCTGACCATATATATTTGGACTGGGTTTCCATCTTTACCCTGCTGTGTGGTAATCCAATCGGAGGGGCTTTGAAACCCAGGTGGGGACTGAGCATGATAGTGGGACAGGAGGAAAGTCAAGGGAAACAGAGGAAAGAGCTGGGAGGCAAAGGGCATTTATAGAGGTGTAGATAAAGACATGTACATATGCAAATATATTTATATATGAGGATGGGG
>NW_022111372.1:67000766-67006395 GCF_000313985.2 Echinops telfairi
GGACAACAGAAAAGTGGGTGAAGGGAGACATCCGATAGGGTAAGATATGACAAAATAATAATTCATAAATTATCAAGGGCTCATGAGGGAGAGAGGAGCGGGGAGGGAGGGGAAAAATGAGGACCTAATGCCAGGGGCTTCAGTGGAGAGGAAATGTTTTGACAATGATGAGGGCAATGAATGTACAAATGTGCTTTACACAATTGATGTGTATATGGATTGTGATAGGAGTTGTATGAGCCCCTAATAAAACGATTTAAAAAAAAGATTCACATTTATTTGTGGTGACTTTGATTCCAGATTGCTAACAACCCTGAGAGAAAACTTTAAGAATGTAGCGCATCCAAATGAGGCATTTGCAAATGTCAGATTTAATACATTAAGGTTTCTAGTTTTCTTTATCTAGATAGTTATACAACACTGAATTTCATTTCAATTGTGAGATTTTGAATGAACCTTGATAAGAAGTTAACAAAATATCAAGGAGAATATAAGCTTTGATTGTTATTTATGATTTGGCTTTTGAAAGAAATATTAAATGCCTATCTCTGTTTGCATATGTTTCCCATCTACCGATGTCTTCTATTGTAGAAAAATTACTAGTTCTCTCCCACATACCACAGTTCGTACACAAGTGGGCACTTTGTCCACTTTCTTAAGAGACTACCATAAAATATGTGATGGGCAAAAAGATTTTCTTCTACCTTATAATTACATAAATTGTTTTAGAATTCAATCTAGATTTGGGAGTTTTATTCTATGGAATTATGGAAATGTATTTTGGAAATTTGCTAATCGCTTTTTATAAAGTGCTATTTATTATTGCTGCTCAGGTTTTGATACTAATTTTCAAGGTCCAACAAATGCTCTCTCATAGTTATTTCTGAAGATAAAAATTTCCTGCAAAAAATCGACATGAATGTAATGGAACATTAAAAACGATTGATAAGTTATGAGAAATCCTGCCAAATGAGCATTAACCATGCCCTCTGATACGAAACCAGGATAACCCTGGAGTTACACCACAGGACAATTAGTATTTAGCAGAATCTATTGTAATTATAAAGAAACTGACATACATGTATACTGGAAATATTTGAAGAAAAACTAATACATGTTTAATCTTGTTTATTTAATATCATTATAGCATGCCATTAAGTGCCTTATTTTATTTTTCATATGGACTGTAGATTCATATTTGGAGCTTAAAATTTTTAATGGGAAAGATTGTGATTTAAATTTTATGAGAAGAGATTTTATTTAAGATCTGTTTTACTATGGCTTATGTAGGAGAAGTTTTTAAACATTCGTCTTCAGTCTGAGAGCTGAAGATGGAGCCCGTGAGCTGTGCCCAAGAGGCGGCTCAGTGTAATTCTTCCCAATAGATGTTCAGACGGCTTTAAAGAGAACAGTGCAGGAAAAAGTGGGAGGGTGGCTTTTTTCTTTTTAACTCCTGGATTGTCACCTTGGCTAGTTGGCGGAGGGGGCTGGACTAATGGGATTGCATAGGGCATAGAAAACCAGCAAAGCTCTGTTGAGGTTTAGAGCTTGACATTTTTGCCGTGGTTTGTTTTTGAATGTGGAGGGTGGGAGGGAAACCACCATTGTTACTTCATCTCTTTTGGTAAATAATCCCTGGAAATGTTCTTATAGGACCTCAGTTTCCCCATTTATAAAACGAGTAGGCTATATGCATATAAGTAAAAAAGTATTCAACAAATCATAGAAACATTTATTAAACAAAAGAATCAAAATGGGAAGCTACTCTTTCTCAACATATCCTCCATCTAGGGCCCTACACTTCTGAAGGCAATGTCTCCTTCGGTCTAGCCCTTCCCAGAATTCTGCCATCATCGGTTTATACCTCATCAAAATGGAAGTTTGGGCAATCTTTGAAAAACTCAAATCATGTTGCTTTTAACTGTACTTTGATGTTTGGAGGAAAAAAATAAAAGAAAACTGAAGGGGCAAGACAAGGGCTAGAGAGTAAATGAGGTGAAGCTTACTAACTAAATTCTCAGAGGACAACCTTTGCAAACCTTGAAAAATGAGCAGGTGCATTTTCATGATGAAAAAAACCCTGGCCTTTTCCCCCCACCAATCCTATTTTCAATTTTCTTAAAACTTCTTCCAAATAAACTCCATCGTCTTTCTGTGTCTTTTGGTAAAACCTATTAAAATTAACTCTTTAAATCCCCCAAATTAATCAAGATGGCCTCCAGATCTGACCTCTATGTCTTGAATTTAACTGGCCCGGGATCCCCTCAGAAGTCATTGCTTGATTGGACCTTTTCTTTGACGGCAACCAAAGGACACTAAGACAGGGGCATTATTGAGAAATCTTGTTTGCTTTCATGCACAGATTGTGAGACATCTTAAACTCATTTAAAAAATAAACCTGCGCATGTATTAAGTGGATCCCTTGTACAGTATATTTTTACTCACTCTCATCTTAGCTCTTTCCTGTTCATCTTTCCTTTACAACGCTCGGAGAGTATAAGGCGTATTATAATAACATTTATTATCTTCTAAGGATCCCTGGTGCTACAACAGTTAGGTGCTTTTCTTCTAACTTATGGTTGGCAGCCCATACAACTAGTCAGAAAGAGACCAGCTTGGAGATAGGCTGGATAAATATGAAAATCTGGGAACCCTTGTGCAGAAGTTGTACTCTGTCACATAGGGCCTGTCGAAGTTGAAGCTGACTTGATAACACTAACAAGATCAATAGAAAAAGGTATCATTAAAATGGTCTACATCTTGTGGTTGAATATTTCACCTACCTTGTAAGATTCTTCGTTAAATTTTTGGTCAAGACACCTTAATTGTCAGGGGATTATGTATTGCTGGTACAAATGGTTAAGTGCTTGTGGTAGAGGGAAATTTCTTAACAAGACTTGTGGTACTTACATAATTTCATGTCAATTTGATACATAAGTATAGGGGTGGAGTCTAGCCTGTCAATCAGGTCACAGCCTGATGATGCCTCCTTGTGGGCATGGCTTTATCATGAGGATTCTGGAAGCTTCCTCTCTCTTGATTCCACCCTTAGACATGGCGCGCCTCTCTCTCTCTCTCTTTCTTCCTGTGGACAATCCATGTGGAGCTATGCTGAAATCTGAGCCAGCCATGGAGTGGAGACTTGAAGACACAACCCTGTGATGCTTCCTCTGCCATTGGATCCACACGAGTTTTCTCCCACTGGCCTGTGATCTTCCTGCATTTGGCATCACAGTGAGTGGCAACCTGAGTATGAAGAAGAATTTATGGATTAGTATCGGACATATGGGCTAATATCGGACTTATGAACTTGATCTGGACTGGGCTGGGATGTTTTCACAATTACTCTTTGATGTAAAACTCTCTTACACACATATGAGCATCACTGGATTTGTTTCTCTAGTCCACTCAGTCTAACACATGGCTCTTCTATCCACGTCTCTGCAATTACTACCAAATAATTGGTTGGGACTATTCAAATAGGGGTTGTATAAAACTAGTAGAGAGGACTGGCCACTTTCTGTTATCAGCTATCCCCTACCCACTATAAGAATCTTTGTTTTTGTTTTAACAATATTATTGGCATATAATTCACATATCATACAATTAATAATTCAATCATATTTAAAAGTTGTACAGTCATCTCCATAATCGAATTTTGCACATTTCTTCTTTCTTGCACTCACTGTTATTGGCTCCACATTTCCCCCAACCTACTCTGCCATAACCCCCACACAAAATAATGAGTGCAGTCACTGTCTCTATAGCTTTACCTTTCGGAATTTAATACACAGAGAAACATACAGAAAAAGCCAACAGAACCTCAACAGCACTACCATAGTAAAATAGAGAAAAATATCATTCAAAAAGAAAGCAGAAAAATATTAAAAAATATTAGAGCAAATCCAAAATAAATCAAAGGGGAAAACCACATGACGAAGTGTCAGTTCTTTGCGCAATTGAATCTGCACCAATCTCCCTGCACTGCACTTTGCACAAGAGCAAGACCATCCACAACCCTAGTCCAAGGACAGAGGAATTCACCCGAGGACGAGGGTCCCTGAAGCTGCATCAGAGAAAGGTCAGGACTATTTTGAAAGAGCATGTCCAAGAGCTCTGTCTGAAGTGGTCGCGGCCACCGAGACAGATGCCTCAGAGGCTCTGAGCAGCAGTGCCAAGACAATTGGTTACCTTCTCCTCATCTGGTCCAAGACCCTGGAATTGTGGGACAGAGACAGGAAAGCTGCCTTTGGCCTAGGGAGGCAAAACCCAATGGATGACATGACTGAGAAGCAACAGATAGCACATGGCCGAGAGGCTGAGCACTCGAGAGAGAACTGACCGCAAGTTGAGGAGACCAGCGACTGCATCCTTACTATTCCTTGATTATGACTTGTGGTGACCTTTAACTTCTCTAATAAACCCCTCAACTGAGTTTTTTCTGTGAATACTGTGTGGCATGAATTATTGAAACTAGCACAGATGGGGAGTAGCAAGGGAGGTATGGTTGATCTCAAAACAGGTACAGAAATATGGATCGGTACTTCTCTGTTCTGTCCCATTATTATGACTGGAATTGACTCGAAGGTAGGAGTTTGAGTTCCTCCAAACCACTTTTAGGTAATTTAGCTAAGAAAGGCTATCCAGCTGTTTGTTCTAGAAACAAGAATAGGTTTCTAGTATTAACCATCTCTGAATTTCTAAATCCATCCCAATGGATTATTCTTTTAATATATATTTGAATTCATTTTGCTAATAATAATTTTGCTAATAATAATTTTATTCTCACAAATGAGATTGGATTTCAGATTAAAATATTATTGCTTCATAAAATGAACTGTAAAGTTTCTTTTTATTCTTTCTGAAGCAGTTTTGTAACAAAGGAATAACCTGCTCGTGAAGGTTTGGGAAAATATGTCTATTAAGCCTATAGTATTTGTAGGAAGGAATTTAATTAATGAATGACCTCAATTTCTTATGTAAGAAGTAGTTTTTAAAGAATTTTCTACTTATTTCAGAGTTAAACTTCATGATGTAGTCTAAGGTCCATGTTATTGGTTTATGGGTAGAAATCTGGACAGACATTATATTCACTTGCAAAATTTTCTTTCTTTCTTTTTTTTTTTTACTTAAAAGAACATAAATTTATATTCTCCTGGTTTAGATGACTGGAAGCCCAACTTCTAGCTTTAGAGGAAGACGCTCGACACTGTGGGAGAAGATCCTTGTCTCTCTTTCGTAACTATATTGTTTTCCTGTTTCCTGACTGCCCTTACATGTGCTTTCCTTTTCCCAGTTTGAATTTGCTTTTTGAATGAACTTTCTGATGATAGATTCTATTTTGTGACCTTTAGTGAATAAGTCCTGCTGTGATACAAACAGTTTTTACTAGGTGCTCCCTAAGACTTCTTTAAAATGTAAAACACAAAGATATCACTTTGAAGAATGAACTGTACCAGACCTAAGCTGTGATATTTTAATTTGCCTATACATAAGTGAAATCTGGACAATTAATAAAGAAGAATGGAGAAGAATTGATGTATTTGAATTGCCTGTCATGTTTTCAAATAATATGGAACATAGTAGATTGCCCGAAGACTAGGCAAATTTGTGTTCAGAGAAGTAGAAC
>NW_022111372.1:67006495-67016859 GCF_000313985.2 Echinops telfairi
AAGCGAGATGGTCATTAACTTTGGACATATTACCAAATGGGACCACTCCCAAGAGAAGGATATTTGGTAGAGTTCCAGTAATAAAGAGGGGTACCCTCCACAAAATAGGGTTGGCACAGTGGCTGTAACAATGAACTGAAACATAACAATAGTTGGGAGATGGGGCAGGGTCAACGCAGTGCTTTGTTCTGTTGTACAAAGGGTCTCTGTGAGTTGAAACTAGCTCAAGGGTACACATGGAATTAAATGATGTAGGCAATGGTCATCAATCACTGTTAAAGTAAATAAATAAATATAATCAGAAAGTGATGGAGATACAAAATAATACCTGTGAAATCATCTTATCAGGCAAAGAACCCCAATTAAGTCTTTGGCTCAAAGTGCTGATTATCAGAAAATAAATGCCATCATAAAATAAATGCTGAATTGATAAAAGACCCCACTTCTTCAACAAAAATCAATACAGAGGAAAAATAGCAAGATGAAAAGAAAGGGGGAAAAATTAATTTTTAAAAAGACTGAAAAATTTACAAGCCAATTACAATGTAATCTTATATGAATTGTCAAAGAAACAAAAAATCAGGTTGACTGAAAATATTAAAAATGGCTGAATATTTTAAGAATTTATTATTAATGTTTAAAATTATGGTTATATAACAATATAATAATTATTCAAATTTATGCACTGACCACAAAAGCTAGTGGTAAAGAAACTGAAGAATTCTACCGTCTTCAGTCAGAAGTTGACCAAACATGCAATCAAGGTGCATTGATAATTATTGGTGATTAAAATGCAAAAGTTTGGAACAAAGAGGAAGGAACACTAGTTGGAAAATATGATCTTGTTGATAGAAACAAAGCTGGGGACATGGGAGAAATTTGCAAAATCAACAATTAGTTCATAACAAATATCTTTTTTTAATTAAAAGATCGTTTTATCAATTGTACCAAGAATATTTGTACATATGCTGCCATCATTATTTTCTAAACATTTACTTTCTATTAAGCCCTTGGTATCAGTTCCTCTTTCCCTACCCCCTCTTGTGACTCTGCGATAAATGACAAATTTTTATTATTTTCATATCTTACACGCACCGTGGCTGTCTCCCTTCCCCCAGTGTTTCTGTTGTTCATCCCTCTGGGTTGGGGATGGTCATGGTTATGTGTCCATCATTGCGATGGGTTCCCTCTTCCTATCTCTCCCTACCTTTCCCCTTATCCTCCTGGTATCCCTACTCCCATTCCTATTCCTGGATTCCCGTGTGTCATGAGCTCTTATCTCTTATCAGTCCCTATTCACATGCTCTGGTCTAGCCCACAGTGAAAGACAGGGCTGGGGTCATGATAGTGGGGGGTGAGCAAATATCTTTTTTTAATAACAGAAAAGGCTTTTATTCAAGCAAGCAGCCATCTATGTGAGGAGTCAACCAAGCCCACACAGCACAATCACACCACTTGTGTGATCCAGAGATGACAGTTACAACATTCAAATATGGTGAGGAGAAATGCATTGGAGCAAAAATTATAAACACCAAATTTGTGGAGGGCTGGGGGCGGAGACATTGGGGTCCCCAAACCCATTTGCAGAGGATCTAGTTAGGCTGAGCCACTGGCAGATCCGCTCTAGCCACAGGCAAGTCTTGATTATGCTGCATGACCTTGACTCTTGGCCAACTGACCACCCTGAAGATGGGACCTATATATATGTTCTGGATGCAAGTATCCCTTATCCCTTACTGGTTCCATGATAGAAATTTCTTTCCTGGCTTTTTTAATGTTGTTGGGGGTCTGTCTTTTATTACACATTATTTGTCTCTTCTTCTGTATACTATTAAGTTTTTATCCTTAATGTCTTAGCGAGAATTTTTTTTTATTGTTTTCTGTTGGGCCTCCCAGCTGTGAAGCCTGGGAGGAGTGAATGCATAACAAGAACAGCTGATACAAGAGGTCATAGGGAATACAGGGACAGGGGTGCTGGGAGGATGGCAGGGAGGGTCAGGGGCTCTCGGGAGTAAATGGTGCAGACCAGAGATGGAAGGGGGCACTAGAATGGAGTGTGATTGCGTAACTCATCTTGGAGACGATTTGACCATGGTAGGGGGAATGCTCTAAAAAATGGAATTGATTGATGTGGGGGTGATTGTACAATTCTCTTTGATGCGGTCGAATGATTGAACTATTGAATTGTATGATATGTAAATTACTTGCCAATAAAAATGTTGGGAAAAACAAACAAACAAAATCCCATATCTGTTTGGGGGATAGAACTCAATCCATAAGAAAAGAGTTTAAGTTGCTTGCTAAAGCTTAAGTACTTAATAATGCTCAGTTATGTAGTTATAAATATGAACATTTATAATTATTCAACCTTGAGTACAAGCATTTAATCACTCTAATTTCATTGTTGCTTACTCAAGAAGGCAATGAAATTCATTTAAATGTTAACATAGAGTGGTCTTTTTTTTTTTTTTGAGTGGTCTTTCTTTTAATTTCTTTCTTTTGAAAATTTTATTTCTTATGCCAGAAGCTATCTAACTCCATTGCTGCATCTCTTCTAGAGCCCAGATTTATGACAGAAAAATTCACTTTCCAGCTTCTTTTTCTGAATATACTTTCCTATCCCTACCATTATCATCAGACCTCCACCTTTGGCTAGGCTAGCAGAGTCCAATAATATGATTAGCAATAATGGCAATATTTATCTCTGTATTGTCCAATAAGTGACAGTTGTAGCCACTTATGTGCCACCATATTGAACAGTGTAGGTTCAGAGAGCTGTTTTTACTGTGTCAGCTCATGAGTACATGGTACTGCCAGCCTTTCTGAACCCACTGGATGTTGGAAGATGATAACAGAAATGTTCTTGAATAAATCCCTTCAGCTAACCACCTTCTCAACCTGCTCTACTACCAGTCCTTGTGGACTCTGAATTTGTTGCTCTGTATCCCCATCACAAGGCGCCCTGCTGGTATAGTGAGTAGCAGTTAGAAACTACTGGCCTCTGTGAGGCAAAGATGGAGCTTTCTACTACAGAGTGGTAATGTTTTTGTTGTTGTTGGGGTAGGGAGCCTGTGTAAGAAAAGTATTTTTTCTTTTATGAAGTCATTAAAAAGATGTTGTTCTTATTACATGTTCCAGGAAAGGAGGAAATGGTCCCTACACCAGATGGAAAAGCATGGAATCTGGACCTCTTTTAGATGAACATAAGTAATGCAATTTATTCACTTATGTATTTTTCCATAGGGGTAGAAATAATTTTGAATTTCTATCATATTTTTTAAAAAATACCATGTTTCTAGTGAAGGTATACACAGCAGTTTTGGTTCCCATACAACAATTTATATACAAGTTTTTCAGCTTATATTGGTTGTATTCTTCATGATATTTGAACATTCTATTTTACCACTCTGGATTTTCCATTTCCATTAAGCTAATTTTCTTGTATCTTAATATTCTTTTCTTTATTTTAAAATAATTACTTTCGATTCCATTTTTCTATGAGCTTTTTGAAGCTCCTTCATCTAGTTGAAGAGGAAGGCCCTCAGAAGATGGATTGACACAGCGGCTGCAACAACGGGCTCAAGCATAACTGTGAGGACGGCGAGTGCTGGGCATCCAGTGTTTCCTTTCGGACTGTATGAGACAGAACCAACTCGAATGGCAGCTACCAGCCACATCTCAGAAGACGACCTTGCTTCTCACATCAGAGAGGCATCCCTGCTAACTTTGCCTCCTAAACATCACTGCAGTTTCCAGAGAAAGCCTTCTCTCTTCTTTCTGCAAATCTGAGCAGTTCAGCTCTTGTTGCCTGTCTTTTTCCAGGGTTTAAAATGTGATGAATTCTCAAGAAAAGGGATATGTAGAAATAAAAGATAATGTTTTTGATTTGTGCACTGTCTTGGAAGTACCATTTATGTGAAATATATAGGTCATCTCATTATCCTTTAATGAAAACTTTTCTTTTCTTAAAGCCTCACCGAAAAACTAAAACTGAAATAAAACCCTAATAAAAACAATCAAGTAAACTGACTGCTTGGCTTCCAGTTACTGTTACTTTATGTAATGATTGTAGGTTCTTTTTTGTTTTTGAAAGTAATCATCTTCCTCACGGTTCCTTCTCCTAACCTTTCTTTTACTCGGTCTCACCCCGGTCCAGAACATTTAGAAATTAGTAATACTTTTGAGGAACCTTTTTCTGGTAAGTTTCGTTAGTTGATATAAACATCATGGTAAATGGGAGAATTTGCTGCCATTTTGTTACTTGTTTCACACTGAAATAAGAATAATCTATTAGCTTGTCTTTGGAGGGACATCAATACTATTTCTGCATTTCAATATGGAAGTTAAGAGGTAGCTTAGCAGGCAATGACATAATGGCTTCTATTCTTAAAACATTCTGATATTGAGTGTTCATGATGTTTCAAACATTTATTCAATTTGCACAATGTCGTGATCGGTCTCTTTTTGGTGTGGGTGGAAGTGAGTAATTCGACTTTTGAATCATCATGTAACAATGGAGACGTTTTAAAGAAAAGGAATAAGAAGAGCAGTCACTATTTTGGATCAGAACAAAAATGCTCCAGTGAACTCTGCTTGCCTTCATGACGGTGCCTGGTGTGTGCCACCCGCTCTTCCTCCTTTCTGGGAAAGAATTTGATTTGATGCTGAAAAATTAAAACGTGTCCAGTAACACATTTTGGAAAATTGGGGTGAAAATTTGTAATTACTTTTCGGTCATTGGTATAAATATTGAAATGATGGCTTATAACAATTTTACTTCTTCTTAGGATTTTAAGTGTGTGGAATATTTTGATGACATTGACTAGGAAATATTTTTCATATGAACTCTCCCTATCAATCTTCAGAAATTGATAGTATTAATATTTTAGTGTACATTCTTTCAAAATATTTTCCATGTCTGTATCCAAATGTGTGTATATTTTGATAATACCATAATAAAACTATACAAGTTATCTGAGGACATGTAAAATCATAAACAATTCATGATTTTAAAATATTGTTCAGTAATATTACTTTTAATGGTGGCAGTATTCCAGTTAATGAGTGAACTGTCATTTTACTAGTCTCATCTTGTTGAATGATTCCAAACAGTGCTGAGACAAATTCATCTGGATAATCACCCTTATGCTTATCACCAATTACTACTTGAGAGTGAAGTTTCTCAATCATGGAAATATTGGCATTTGGGAAATGACTTTTTTTTTTGCTGTGGGGCTATCTTGTGCACTGTAAATATTTTGTGATATCCCTGGTCTTTACCTACTAACTGTAAGTGAGGCCTCTAATTAGTTATTTTATCTAATCTTGAAAACCAAATATATTTCCAGACTTTTAAACACATTCCAAGGGAGAAAAGATATTTCCCTATCTGCCTTGGAATAAATTATTTGAAGAATTTGTCACATATATTGCAGATGCAGTTTTGTTTTGAATCCAGATGGGACTTTCTTTTCAGTTTTCAGATAGTAGTGTGTATGAGTATATAAAGAGACAACTTAAAATGCTGTGAAAAAAATTCTCCCTAAGTTTTCCTACAACAATTCTTAGAGTTCTAGTGAAAATGGTGAACATAATGATAAAGTGGGTTCTATTTAACTTTAGAGACAGAAGGATCTCTGAGTAGTTACAGAATGACAAAACTCAGAAATAATAGAAAGAAGATCCAGGTTATCAAAGTATTTCACATCCTTTTTTGTAATTACATTTGCCCTGATTCCCATTGTCCATTTTTCTAGGCAATAAATAGAATTGATTGTTGATTTGGAATGATCAAAATTAAAATTCTGATATGCCATTTTATCAATTTTTTATTTAGCTATATGATATTGGTCCACTGTATGCTTCAGTTTTTGCACCTGTAAAATGGGAATAATACGGAGTATAATATAGAATTACAGGCAATATTTATTCTAAGAAGATTTAAGCCTCTTTACAAATGTTTGACATTTAAACAATATTCATTCAATGTTAGTTGTTAACCAATCTGCTGCCCTCCCACCACCCACACGCTTAAAATAAAACTGTATAATGGTTTGTTTTCTGAATTTAATTCTTTATCTTTAGGTCTTCTAAGAACGCATTTCAATAGTAATAATTGTTGTGTTAGGCTGGGTTGACTAGAGAAACAAATCCAAGGACACTTATATATGGATAGGAGAGAGCTGTATGTATCAGGAGAACATCCCAGCTCAAGTCCATCAATCCCATGCTAATCCATAAGTCCCTCTTCAGCCTCATGAAGCCACATACTACGATGCAGAATACAGCAAGATTACCGGATGAAAAGCTCTTGGAGTGACTGCATGGCAGGAAGGGGAAGGCAAAGAGAGAGTGGGCGGGGTTACCATCATGCTGTCACATGATTGACAAGCTAGACTCCATCCTTACACTTCAAGTGGACATGAAATTATGTAACTAGCACAGTTGTCCTGAAAGGAACCCTGATGGCTCAGTGGTTAAATGTTTGACTCTAACCAAAATGTTAATTTGGTAGTTTGATAACTCTTATTAACTACAGGGGAGAACAACATGCACCTGTAAAGATTCTAACCTAGAAAACCCTGCATGAAACCTAACAGCAATAGTTGTTCTGAAACATTTCTATTTGCATAACAACCTAGGGGATAGAGGTAAGGTATACATTTTATAATTATGTATGAAACCTCAATGATAACTATTACATAAACTATTTGGAATAGTATGCCATTGGATCTGGGAAGAAAAATTACAAGTTTGAGTTTTTATACATTTAAAAATCATTTATTCTAATTCTAATTTTATTTATTTAAATTTTTATTGGCATATACTTCATATATCACACAATTTACACATGATCTTAGCTAAAAGGCTGAGAAGCAATATATATCATAGAATACAATCACTTAATCATATTAAGAAGTTTTGGGCAATCGTCACCACAATTAACTTCAAAACATTTCTTTTTGTATTCTTTGTTGTTAGCTCCCTCTTCCTTCTCTGCCATGCCCCAAGGCAGTTATCCATTCAATTACTGTCTCAATGGCTCTACCTATCTTTGATTTCATATAAAGAAAATTATACAAAACACAAATAGGAAGCAAGCAAGCAAGCAACAGCAGCAAAAACCCAACAACAATGGCTAGGCAAAACAGAAAAACATCAATAAAAAAGAAAGAAGAAAATATTGAAAACTAAAACAACTTTGAAATGGGTTAAAAGGGAGATCAAATGATAAGGTATTGCATTTTAACATAACTATATCTGCCATCATCGAGGTAACAGTACTCTGTGTCTGTAACAAGGGTAATCACATCCCTCAACTACGGTTAGATAGAAGTCACAGGAAACTTAATCCATGTGTGGACACTGCAAATAGATTTTGGGTTTCCAGTGTCATTGATAGCCTTCTGCAAACTGAGTGTGGGTATTCATAATTTAAACACTGATACAATTCCCTCTTTCAGATTGGAATTTTATTATTTAAAATCCTTGGCTCACACAGGTTGGTGTGTTTCTTCCATGTGGACTTAGTTAATACCTTGTTTAGATGGATGCTTATTTGAAGATAAGCATTTAAGATTCCAGATACTATTAATTTTGATAGTGGGCATTATTTGGTTTCTTCATCACACTTTTTGTGTATCACCTATATCTTCAGTTATCTTTTCATGAAAGTGAGCATAGAGCAGGGCTGTATCATAAGAACAATTTTTTCTTAGATTGGGGCTAGAATTAATTGTGAGCCCCAAATTCATACATATATCTATGGTTTATAGATTTCAATGGTAAACTTCCTAATTTTTACTATGGTTTGTGAAATAGTTAAAGTTTCATGTCAACTTGCTGGGCCAAGATTCTCAGTGATTTCACCGTTATGACAAAATTATTTCCTTTTGGAAAGCAAGGATGTTTCTTTGAGGTCAAATGTGAGTCTGGCGCAAGCCTTGGTAATTTCAATTGCCTCATATGTTTGTGAAAGTTGGGCATTGAATATGGAAGATCGAAGAAGAATCAGTGTATTGAAATCGTGGTGCTGATGAAGAATATTGAAAACACTGTGGACTGCCAAAAGGACAAACTGATTTGTCTAGGAAGAAGTCTGGCCAGAGTGTTCCATAGACATAAGGAGGGCAAGACTTCATCTTATATACTTTGGGCATGTGTTCAGGAGAGATTTGTCCTTAGAGAAGGACATCATTTTTGGTAAAATAGAGAGACAGAAAAAAGAGGAACCCCTTCAAGCAGATGTATTGACACAGTAGCTGCACTGATGGGCTCAAACATAGGAACTTTTGTAAAGATGGCTCAGGATTGTCAGTGCTCAGTTCTGTTGTGCATAAGCTTGCTAGGGGCTGGAAAGGACTTAATGGCACCTAACAACAAAACAACAACAACGATTCTCTTTTAATGAGATCTCCTTAGGAGTGTGGCTTGCTTCTAACATAAGTGAATGTTGTGGGAAAGCTTGCTTGTTTCTTGTGGGATCTGGATGCTCCATCTGCCTCATCATCTGACCTCTGGTTCTTTAGAGTAGAATCAGTAGCCTGTCATTCCTAGGAATTACCAGCAGTCTGGCATTTTAGCTGCCAAACCTAGATTTAGTCACTCTGCAGATACATCAATCAGGAGGAGCCGCTGGCCTGAGATCTGATACATAGACTTGGAATTTTCCACCACTACAACTGTCTGAGCCATTTCTTTGATATAAATCTCTTTTTATATATAGATATATAGGCTTCAGTGGCTTTGCTTCTCTAGAGAACCCAGATTAAGACATCTGATAATACATATGATATATTAATGCAATTGTATGATGCATATAATTTATAAATATAAATAGGATGGGAGTATTTGCTTACATTTTTTTACTGCTAGGCTGTTAGGTCAACCTATTTTGGAGACTATTGACCTAGAGTGTAGCTTTTTTACTGTTTTGCAATTTGAGATAGGAGAAAGGAGTGATAAATCTTGTTGTCTGTCAGAATTCCCACAACACATTGTGTTCTATTGTGACTTTCTTATGCATGGGATTTCAATCCTAATGGTTTTCATTAACAACAGGGGTGTATTTTCAGTGTTCCCACCCCCGTCTTTCAAGATTGATTGGATAGGAAGCAAGAAGAAACATATATTTGAAGCTCTGATAGTACTTGGAAAGGTGTTATTTCCTCTGCTTTTGGAATGGAAAATAAATTCAATATTCTTATGCTTTCTTTAAAAAGGGAATTAAAAAAAATTTAAGCTAGATATTAGGTGACAACATGCTCAAATTAACTCTTTACCTGCTCCCTTCTTCCAAACCCTGCCCTAAAATAAGGATAACAGACTTATAAGATGGAAAACAGATAAAATAATGTCATCAGATTTCAGAAACTGGTGGAATGGAGTGGTATGTGTATGTATTGCATGCACAGGCATGCATGTGTGTGCTTACTTGTGTTTGTATAACAGCAACAGCAACAGAAACAATTGCTATTAGGTTCATTTTGACTCATGGAGAACTTATGTAAATATCAGCCTAGAACAATACTCCAGTGGCCTTTCAATCACAGATGGTCCAGACGGAGATCACCAGTCATTTCTGTGATGTGCTTCTGGAGTGCTTTGGGTTAACAATCAAGAACACCAACTGTGTGCACCACTACAAGCCATCCACATTTATATAAAGAAACCAAAATATTGAGTTCCTGGTGTGTGACAGATTTTTCATACTGGATATTTAATACTCATTATTTAATTTCATATAAGCGAGGTAAAGGAGGAAGACATTCCTAACAAGTAATGACAAGATAATTTCTTACTCTGTCCCACATCGACACCTGGTACATTAAGGTCTCACTGCTCATACTATCAGAATTTTATGAGTACTTCAGAAATTTCAGTGTGTGCATACACAGGTATGTGTAACTTAATGTCTGCGATACTTTCTGTGAAGTAGGATGTTATCTTCGTTGAATGTTGTGCAAACGAAACAAAGCAAAGACATCTTACAACTCTTTGGGAGCTCACTTCCAGTCATCTTCATTGCTGCTGATGCTTGAGATCCTGGCAGACTTATAGGAATGAAGGGAGCAGCAGTGATGGATGAGAAGGAGGCTGCAGATTGGAGTGTGAGCAAGCTGGAGGGAGCAAAGTGTGCCCAGCCTTGCCCACTGTTTTGCCTGCCTGCCGGACAACGTCCAAGAACCTATGCCCCAAGCCATATTTTCACTATCACCTACCGGAATCTCACCTGTGTACTAGCGTTGCAAGAGTCTTGGTTTGGGATCATTTCCTTAAAACAAACAAAAAACCAAAAAACCAGCTTTATGGGACCACAGCCAGATATGCAGTTAAATATTGCCTAAATAGACATTAAGTGATAA
>NW_022111372.1:67018716-67019778 GCF_000313985.2 Echinops telfairi
AACTCTGACTGTTCTCTGAAGTAAGTTGATTACTGAGAAAACATCAACAATTTCCCCTGAATGACTCATCACCCAAATCTAACAGAGCTAATGGAATAATTTACATTACACAGCCTTTTGGCTGTTTGGTTGGCTCTTTTGCTTTGGGAAAGCATTGGTTAGACTTTACATTACAATGCAGCCAGGAGCTTTGGGACCTGAGTCCCAATACACAGAAGCATAGAGAAAAATTATTTTACATTCTGACCCTCAGGTAACAATATCTACTTTATTGCATTGATTCAGGCATCCAATTCTGTGGGGATATACTACTGTCCAGAGTTTTATCCATCCTTCATGTCATTTCGTTATATTCTGTGGCTTTACTTTATATTATTGGATAGTGAAGCACTGGCAGCTACAGGTAAACCAAAGTGACCATTCTGAGAGGCATAAGAAATACAATTGTGATTGGTCAATTATGAATTATTAGACACAAGTTATATAATACAATTCCATCTATGGAATTTTATCTAGATTGGACTTATTAGGTATTATCATCATTTCACAATTTATTATTTTTAAATTCATGATATTTAAATGATCTAACTAATTTGTATTCTGTAAACATTTCTTACATATTTTCATCAGTTCCATGATTAAAATTCACTGCATGGTCTTTATAGACAGAAGCAAAACTTTTGACAAAAGTCCACATTTTCCTCATTTTATTCAGAGATAGACAGCAAGGATGTTTTATGTATGCCCACATATTTTACGTCTACCAAAGACATTTTCAAGTTTAATGTTATATAAAAAAGTCAGATAATTTTCAAGGGAAAATATTCTGGAATCCTGCCAACTATAAAGAAAATGCAAATATTTTTAAGGGCATACACATAGAGTTATTTGCCACAGCTATCTAAAGATTATAGTTATATATATCCTGGTGGCCTTATTGTGAAATTGCTAATGTTACCTACTTTTGAAAAGCATTAAAATAAACTTGCTTAGAAGTAATGTTATTTACTAAACTAAAGCAAAATGAAAAGAAACATGAATCATGCATCTCTTGTTGGTTTA
>NW_022111372.1:67028795-67034275 GCF_000313985.2 Echinops telfairi
GGTGGAAGCTCCCCCAGCTATGCAGGCAGGATTTCCCCCAATGAAGGTGGGCGGGATTTCCTTATCCAGGTGTTAAGCACTGCAGAGGGTGGGCAGATGGAATTTCCCTGGGAAGAAGGTGGGCTGGATTTCCCCCTGAAGTTGAGCAGGATATCCCTTAGTGGAGGGTGTGTTTCACTGTAGAGGCTGGAGCTCTCTCAGCTGTGTGGAGGGCAGGCATAAATTCCCTAGGCTAAGGGGAGTCATCTGAAGGTCAGCCGTGGCGTGTAAGAGAAAAGGGAAGAGAAAATGAAAAGAAAAAGAAAAGAAAAAACCTTAAGCCATCTGAGACTGTGGTGTGACAGAGAGAAGAGAGGGAAACAAAAGTAGCAATGTAGCTGAGCCCCTATTTCTAACCGTGGGGCTGGAGGGTTTTAAATATTTCCCCAAGGTGGCTGAGACTGTGGTGGGAGAGAGAGAAGAGAGAGGAACAACAGTAACAATATAGCTGAGCCCTAATCCCTGACGGTAGGTCTGGATGGGTTGAATACATGCCCCAAGGTGGTGGCAATCTGTGGCTGTGTTAAGATAAAGCCCCTGTACCAGCTCCAAATGATCCCACCTCTGGTGGAGCAGGCCAAGACAGTGGCTGGCCTAAAGTCAAACCCTAGCCGGCCTCCACTGTGGTAAGCTAAAAGCCCCAGCTCCTCAAAACCTACTGGATCTGTGCCTACTTATCTTTATGATGCTCCTCCTACAACCCAGCAGTGTGAAATTTCCCTCTTAGTATCTCTCCTGCACTGATTTCTGTGGAGTCCCTCTAGTATGTGTTACTCAGTTGCCATCTTCCTGGAAATTGGTTTTTACTTTTTAAAAATGTTTGTAACTTAACACTCTAAAGCTTTGGAGCTTTTCTGAAAACTTTGTGATTAAAAAACCTATAATCTTAATTACACTATATTCATTTGGCAATATCAAAGTTTTAAATTTTATTATAAATAATAAGTAAGTTACTAAAATAATAAAAATTAATTCTTATTATGAAGATTATCTGGACCTTCTGTGCCCTCCCAAATTATGTTAGTTGATATTATTTGTTGTATCTTCAATCTGATCAAACACAATAATGTACTTCAAAAGTTCCTTTTAAAAAAACCAAAAAACCCCCAACAAATTACATATAAGTTTAATAAAATATGTGTTTACTGATAAGTTAAAAAAACAAAAGCAGAATCATTTTGTTTGTTTAATCAATAATGTTTTAGTAATGTAATTTGTGTTTGAAAGAATTTTAAAAAATCACATCAACCTAATCTTTACTGACCAGCATAACAAAGTGGAAGCATCTCTAATGGCTGCTAGAGAGAGACATTGACACTGGAATCAGTTTTATAGTCTATCAATTTATTAATTAACCCTGATGGCACAGTTGTTATGCATTGGGCTGCAATATGAAAGGTCTGCAATATGAAACTACCAGCTGCTTCTCGAGAGAAAGACCAGGCTTTCTATTCCTGTAACAGTTATAGTTTAGGAAATCCTCAGGGGCAGTATTACCCTGTCCTATAGGGTCTCTATTATTTGGCATTGACTCAATGAGAGTGAGTTTGGCTTGGTTTTATACATTTTTGAGCCAGCACTTATTCTTAAATGCTCTGCTAAGCATAGAGTTTGTAGTGAGTGATGTTAGTGGTATAAAGATCAATATAAACGCACTCCTTTGACAAGCTTGATGATGGATGGCTATAGATAGGCAATCATGTAAAGAATAAATGATAGTTCAAAGGAGAAGTAGTAACCCAAGGTACAAATGACAACATTATAAAAAATTTGCCAGTGTTAGTATGTTATTATTGTTAGCTGCCACTGAGTAGACCCCATGCACAAAAGAATGAAATGCTGCCTAACCCTGTGCCATCCCAATGTTAGGCTGCAAGCGAGATCATTCTGATCCATAGAGGTTTATATTGGCTGAACTTTTGGAAGTAGATTGCCAGGCTTTCTTTCAAGCCTGCATTTGCCTGGGAGTTCTGCTGAAACCTGTTTAGTATTACAACAACAATAACAACATTCAAGTCTACACTAACAGGTCACTGTGCCTGAGGTACATTGACCAAAAATCAAACCTGAGTTTCCTGCATGGCAGGTAAGAATTATACCCAGAAAGAGCACAGCAACATGTTTCCAGGGACATCTTCAGAGATGAGTGAGAATGGCTATGTTGTATAGAACACAATTGTGAAAGGGCAATGGGATAGAAATATGGGAATTTTTCTAAATGTATCAAAAGGAGCAAGTCAGGGAATTATAAGAAGGGAAGAGACTATTGCCAGATTGAACTGCTTCCAAAGGTATATTTACCTCTGTGGACTCTATTACCATTGTGATTTCCAGTGCATCGTGCCCTGATGGCAGAAGGGTGCTGAGCTAGCTATGGTAACCTAACAACGCTCAAGTAATATTAATATTCACAAACATCTGCAGGCAGCAACCTTTAAAAAAAACAATAACATTAGCAGAGGCAGTGACAACAGCAACAACCACAGTAATTTGTTATATAGCCTCTGGAGAATAGAACTGCACATATTATTTTTTAATAATCAGTCACAAATTAATGAATTGCTGCACTCTTGAAACCTGTTTTTCCCTCTAGCTTGTCATTATCTGCAGATGTCAAAACAAAGAAAATAAATAGACAGGATTTCCTTCGGATATCTGTCAATAATAATTATTCCATGTGAATCTGACAGAAAGAGATCATTCCTAGCTTAAGCTAAATTTACTTTAAATGTAAGTTACTTCAAAATTTCTTTCCGTATTTTTGAATATCTGATAGAAAATTTGAAATTCTGTATTTTGCCTTTTGTGAATCATAAAGTTCAGTGGTTTACCTGAAGCACTGCTTAAAATTCAATGTGGAAATAGGATTACATTCACATCTGGCCTTTATCTTAAATAGACAGATTCATTGCATCTGGAACGGTGACCTGGAAACTGGGCTTTGAATAAGCCAGTGTACCAGGTCAGACTGTGAGAAACACAGCTTGTCTTGGTGGTCCCAAGTGGTTTTTCCCCCTCAATTTTTGTTTTCTGTTCACCACAAACATTTATTCCTGAGATCCAATGTTATGTTGGCAAGAGCCTAGCATAGAATGGGGTCAGGATTTGAATCCTAGTTGTGAAATTTACAAAAGGCAGAAACTTTGAGAGATGCAAGTAATCTTTTTTATGGACCTCAGTATCTTCATTTGTGAAATGGCCCTAAGAATCTTTTTTCTACTCGAGAGAATTTATAAAGGCCAAAACCCAAAAAGAAAATGAACAAAGAAAAACACCACACACACACACACACACACACACACACACACATAAAATGCACACACTATATAACAAAACAAACAAAAATTGCTGTCCAAGTGACTCCTGGTGACCATACATAAAACCCAAACCCACTGTCACCATTCAGTTTTGACTCCTCAGGATCCCGTGCAGGACAGAGTAAAAAGGCTTCTGTGTGTTTCCAGGGCCCTGCATTTTTACCAAAGCAGACAACCTCATCTCTCTCTCTCTCAAAGCAACTGGTAGAATTGCACCAGCATAATATTTGGCCTACAATGCCACCAAACTCCTATGGAGAGCCTATGGGCAGCAACATAACTCATGGCTATTGTTTATTTCAACTTATAGCTACCCTATAGAACTGAGTAGAACTGTCCCACGTGGATTTCTGATTTTGTAACCCTTTACTGGAATACATAGCCTTTCTTATCTTTGTCAGAGCAGCTGGTGGTTTTGAACTGCTGACCTTGCAGTTTGAATCCAAACAATTAGGCCACTCTACCACCATGGCTCCTATGGCACCTGTAGAGTACCTTATTCAATCAATTAAGCATTGACATAAGTACTTACACTTTTATTAACTATAACTTACTATTATTATTAACTGAATTTCTAGTTTTCACGGTTTTGTTGTCTTCCTTTACTCCTTGTTAGTCTTTCCTTTCATCTCTCAGTTAAAGACAATAGGTGAGTCCAATGATCAGTTAAAGACCATCTGAGTCCAACAATCAGATAAAGAAGGGCGATCGCGTCAGCAAACTGGATACTATGCCAAAACCTTGCATGCAGTAAAATTCCTGCAAACCTGAGTCTTAGCAGTATGTTAAAGGGGAAAAACACAAGGTAGGGTGCAGATATGGTATCTGCATTGTGCTGTTGTGGGTGTTGAGCAGCGAATGTGGACACTATCATTTTTCTCATCTCTTCCTTTCATTCTTAAGAGCAGACCAGGTGCAGGCAGGTAGGGATATTGTTGTTGTTCGGTGCTAGTCAGTCTGTTCTGTCCCATAGTGACACTATGTACAACAAAACAACACACTGCCAGGTCCTGAGCCAGATTCACAATTATTCTTATGCTTAAGCCCACTGTTGTAGCCACTGTGTCAATGCAACCCCTCGAGGGCTTCTTTTTCTGATGTCTCTCTGCTTTACTAAACATGATGTCTTTCTCCAGGGACTGGTCTCTCCTGGCAGTATGTCCAAAGTATGTAAGACAAAGTCTCCCCATCCTTGCCTCCAAGTAGCGCTGTGATACAGTATAGTAGTACTTCTTCAAATTTAGATTTATTTGTCCTTTGAGCAGTTCATGGTACTTTCAATATACTTCACCAGCAACATGATTAAAGTGTATTAATTCTTTGTTTTTCTTTATTCAATGTTCAATTCTCACATGCATTTGAGGCAATTGAAAACACCATGACTTGAGTCAGGCACACCTTAGTCCTCAAAGTGACATGCTTGCTTTTCAATGCTCTAAAATAATCTTTTGCTGCCGATTTATTGATTTACCAAATGCAATGTATCTTTTGATCTCTTCACACTTGCTTTCATGAGCATTGATTGTGGATCCAAGTAAGACACAATTCTTGACAACTTCAATCTTTTTGCCACGTACCTTAATGTTACTTATTGGTACAGTTGTGAGGATCTTGGTCTTCTTTACATTGAATTGTCATCCACATTCAAGGCTGAAATCCTTGATCTTCATCAGCAAGTGCCTCAAGCCTTCCTCATTTTAGCAAGCAAAGTTGTGTCATCTGCATATCACAAATCTTTATTAAGCCATCCAACAAGAATCCAGACATTCTTGTCTGTCAGATTGTCATACATTGGTGGCTTGTGAGTTGCTCTGATGCTAGAAGTGATGTCACTTTTACATCAGAAACCAAAGTAAATAGGTTTCAGCAGAGCTTATGATTAAGAAGCAGACTATGAAGAAGGACCAGGCTGCCCAATTCAGAGGAAGTAGCCATTGCAAACTTTATGTACGACTTCAAAACATTATCAGATAGGGATGGAAGTTAGAAAAAGATTTACTGACTAATATTGCCCCTCGTGTGTTCTCAACTACTGTAGAAACAGAGGTCTGGTAAAAATGGTTAAAGAGTGCTCTAAGTTCTAAGGGTACTGGTTTGTGCATCCCACAAAGTCTGTTACTTAAC
>NW_022111372.1:67035247-67050008 GCF_000313985.2 Echinops telfairi
TTGGCTTTTTGAACCTTATATTCATTTGAGTTTGTGACTTTAGACTTAAGAACACAAGCTCTAAACTCAAGCAGCCATGATTTGAGTCTCCACTCTCTCCCATGCAACTCTGCGCTAGTTGTTGCTTTCCCATGTACCAAATAGTAATGATGAGAACAGTGTACACATCATAGGTGCTAGTATGGGATTGTTACAGGAGTTACATGAGAAACATGTAATTAAAGTCTGAAGGACAGAATGCCAATAATTGGTAACTGCAAGTATTATTATGTGGTTGTTGTTGTTGCTGTTAGAACAGCTGGGTAGCTGCTTCATTAATAGCCCTGACTGATCTCTGTGAAGTGATCCTAGCTACTTAGAGAAAATGAGTGTTCACCAACTAATTGCTGAAAGATTTTATGACTATTATTTCTGCTACATAGGAGGGTAATTTAAACCATTCCTCACCTCCTCAAACCCACTGTCGTCGAGTCCAGTCTGATCACAGTGACCCTGTAGGACAGGGTAGGACTGCTCCTGTGAGTTCAGAGGGTGAGCTCTTTATGGTAGTAGACTCCTTTTCTTCAGAGCAGCTGGTGGTTTTGAACTGCTCATTTTGTAGAAAGCAGCCCAATGTGTAACTACTATACTGCCAGGGCTCCCCAAACATTCTTACTTGAAAAAAAAAATTAGAATGTATATGTTTAACCTAGATACAGCAGTAATGTTATACACCAGTTACTTTGCATGTGAGTGCCTATTTCTTTTATTTGATTACACGAGGGTGTGGTTTACTGAAATAAAAATCCTTTCACATTTCCCCTCCCTAAGAAATAAACAAAGAAAACCAAGAAAAACTCCTGATAATGCTTACTACAAGGAGCCTTGGTGGCATCATGGGTTCCTAGCTGGCTGCTAAACAGAAAGGCAGCAGTTTGAAACTACCAACACTCCACAGGAGAAAGACAAGAATCACTGCTCTCATAAAGATTTACAATCTCAGAGGTTCACAGTGTCAGCTCTACCTTATCCTACATGGAGGGTCACGTTGAGTTGGGGTCAACCTGATTTCAGTGAATAATAGTACTTACTAGAGTACTATTATTAAACTTAAGCCCTGGTGGCCAGTGGTCTCAGAGACCCATATGAACGGTTCTACTCTGTGATGTAGAGTTGCTATAAATCAGACTTGACTTAATGGCAGTGTGTTCTTGAGAGAATGGAAAAATAAATAAACCAAAATTCAAATCTGCTTATTTAATCCATATGTAAATATCTGAAAATTCCCTGTGGTTAATGTAAGATTTTGCTTACACTTTGCAAAGACTCATTTGTCTCTCAATCTAGCATTCCTTAAGTATAATGAAAGATGAGGGCTACTTAGTTTACAAAAACTGAACATATTTAAAGTACTCAAATTGATAAATTTGGATATGAAATATCATCACTATCAGGGTGGCAAATATTGAACATAAACATTACCCCAAGTATTTGTAATTTTTCCTTTTCTCCCTTTCTAGCTCCTTTGAAACCCCGGTCAACCACTTCTCTTCTCTCTCACTAGAGATTAGTTTGAATTTTCTGGTGTTTCCTATAAATGGAATCATGCATTATGCACTATTTTCTATCTGGTTTCATTTTCTTAGCATAATTATTTTGAGAGTCATTCATGTTTTCGCATGTATCAATAGTCCATTTTAAATTTTTCTTGGTATCCCATTTTAAGATTATATCATAATGAGATTGTCTATTCATCTGTTAATGACTATCTGCATGATTTCTATTATGTGACTATTGTAAATAATGTTTTCAACAACACAGTGAATATAAACATGTCCATCACGGGATGGAATACACAAGAATTAACTTGACTCCAACGATGGAGAGAGAAAGAGAACCTCAATGTTATCACTCAGATCACCAGGGGGCTTCAAAAATTATGGAAAAATAGAATAGAAAAATAATGGATTTTTCCATGAACTTTTTGAAACAATCCGGTATGAAAGTTCAAATTGAAACTAAATAAAATTGAAGTAAGTCCAAGAGAGTCCAAGTACAACCTTGACTATATCCCACCTAAATTTAGAGATCTTCTCAAGAATAGATTTGATCTAATGAACACTGAGGGAGTCCTAGTAGCAGAGTGGGCTCCTTGTTGGGCTTCAAGATGGATAGCATTTTCAACTCATCAATTGCTGCACTGTAAAAATTTGCAGGCTCAGAAAACCACAGGAGCAGTTTTACTCTGTCCTATTGCATTCTTCTGTGTCAGACTGACTGTGGTAAAGAGTTGAGTAGAAAGAATGAATATAAGAACCAAAAATTAGTAAAGTTCTGGGAAGACAGCATGCATGAAGAAAGCAAAAGGTCATTAAAAACTAGGGAAAAACTGGATGTCAGAAGAGACTCTGGAACTTGTTCTTGAATGTAAAGTAGCTAAAACAAATGGGAAAAGTGATCAAATAAAAGTTGAAGAGATTTCAAAGGGTAAGATGAGGAGACAAAGTAAATTATGAAATAACTCACTCTGAAAGCTTCAAGAAATGAAGAAAAATTTCAAGCCTTTTTTTTGAAATATTCAAGGATCTTATGGGATATGTAAAAAAAAGACATTTCAAGGTATCACTTGAAGTACAGTCCTGTCTATGATTGACTATCAATCCACATACAAGAAAATCCAATAAATCCAACTATTATGTAAATTTATGCACCAACAACTAAAGCTAGTGATGAAGAGATTCAAGAAATCTACCAACATCTTCAGTCTGAAATTGATCAAATATGCAATGAAGATGCATTGGTCACTATTGGCAACTGAATTGCCAATGTTGGAAACAAAATAGTTGGAAAATATGGCCCTGGTGATAAAACAAAGCTGGAGATAGAATGGTCAAATTGTGCAAATAAACAACTCCTTCACCGAAAATACCTTTTTTAAAGTAGCACAAACAGAGCTAATACATGTAGACTTATCCAGGTGGAATACAGAGAAATCAAAAAGGATTTCATCTTGCTTGGATCCACAATCAATGTTCACTGCATTGGATATTTGCTGCACCAGACTTACTTTAAAGTGTCAAAATAAATGCAAGGATGTTACTTTGAGGACTAACATGTGCCTGACCGAAGACATGGCATTTACAATCATCTCATCTGCATGGGAAAGTTGGATGTTGAATAAGAAAGACTGAAGAACATTTGATGTATATGAATTATGGTGCTATTGAAGAATATTGAAAGTACTATGGACTACCAGAAAAACAAAGTAATTTGTTTTTGAAGAAGTACAGCCAGAATGCTCCTTGGAAGCAAAGGTGGCAAAGCTTCATCTCTTTTACTTTTGACGTATTATCAGGAGAGACCAGGCCCTGGCAAAGTATATCATGCTTAATAAAATTGAGGTGCAGCCAAAAAGAGGATGACTCTGGATCAGCTGGGTGGGCATGATGGACACTAACATAATGACTGTGAGGTTGGTGCAGGACCAGGCAACGCTGTTCCATTGTGTCCTACATAGGATCTCTATGGGTCAAAACGAACTCAATGACACTGAATAACAAAAGCAGTATGGGAAATGGTGCACGATGCAGAAAGCATCAAAAGAAGAGGGAAGGAATACACAGCATAACTTCACCAAAAAGAATTGGATGATATTCAGTCAATAGACTGAAATAGAACCTATTTGTGCCCAATTCAAAGAAAGATGACCCAAAAGAATGTGAAAGCTATCTAACATTATTGATATCACAAACAATTAAAGTTTTAAGATAGCTAGAATATGATCGCACCAGTACAAAGACAGAAATCCAAGATATCTCAGAAAAAGATGTGAAATCAGAAAAACCATTACTGGTCTCAGATGGATCTTTGGTTAAAGCAGATAATACCACATGTTTTTAAACCTGTGTGAATAATAACAAGCTGCGACTTACATTTTGAAGATGGGAATGCCTGAACACTTAAATGTGCTCTCTGTGGAACCTGTCTAGAGTCAAGGAAGCAGTTCAAATAGAATATGGGTACTCTTCATAGTTTTAAATCAGGAAATGTGTACATAAGGTTTTTATTCTTTCACTATACTGAATCAATATGTATGTGGAGCACATAATTGAGAATCTGGACTATCTGAAGAATTTAGCATCGTTATTGGAGGAAGACTCAGCACTAACTTGTGACATGCTTATGACACAACTGTATTTATTTGTTGAAAATGAAGAGTAATTGAAGCACTTATAGATGAAGACTATTGGACTACAAACTTCAGAATGGATTGACACAGATCCAGAATCTAAGGCCATCTCTTTGGAGCTGGTATTGACTCATAGGATTTTGAGACTTTAAATATTTATAGAGACAGACAGCCTCATCTTTCTCTCATGGAACAGCTGGCGGGTTTGAGTGGCCAAGCCTGTGGCTAGCAGCTGTAGGCTTAACCCACAGCACCCAAAGGGTCCTTACACTTCAATGTAAAGAAAACAAGGAATTCTCATAATGAGGACAATAGGCAATATCATTGTAAATAGAGAAAACATAGACATTTTCAAGGATTTTATTTTTTTTGAATGAGCAGTCAGTACTAATTTTAGTTACCTAGTGCTGCTGTAACAGACATTTCAAGTGGATGACTGTAACAGAAAATTATTCTCTCACAATTTTAACGTGTAGAAGTCTAAAGTCATGCTGTCAGTTCGAGTCGAAGGCCTTATCTTTCTGTTGGCTCACAATTTAGGAGGAAGACCATTGTCTCTTTTCAGCCTTTGTAACCTTAGTATGTCTTATAGAGCTCTGTGTTTCTTGTCATCAAGCTGTCCCTGGATTTAGGAAGTTTTGAACCCAGAGACCTGGGTCCAAAAGCCACCCTTCACTTCTGTCTCTTTCTTAGTGGTCCTTTTCTGTCTGCTCTTTTTTGTTCCTTTTATCTTGTGTAAGATAAAGGGTGCTACAGGTCATACTGCATGAGAATTCTCTTTATATCTGACTAGATGTCTGACAGAATTAAAGATGATTCATTCCACCCCTAGTCTTTTTAAAATTTATTGCATCAGATCATATCATTGTATTTTTTTTAGGGATCACTGAGTGGTTCTGACCCGGAGTGACCCTATACACAACAGAATGTAACACTACCGGATCCGGCACATTCCTCACTATTGTTCTTAAGCCTGAGCTCATTATTGTAGCCACTCTGTCCATCCATCTTGAAGGCCTTCCTTTTTTTTTAGGTACCCTTCTTTTACCAAATATGATGTCCTTCTTCAGGGACAGTCTCTCCTGACAACATGTTCAGAGTATGTAAGACAGAGTTTCACCATCCTTGATTCTAAGGAGCACTCTGGCTGTACATTTTCCAAGAGAGATTTATTTTTCCTTTTTTGCAGTCCATGGTATTTTCAATGTTATCCTCTAGCATTACATTTCAAATGCATCAAATCTTCTTCTTTATTCAATGTCCAACACGGATATGAGGCAATTGAAAATACCATGGCTTGGGTCAGGTGCACCTTAGTCCTCAAGGCAATATTCTTGCTTTTCAATACTCTAAAGAGGTCTTGTGGAGCAGATTTACCAAATGCAACTTATCTTTTGATCTCTTGACTGCTACTTTCATGAGTAGTGTATATCCAACAAGGCAAAATCCTTGGGAACTTCAACCTTTTATCCATTTATCATTATGTAACCTATTGGTTTGGTTTTGAAGATTTTTGTCTTGCCTTACATTGTGATACACACGGAGAGCTGTAATTCTTGGTCTTCACCAGCAAGTGCTTCAGATCCTCTTCAGTTTTAGCAAGCCAGTTCATGTTATGTGTTATCACAAGTGTTTATCACAGTCTTCCACCATCTTGATGCCACATTCTTTTTCATATGAGCCACCTTCTCTGATGATTTGTTCAGCATACAGATTAAATAAGTATGGGGATAGGATACAACCGTGTTCTATACCTTTCTTGATTTTAAACCACACACTATTCCCTTGTTCCCTTCATACACCAACTTTTGGGTCAAGTTCAAGTTCTGCATGAGTGCAATTAAGTGCTTTGCAATTCCCATTTTTCTCAAGGTCATCTGTAGTTTGTTTTGAGCCACACAGTAGAATGCCTATGGCGTAGTTATGTACATATCTTTCTGGTATTCTCTGCTTTGATTCAGGCTCTCTTCTGAATCTTCCCTGAATCTCTGGCAGCATCTTGTCAATGTACATTATGAGGGATGTTTTAATAACTTACAAATTACATCATTATATAAATAACTGTCAAATCACTGAAGAATCATGCCTTATACCCTAGCCAAATTAACATGTATTTTTGGGATACACAAAGAAATCAAGCGACTCACTCCAATGGGCAATTCTGCTCCAAAAAATCCTCTTAAAGAGTTCAAAAATAAAGATGTGACCTTGAGGATTAAAGTGTGCCTAACCCAAACTCTGGTATTTTCAATCACTTCATATGCATAAGAAACCTGGAGAGTGAATAATATAGACTGAAGAAATGATTTATTGTAATTATGAGGTTGGTAAAGAATATTACATATACCATGAATTTCCAGAAGAATGAACAAAATATACTTTGGGATTCTTGTGGGGAAATTTATTCTGTGAAAATTCAAAATTTTAATTCTGATTCTATAAGAAATTCGAATCTCATCCAATTTTAGACTTCAATATTGAAGTGGAATATCTTGAGTGGCAAGTCAATTTTTGTTGTATTATACTTCTAAATGTTAGTCTCTTATTCCTTAACCAGACAATATTTTGTTGAGTTCATAAGATTTCCACTGTCTATTTTTTGCAAGTAGATCACCAGGCAATTTTGGAAGTAGTTCACTAAGTATAGTCTTATTCTGTCTTAGTCTGGAAGCTCTGTTGAAACCTGTTCACCCTGGTGACCCTACTAGTATTTGAAATATTGGTGGCATACTTCCCAGGATCGCAGCAACATGCAAGTCACCTGAGTATGAGCAACTGACAGAAGGGTGTTGTTTGTGCTGGACATGTCGTGAGAAAGGGTCAGTCATTGGAGGAGGAAGTCATGCTAGTTGAGTTAGTGGGATGATGAGGATGAAGGAGCCCAGTAGAAAGATGATTTGGCATATCAGTGTCAATGATGGACTCATATATTTAGTCAGTCATGAGGATAACACAGAGATGGGCAACAGTTCATTATTTTGTGCACAGGGCTTCTGAGTTGTAGGATGGAAGCTATCTGCCTGTCTTACTTCTGTAAGATAATATGTAACAATTTTTAGACTTCTATATTTTTTACAAAAATAAATTAATAAAACATTTTTTAAAATAATTTCTTTTCTTTGGTTTCTTATAGTTGGCTCCTGACTGGAAAAAACATAGATTTGAAATGTTTGAAAGCATGCCTTTCTTTCATTAATTCACCCAGTGAAGATTCAGGATGACCAGCTATCTGGCATGAATGCCTTTCAGAAAGATTGCCTGTTTGCTAGGATGTGAATTAATGATTGCTATACTTGGGATTACACCCCTTCCTATTTAAAAAAATGTAGCTGTTGGTTATGGATACAGATCAGACACCACAGAAATCTCATGAAGCAAATAAGAACTTCTCTTTATGTTTTTTTTCCTTTATCTTTTAAAAAGTTATTAACTCAGCAGTTAAAATGTCTCCCTGAAGAAAATTAGTAGATGTTTCAAGCATAAAATTAGAACTTGGCCTCTCAAAGATCACTACTATAAAGTCAATCCTGCCTTTATTATATTCTAGATATGACCCAGAAAGCAAGAAAACACCCAAAAAACAAATTTTATTTTTATGTGTGGAATTTCTCAGTATGCCAAATGATTAGCACAATGGACAAATGATATCCTCAAGAACTTAAAACTGTCAAAACATCGTGGGCTAGAAGTTCCTATAGGAAAGTTTTAAACTTAGAGTACGGGCCATATGACAGTAATAATTACCCCATTTCTTTTGAATGATGAGTCAAATTTTCTAACTGGCAGCAGGCCGTAACAGTCCACAGCTAGAATGCATTGAAAATATAAAAAAATAAAATATTTAAGATTTATTGAGCATTTTCTTGTATATCACTCTGCATTACACTTGGCAAAATAAAATTTTATTCTCTCAGTGTCCTGTGCTCTATGTAATACTATTTATCCCATTTTAATAAGGAAATTGGAACCTAAGAGGTTAAGAAACTTGGTCAAGGTCAAAGATTTCATTAATTCATTTCTCATTTTGGAAGTCTGAGTTGACTAAGCATCTTTCAAGTCACATTTAAGTAGCAATTTATTAGAAATTATTTTTGGACATTGGATTTACAAAGCTAAAACGTTCATGTTGCATAACCACAATTGTTGGTTTTCAGACTCGTTGCAATTTAATGTGCCTGCTGAGAATCCTTTTCCCAATTGGAAAGGCTCAGAATACATGCAGTCTCTAGATCCTGGCCTGACTCCTCTGTAAGATGCTTATTGACTGAGCCATAGAAAATTCTGTGTCATTAAAGCAAAATTAAGTGATGTCTTGTGTGAATAAGTCTCATGGTATTTACTGAGGCAGGGGCTTAATGCTTGTTAGTATTTTTAAACTCTCTGGATAGGTCATGTTGATGTCTAATATGCAGCAGGCAAGAAAATGGATAAACAGAAGACTCATAAGCAGAACAAACAATTTGTCAAACAGCTTTCTGTACGTATTACAAAGTGATTAATTGTATTAAATTATATCAGGAGTTCGGCATGTAACATGAGAACTTAATTAAAAATAAGTAAACCTTTTCCAGCTGTTGTTATGTGCCATCAAGGCAGTTCCAACCCCCCAAGACCCTGTGTATAACACTAGGAGAAGCGTCCTGTGCTCTAATCATTGTTGTATGTGATTCCCCTGTCACAGCTGTTACGCCAATGCAGTTAGTGGAGGATCTTCTGATTTTTTTGGATGACTCTCTGCCTTAGCAAGGACTTCTTCAAGGACTCGTGCCTCCTGATTAAATATCCAAAATATGTGAAAGGAAGGGGCAATCCAAATGCACTTCTTACAAAACATTTATTCATTCTTCTGTAATCCATGGTATAATCAATAGATTTGGCAACACCATAATTTATTTTTATTTATTAGATTCCTCTTTAAAGGTATTGTTATACATGCTCAACTTGGGATGCCTCCTAATGACTGAATGTTAAGGGTTTTCGATTCTGTTGATAGGCACTAAATCCCTTTTTCTTAATGTAAAATTCTCATAGACTGAGTCAAGATGAAAAGCCCCCCTGTATATGCTCAAATTTCTAGAAGTCTCCAACACTGGCAATATTGCAGTCAGAATTTTGATAAGAAAGCAATAGTAATAGCTTTCATAATTCTCCCCTTCAGCTTTTGGGCTAAATTATGAACAACTCTATGAAACAAACAAACAAATGAACAATAACTTTGCTATTGATTCAATTCTGACTCCTAGTAAGTCCAGGTGTAACAGAATAGAGCTACTCCAAAGTGCTATCTTAGCTGTAATCTTTTAAAAAACAAATTAGTTTGTTTATTTTGAAAAATGTCAAGACAAACACATCACATATCATACATTTCAATAGTTCAATCATATTCATAAGAGTAGTACAGCCATCACCAGAATCAATTTCAGGACATTTATTCTTCTTTGTACTCACTGGTGTTATCTCCCCATTTCCTGACAGCCTCCCCTGTTGTGCCTCTTTGAATCTATTGATTCAGTTGTTGTCTCTATAGTTTGCCTAATCTGGGTTTCATATACAGTTAATCATATAAAATCCAGCAGAACACAAATGGCTTAATAACAATGGTACAATGAAACAAAGAAAAACTTCAATCAATAACAGGTGGAAAATATTAAAAATTTGAGCAATTATGCATTCAGTCAAGAGGCAGATCAATGACAAGGTGTCACTTTTTGACCTAACTACAATCTCAGTAATGCACCTTGCGATGTCCTCTGTCTGGCACCAAGGCCTTTCCCATCTGGCACCTGTAGTAAGAGGGGATTCGTCCGACGCTTCATCAGTACGGGAGCCTCTGAAATGGGATTTGGACTTTCACTGTCTTCTATGGCCTTCTGTAAATGGAATGTTCAGAATTTAAATTTAACACCATTCCCTCTTCTGGGGTGGGTTTTTATTATTGACAATTCTTGGATCACACATGGTGGTGAGCTTTTGTGTGGACTTAGCTGATATCTCATTTGATGGCTGCTTGTTTTAAGAGAAGTCTTTAAGACCCCAGTCAGTATTCTTTCTGAGAGCTGGACACTCACTATCTGCTTTCTGCAACACATTTTTCCACAGCACGGTGTCTTCAGTGATCACTTCATGGGGGTAGTTATTGAGCAGTGTCACATCATATGTGCAAATTGTTCTTAGATAGGGGCAATGATTAAGTACAAGCTCAAAATCCATAACTATATCTATGGTTTATAGATATATCCATGTTCACTATAAGGAAATTATTACTATTTTAGTGAAGGACATTATAAATTATCCCTATGGTGCATATGGTATGTCTCTCGATATTAACAGTTTGTTGGCTGCAATCTTAATGGGAGCACCTTATTGGGATTTACTGCAGTGGTGCCGCTGGATGGCTTTGAACTTCCAACATTTAGGTTAGTCTTTGAGTGGAATTTTTTGTGTCACCCTAATACTTACAACTCTATGTTGTTATTGTTATTGTTAGGTGCCACTGAGTAGGTTCCAATTCATAGTGACCCTATGAACAACAGAATGAAGCATTGCCCAGGTCTATGCAATCCTAGTCCTTAACAACAATTAGAACAAAAATATGTTATGATTCTCTAATTATAATTAAGATGCAATGGAAATTACATGTGAAAGATAAGTAATAGATGCAAGCAATTGCTAATTAAAAACTCATATATTGCATTACTAAGGCTAACAATAAGAGTCCTGGAAGTGCAGTGGGTTAAGTACAGAGCTGCTAATTGAAAAGTTGATTCAAACCCACCAGATGCTCCATGAAGAAAGATGAAGTCTATTTGCACAAAGGTTTATAACGTTGGGAAACCTATTAAGAGTTCTACTCTGACATGTCTCCACTACTCTGACCTATACTCTAACTTGTACAATTTCTGAAACCATAAATCCTTTTGGGAGCATACAGCCCCATCTTTCTCCTGAGGAGTGAGTCACTAATGAATTTGGACTGTCAACTGTGTGGTTAGCAGTCGGGTCCCTTGCATCATCCTATTGGGTTGCGCAAGTTGGAATGAACTTGAAGGCAGCAGTTTTTATTTTTGTTTGAAGACTATGAGTAGGGGAAATCTCTTATACTCATATTTAGTAACGAGCAGAATTTCATGAAAGTATTACCATGAATGTATAGACAGGATAAGAGAACTTCAATATATAGTGCAGATACCTCCTTAATGATTCAGAACACTGTTCTACTCACTGAGGCCTCTCTAACCCTGCCTACACACTCAGCAGAACTCTGCTCACATTGTTCAATGTGAGCTACCAAGAGCCCACTTGTTAAGTGCTGGACTGCTAATCACTACATTGGCAGTTCAAGCCAACCAGCTGCTCTGAAGGAGAAAGATGAGATTTATTGCTCCCCTAAAGATTTCCAGCCTTGGGAGCCCGGTATAGTGTTGTAATAAATCAGAATCACCTAAATGACAGTGAGTTTATTTTGATCAGAGGGGCTGTGATCCTGAGGAGAGAAAGAAGAGATGGGATGAGGTGTGCTTGACAGCAGTGAGCTGAAGTCTACCGCAAGTCGGTAACAAACTCATTCCACAGGAAGGATGGGGAGACTATTCTCCGGACTCCCATGATTTTCGGCTTGAAATGT
Organism: Echinops telfairi; assembly: GCF_000313985.2. Taxonomy (NCBI): domain Eukaryota; kingdom Metazoa; phylum Chordata; class Mammalia; order Afrosoricida; family Tenrecidae; genus Echinops; species Echinops telfairi. The sequence goes on from NW_022111372.1 coordinate 67,047,040, forward strand.
TCAGTAGGAGAACTTACTGGGAACCAGAAGGAAAGGAAACCCATTGATTCATCCCATACATACCGCCTACTGCAGCGAACAAGTTGGAGAAGGAAGGAGAGTGAGTCCATAGAGACAAAGAGAAGATATATAATTCTACCTCCTAGATATGCAGACAGTTTATTTTACAATTAACCACCTTATTTAGAGCCAAACTTCTTAGCTCCTGTTGCTCGCTTCACATTACTCCCTACCACATCACTATTATCTCCTCTATGCCATTCATGAGCTTCAAAAAGTTTGTAGAAAAGATCCATTATCTTCAAGTTTAATTTTTTCCCATTAACTTTTGAAGTCCCCAATTCTACATTGGGAAATATTTCTATTATTTATTTTTGCATTTTATAATTGTATGACTCCTTTTACAACAACAATGGGTGTATTAGATGGTTCCCTAGTAAAACCAGTATTATATATATGCACATAGAAAGACATGTATGTTAAGCAATGGCTCACATAGTTGTATAAGCAGGTAAGTCCAGCACAGTTCAAGGCTGTGGATCTGATGGTTAGCTGGAGGTTTCTCCCCACAGGCTGGTGGATGGAAAATTGAATTCAAGATTGGCAGTCTATGATAGCACCCAGGTTTTCCAGGAACTATGGCAGGAGGTTGCTGAGCCAGATGCAGTATCCAGATCGATGAGAAGTGAAACTTTAAAAGGAGCAGGCCCCCTGTCATTCTTCCAATCACAGAAGCGTGCTGAAATTCACAAGAGCTGCTAATGTCTCTCAGAGTTCTCTTCATTAAGGGTGCTTCCATCATGGAGTTGCTTACATTGTGCTAGATCATCTCATGAGGCATTGCTGACAAATCCTTGAGAACCCTGGCCCGGGTAAGCTGACACGAATCTGACACATAGGTTATATGTACTACATTTTTATATGGACTAAATTTTTGCTGTTACACACTATTCCTTGTAGTCATCTTCTCTTCTTTTAAGTATTGGAAGATATTTATTTATTTATTTATTAGCGAGTGTACCCCCACCCCACAAACAAACAATTTCTCCATTATACCTGTTAGGGTCCTATATCGTGTGTTTAGCAAATGAATTGTGAGGAAAATGATGCAGTCATCTCGGCAGAAAGAGTTCATCTCTGGTGCCACACATTCTAGAACAACATTGCCCTAGTCGTTCTGAACAGCGGCGACAGTGCTGGATGCTGCTCTGTCAGTTAGCACCAAGAGTGAGAACTCCTGGTCATGAGGGGTCAGGGAGAAATGTGGGGCAGTTATTTACCAGAATACAGCCTAGGGCATCCTGAAAGATCTTTATTTGTGAAAAGAATGAATACACTCATACCTTTTAATTTAAGCAGAGTCTTTGTAGAGCCTGTGATTACCCAGGTAGCTAATTTACATAGTTTTGAAACTTCAACTAGTCAATATGTCCTTGCCATGACCTTAAAACTCACACGTTTAATATTATATTCTCGTTCACGGTAGAAGGATTTCTAAATATAACTCTCATTAATGCCAATGCTCTTTTGCATATTGGAATGCGATCTATCCCTTGAAATTGTAAGTTTGAGTGAGAACGACAGATGAAAGACAGATCAGTATCAGGCAGACAGCCTCTCCTAGGAGAACAGGAACTAATTTGAGTTTTGAATTTATCCTTTTGATATTCTATTCTCAACAATAGTAAGTAATTTTAAGATGAAGAATTGAAGCTGCCTAGGCCTGTCCTATTCTCTTATGTCTAGTCTACTCTTGTAATTTAAATGTGATTCTCATTCATTATTTTTATTTCTTGACAAATAGCATATGTACGTGTATATTCATTACAATCATTCTCTCCTTAAGTGTCTGAAGGGGGATTGACTTCACAATCAACCTCTGTGAATGCCAAAACCCATGGATGCTTAAACCCCTTATATAAAATGATATGGGATTTGCATATAACCTATATATAACCTTTCCTATATTTTAAATCCCTTGCTGCTGTTCATTTTTATTGAGTTGATTCTGACTCATAGCAACCCCATGTACAATGGAACAAAAGCCAGCTTGATTCCGTTTCATCCTTGCAATTGCTATGCATAGCCCACCGAAGATTTAAAATGACTTATAATCCATACAATATAAATTAAATGTAAATAGCATTTTGTATTTCATCTTATCAATTGCTTGGTGGTTACATGTTGGGCTGCGATCTGCATGGTCAGCAGTTCAAAACCACCTTCAGCTCCATGAGAGAAAGATTGGGCTTTTTACTCTAGTGAACAGTCCCAGTGTCAGAAGCCCACAGGGGTCATACTGTCACCACAGCAGTGAGTTTGATTTTGGTTTGGGGTTAGGAGCTGGTTTTGACTGTTTCTTTCTTAAAATTGTTGTAATCCACAGTTGGTTGGATCCATAGATGTTAAATACTAGATGTGAAACTCATGATTTTTTACGATCAACTATACTTTATCTTGAAAGTTAAACAGAAAAAAAGTTCTCAGTATATCCAATGTGCAAAAAATATGTAAGAGTTGAAGTTGAGGGTATCAAAAATCAAGATCATGCTTTTTTTTCCAATTGTTTTATTAGGGGCTCATACAACTCTTATCACAATCCATACATACATCAATTGTGTAAAGCATATTTGTACATTCATTGCCCTCATCATTCTCAAAACATCCGCTCTCCACCCAAGCCCCTGGCATCAGTGCCTTATTTTTTCCCCTCCCTTCCCAATCCCCCTTCCCTCATGAACCCTTGATAATTCACAAATTATTATTTTGTCATATCTCACCCTGTCTGACGTCTCCCTTCACCCACTTTTCTATTGTCCATCTCCCAGGGATATGTAGATCCTTGTAATCAGTTCCCCTTTTCCAACCTACCCTCCCTCCACCCTCCCAGTATCACCACTCACACCACTGGTCCTGAAGGGATCATCTGTTCTGGATTCCCTGTGTTTCCAGTTCCTATCTGTACCAGT
>NW_022111372.1:67050847-67065570 GCF_000313985.2 Echinops telfairi
CTATTTCCTTTTACTTTCCTCTTGTACCACTATCATGCTCAGTCTTCATTTGGGTTTCAGTAATTCCTCTTGGTTACATTACCCTTGATCATGCCCAACCAGGCCTCCTACACCCTCCTCACCACCAATTTGGATCACTTGTTGTTCCCTTGCCCCTGGGTTTGTTAACACCACTACCTTTCCCCCCCACCCCACCCCTTCCATGTATCCCCAGAACTGTTGGTCCCATTGTTTTCTCATGCAAATAGTTCATCCAGCCTTTCTTATTTAGACAGACCTGCGGAAATAATAACATACACAAAAAGAAGACAGAGCAAAACCAAGCAACAATATACAACAAAATAACAACAAACCAATGACAAAACAAAACAAAACAAGAAAGAAAGCTTATAGTTAGTTCAAAGACTGTCCGTTGGACTTTAGGAGTGTTTTCCAGTCCAGTCTGTTGGAGCACCAAGCCCTGCCCCCAAAGTCCACCTTTGGCATTCCCTGGGGACCTCGCTGCTCCGTTCCCTTGCTGTTCTCTTGCACCCTCTTAGTGTTTTGCCTTTGTGTGGTGGCATCAGATCGGGCACAATTCCAACAATGTGTGTCTGGTGTTGTCCCCTGTAGGGCTATGCGTCAATGAGGGACATCATGTCACATAATGGGGCTGGCCATGTGGTCCTCTCTGTGGACTGGCTGCTCTAATTGGGAACATCATCCTCAAGGCCTGGTGGGCCCGGATGTGCTCCACTCTCTCCCCTCCCCCCCTTCATCTGCTCCTGTGTGCTCCGATCAGATATGTCCCTCTCCCAGAGCTGCAGATTCAATGCCGTCCTTTGAAATAAATTCTTCTGGGGGAGGGGCAGGTGTCCATGTTGGAATTGGGGTCAGCCCCTCAGACCTCTCCACTGGTTCCCTACTCCACGCTGGCATGTTGCATTGACATCTTGGAGCACTGGGTTGAAGTCTGGTCCCTCTTTCCCTGTGGAGATATAAACAATAACCTCCCCTTGGGTGGGTTAGTGCTCTGTGCCCCCGCTACCCATTTCATTGTTATTATTATTTTTTCCTTTCCCCACCTCCTTTTTAGTTGGCTGCCATGTGTATCCCTGTATTTGGTTTGGTCCCTGCCATACTGCCTGGTCCTAACACCAGGAATGCTTGTGTACAGTAGCTTTTCCCTATGCCCCTTTTGCATTTTTTTTTTAAAGCTTATCTCAGAGGACTCACGTTGTTCTTATCCTTTTGTGCTTGGCTTGCTTCACTTAGCATTATTTACTCCAGTTCTTTCCATGAAGCATTGTGCTTCATATGTTCTATGTATTCATCACAGCCTTATGGCACAGTAGTTAGAGAGAGAGGTCTGTATGATATCAATGTGCTTAAATTTATGTATATTCACCTTATGCCCCAGTATGTGATCTATCTTTGAATATGTGCCATGCAGGCTTGAAAAGAATGTGATTTTTTTGGTATTTGGATGAAAAGCTCTGTAAATATCTATCAGGTCAAATTGTCTAATTGTAGTCTTTAGCTCTCTAGCCTCCTTGTTGAGTTTCTTTCCTTGTGATCTATCTTTCTCAGAGAGGGGTGTATTGAAATCACCCACTATAATTGTTGAGGCTGTGATTTCTTTTTTAATCTTTTGGAGTGTTTGATTGACGTATTCAGAGGGTCTCTCATTCAGGGAATATATATTTACAATGCTTAGTGGTTCTTTATCTTCCATTCCCTTGAGCATTATATAGTGTCCTTCCTTATCTCTTTTTATGGTTTGCACTTTGAGTTCAATTTTATCTGAGATTAGGATTGCAACCCCTGCTTAATTTGAATTGCTGTTTGCTTGGTATGCCTTTCTCCAGCCTTTGATTCTCAGCCTATTTTTATCTGTAGCTTTGAGATATGTCTCCTGTCTGCAGCAGATTGATGGGTTGTGTTTTCTAAGCCAGCCTGCTAGCCTCAGTCTTTTAATGTCTGAGTTCAATCCATTGATCTTCAGGGTTATTATCTCCATCTGTGGACTCTGTGATGTCATCTTACCTTTTCCGCCAGCTCCAAATGGTCCCTGCTCTGGCCGAGACAGTAGCGGGTCTAAGATCGAGCCCTAGCCAGCCTCCATTGTGGTAAGCCAAAAGCCCTCAGCCTCTTAAAATTTTGTGGCTTTGTGCCTACTTATCTTTATGATGCTTCTCCTGCGATCCAGCAGTGTTGAATTTCCCTCTAAGTAACTATCCTGGGCTGATTTCTCTGGAGTCTCTCTGGTATGTGTTACTCCATCACCATCTTTCCACAAATCCCAAGATCATGCTTCAGTTGCCTATTTTGCTTTACGTTTCTTATGGTAGGAAGTATTTTTTATTTTATCTTTTTTATTAATCACTTTATTGGGAGCTCTTACAGATGTCATAACATTCTATAATTCAAATGAGTCAAGCATAATTGTACAATTGCTACTACAATCGTTTCAAAACATTTTTTCTTCCTAATGAGCTCTTTGATATCAACTCACCTTTATCTCCTCTCCCCCCTTCCCCCAGGAACCCTTATTGTTATATATTATTATGTAGTCTTGTGCAAACTGCCCCCCCCCCCCCTTGCTCACCCCACCACCCCTCTCCCCCTCCCCACCAGACACACACTCCATTAGCCTTTAGAATTTTGGTGTGGCCCCTTTGTGAGTAACCTCTTAGCAGTTTAGGTGAGGTGCCAAGTTCTGTCCCTAGAGTCAGAAGTCTACAATCAGGGTTCTTCGAGGACTTTGGGACTTCACTTCATCACTGGTTTGTTGCACCCTCCTCTTGCTTTGTCCTCTTGTGTTGGGGTCAATCTGGCCACCTTCACTGAACTGTATCTTCAGTGGTGTCCTCTGTAGGACTATCATCTTGGGAGGGGCCATCAGTCATCTCTGCAAACCAGCTGCTCCAAGGAGGAACATTGTCCACAAGAACTGACACATCGGAGTGAGTGAGGTTTACTCTTAGTCTCCCCTTCCTGTGGAGACATAAACAAAACACTCCCTTTGGGAGGATTAGTGCCCTGGTTCCCCATTACTGTCCTCCCCCCCACCCACTCCTCTTTGGGCCTTAATGGCATATTAATGAGGGGGGAAATCATTCCTTTCAGTACAGGTGCTATCTCCATCTTTATTTATTTTATTATCTATCTATCATCTGTCTATCTATTTATTTTTATTTGATGACTTATGTGTCATTAGGTTGGGCCTGGCTCATGCCAGAGTAACTGGTCTTCAGCCCAGGAACTGTGTGATATGCACATTTTCCCCTATGCCTGTTCTGCTGCTTGAACTTACCTCAGTGGCATGTTGTACTTGCTTTTTGGTGCTTGGCTAACTTCACTCACCATTACATCCTCCAATCTTTCTACAAGATGAGGTGCTTCATCTTTTTATTAATATTTTTTAGGGATGCATAGTGCTCCATTGTGTGTATATATGATTATTTTAATCCATTCGCCTGTTGATGAAAATTTAGGCTGTTTACAATTCTTTGTGGGTTTGAACTGTGCAGTGATGAACATGGAGCGCAGATGTCTGGTCATGGTCTGTCTCTTAGTTTTTCTGGGTTTATACCCAGTAGTGGAATTGCTGGGTCATAAAGTAACTCAATTTCCATCTGTTTTAGGTATCACTAAACTGCTTTACGCAGTGGCTGTATGTAGCTACATGATCACCAGCAGTGGATGATAGTTCCTATCTCACCACACCCCTTCAACACTTGTTGATTTCTGATTTTTTGAAGTGGGCTATCTTTGTGGGTGTTAAGTGGTATTTCATAGTTGTTTTAATTTTCATTTCTTGGATAGTTAATGTTTGGGAACATTTTCTCATATGTTTATTGGTTTCTTGGGTTTCCTCCTTTGTGAATTGTTTGCTTAAGTCTTTTATCCACTTCCTCAGTGGGCAATTCATTTTTTTCTTTTTGTAAGCTTATAGGATTATGTAGGTTTTAGTGATATGTCATTGGGTCTGATATGTCACTGCTAAATATCTTTTCCCAGCTTATGGGCTCTCTTATTAACCTCTTGATGAAGTCTTACAATTCACTCAAGTGTTTTATCTTTACTATGCCCCACTCATCTATTTTTATCTTCCTCTGAGTACATATCCTTCCTTATTTCTGACAGCCCATGTAGTCCCTGTGCTAAGGTTCTTAGCTTTGTCCCAATTTTCTCATTGATGATCCTGATAGTTTGGGATTTTACTTTGAGGTCTGTGATCCACCTTGAATTGTTCTTATGTCTGCAGTGCGGTAAGGGTCTTGCTTCATTTTTCTAAAGACAGATATCCAGTTTTTTCCAGCACCATTTGTTAAAAAGGGCATCTGCTTCCCATCTGATGTTTTTGAGGTCCTTATTGAAGATCAGTTTTCGGTATGCTGCTGATTTAAATATAAAGAAATGAATATAAATATTGACAAGCTATACTTGTTAATGAATATTTTTTGGGTGGGAGAGAAGATTCTCTGGGGCCAAAGTAAAGATACAACTTTCGTATATCAGTTCATTAAACAAGTGTGTTGCTGATATCAGCGTGGAGGGAGGTGGAAATAGACATGTATGTGGATTGAAAATTTTCTTTTAGTGTGCAATATCTCTAAAGATAATTGTTAAAAGCCAGATCAAGAATCATATATGTAAGTAGCCAGATGTTTTCAAGATAAGCCATAGGATAGATAGAAACTAAAAAGGTATTTTCTAAATTTTCACTACAGATTCATAGATATAGGCATCCAATGGAGAAGATTAAAAGTAATCTAAACCATACTTATTCCCATTGTTGTTAGGTGTTGTCAAGTCAGGTGCGCCTCATAACCAAGGTACTTCACAAACTCCTTCTAAGCAGTTTTGCTGATCTCCTAACTACTCCATTGATTGTCTATTCATTTTCTTAGATGTCATTAGATGCAGCTCCTTTGGCCTGTAGAGTCAAACAGCTTTCCAAGAGTCAAACAGCCTTCTTACTACCCTTTCTGTCTTTATCCCCGTCAGTTTAAGCTAATAGGCTCTTTACTGTGGTAGTTAGTTCAACCTATCAGTCACTAAATTAATATCTCTAACAAAGGCTTGCATAGACATGTTCTTGGTGAAAATTCTAGTATAATGTTTATTTTGTAACATAATTTTTCAAATCTTTAAATCATTTTTAAATTTTACACAGTTCATTTTTAAGAAACCACACAGACCCTTTAAAGTCTTGCTTCAAACTCTTCTCAGCCAAATATCCAAGTTCATCATTTAAAAGTTTTACTTTCTACCAAACTCTGAACATGATGTAGACAAGTTCTTTGTCATTGAAGAAAGGTGTCGATGAGATCAGGTATCAGACATCAAAGACCCAGAGCAAAAATCATAATGTGAATGAGAGGGCTGGGTGCACAGTAGAGGCCCAAAGCCAATCTGTAAGCAATTGGACATCCCCTTAAAGAAGGGTTGTGGGGCGAAGATGGGCCAGTCAGTGTGCAGTATAGTACCGATGAAACATACAGCTTTCCTCTGCTTCTTTAATGCTTCCTTCCCCCCACTATCATGACCCTAATTCTACCTTACAAATCTGGCTAGACCAGAGTATGTACATGGGTACAGATAAGAGCTGGAAACACATGGAATATAGGACAGATAAACTCCTTGGGACCAATATTGAGAGTAGCCATACCAGGAAGGTAAGGGGAAGGTGGGGGAAGAAAGGGGGCACCGATCACAATGACATACCTGTAACCCCATCCCAGGGGGATGGACAACAGACAAGAGGGTAGGTGGAGACATTGGACAGTACATGAAAAAATAATAATAATATATAAATTATCAAGGGTTCATGAGGGAGGAGGAGGGTGGGGAAAAATGAGGAGCTGATACCAAGGGCTGAAGTAGAAGGAAACTGCTTTGAAAATGATGATGGCAACATATTTATAAGTGTACTTGAGACAATGTATCTATGTATGGGTTGTGATAAGAGTTGTACGAGTCCCTAGTAAAATGATTAATTTTTTAACAAAAACATAGGGTCCACTGATATAAAATTACTTTTTGGAAATAAGCTCGTTTGAGACTATTAAAAACAAAAGTATCACCCTTCCTGCATTGGCCAATCATGTGCATATTATTCTGTTATGCAACCTAACCAGAAGCATTTAACATTTATATCATATCAACATTCTGTGGATCCTTCTACCTTTATTCTCTAAGATAATAACAACTTACTCTATGAAGCTCCTCATTTCCTTATGACCTCTCAATGTATTTGCCTTTGATGTACATAATTCTACCAACAGTTTCTTCAAGGTAATATTGTTATTACCTTGCAATGCATAGCAATGCCACAACCAACAGAATGAAACACTGTCATTCTCATAGTTATTGTTATATTTGGGCCCAGACTTTAGCCCTCGTGTCAACCCATGTTATTTCACTCTCTTTCATCAACATGATAATTAAACTGCATCTGTTCTTCTGCTGTCTTTCTTATTCTAACTTTGTCTAAATTTCAAGTGCATATGAGACTAGTTAAAATAGAGTTGCTTTGGTCAGCTGCATCTTAATCGTAAAAGGTATATCTTTACTCCTTAACACTTTAGAGAGGTTTTGTGCAGTAGATTTCCCCAATGTAATATTTTGTTTGAGTTCCTGATTGATGTTTCCATGAGTGTTAGCTGTGCATCCAAGTATAATGAAATCCCTGACAAATTCAATATTTTCCCCATTTGTCATGATGTTGCCTATTACCAGGTGTGAAGATTTTTGTTTTCTTTACATTGAATTGCAATCCATAATGAAGGCTGCAGTTTATTTTTATCTTGATCAGCAAGTGCTTCAAGGCAATGTTGTCTAAGGCCTGCTTGTGGTTAGGTTCAGTGGAGTTGGTTCTGACTCACAGTGTCTCTACATAAAACACGGTTCATTGCTACACCATCCTTATGTGTGAGCTCAGTTTTGCAGTAATTGTGTCAATTAATCTAGTCGAGGGCCTTTTCCCTTTTTGCAGACTTTCTACTTTAACAAGCAGGATGTCTTTTTCCAGGGACTGGTCTCTTCTGATAATATGTTCAAAGCACACGGGACATAGTCTCACCATTCTTACTTTGAAGGAGTATTTCATTGTACTTTTTTCAAAAAGATTTTTGAAAATCTTTTCCCAAATAATCCCTCCCTGATTTATTTATTCTTCTGGCAGTCCATAGTATTCGCAGTATTCTTCACCGACACTATAATTCAAATGCATTGATTTCTCTTTGGGCTTCCTCATTCATTGTTTAACTTCAACATGCATATGTAACAGTTGGGGTCAGGCGAACCAGTTTTCAAAGTGACATCTCTGCTCTCAACCTGTGTAAAGAGGATTGGTGCTGCTCTCAGAAACACGGATTATGGTTCCAAGAAAGAGGAAATCTTTGATAACTTCAGTCACTTTCCTACTTAGTATAATACTGTTTATTGGTCCATTGTGGAAATAGCTTCAATTTAAATTCAATAAACATTAATTTAGTGCTAACAATGTGTAAGTTTCTATGAGTTTCTTGGTACTTAGAGATTATACACTCTTTATCTTTAAGGAGTTCTCAGTTTTACTGGAAATAATTTGCATAAAAGCAGTCATTTCAATATCCTGAGATGAATTCAGTGATTGAAGTAGGTTATAAGAATCGGAGCCTCATTTCTTTGCTCCCTGACTCCAAGAAATGAAACTCTAGGATCTGAGATCCTCATTTGCCTGATTACAAATAAACCTAATTAAAAATTTTTTAAAGTAGTGTAAAGACCAAGAAGACGTTATCTTTTTAATACATATTTTACTTAAGTAATGAAAAATTAGATATTCATGTCAATACAATACTACATTCCAGTTTACTATAAATAAATTGAAAGCTCTTTTTCAATTATTTATTTGTCATTGAGTTCTCATGGATAGCAGTCAAAGGCTAACCAAACATTTACAGTTTATAAAACACCTTCATGTATACCACTTCACTTCATATTTACTTTTTGTGTTAGGTAGGAGGAATTCTTCCCCCCCCCCCCCGCCCCCATTTTACAGATTAGAGAATAGGTGCCCAGAAAGATAAAAACAGAATTTCCTAGCCAAACGTGAGCATGTAATAAATTGGGCCTTTCATTCTGTCTTGAAAATTCTGGATTTATTAATACAATATTTAAGAATTAGAGAAAATATAGCAATGTGTTCCTGTTTTCCCCATAATTAACAGCAGGGCATCTCCTCTACCTTGCTGATATGATTATAGTAATTATGTTAACAAGAACAGAATATACTATAAGAAAAGGCAAAATTAGCCTAAACTCTCCTTAGAACCCCTAGATGTGTTCAAAATGAGAGCTTATCCAAATATATCCTAAGATCGGTTTGATTCAGCTATGTCTTTTTTCAGGAAGTCAAAGAATTAAATAAAGACTCTCTAATAGCTTTCCTCTCTTCAATCTTGTTTTCAATCTCAGGGTGTAAAATGATTACCAGTAGTTACAGGTCACAGTCTTCAGGCTCAAATCCAGTAGAACAAAATCACATATCTTTATTCTTAGCAGCTCACGTAAGATTTTTTATTTCATTGGTTCCTTTAAAAAATAGTTTTTTTGGCATATACTTCACATTCCATATAATTTAATCATTCAATTATATTAAGATTTGTGCAATCATCACCACAATCACTTTCAGAAAATTTTCCTCTTGTACTCATTGTTATTAGGGCCACATTTGCCCCCATCCTCCCCTGTCATGCCCTTAGGTAATTGTCAATTCAGTCACTGTCTCTATAAATCTATCTTGGATTTCATAATCAGAAAAACGTATGAACAAAACAAGAATCAAACAAACACACACACAAAGAAGCAACAACAACAGTGACTAAACAAAGCCTAGAAAACCTCAATAAAAAAGAAAATAAAATATTATATACTGAAACAACTTTAAAATGGGTTAAAAGGGTTGTTAGTCACTGACATATTTATTTCTGAATTATAGCTAAGTAGAAAAACCCTAGTGGTACAAGCATTAAGCTCTGAACTGCTAACCAATATGTCAGTGGATCAAACCCTCAGTCACTCCGGCAGTTTCACTTTGTCCTGTAGGGATAAGGCTGAGGAAGTTTGCATTTTTTGTGTCTTGCATTGGGGGCAGGGTACTAGAAAACTTATGGCCAGGGAAAAGGCTACTTTAAATGACTAGATCTGAATCTCATGCCAAAACCCTCTGCACAAAGAAGACAGAATGAGAGGGAAGAAGGAGAAGCACTAACCCCACAGGAAAATCAGTATCCAATGACCAGAAGAAAATGCAAATGAATTCTGGATCGCAAAAACAATACTCACTCAGATACTTTCAAATAGATCTCCTAATAGCACTGAACTACAAAGATATATACATATCTCGCTTCATTCAATGGCATAAAGCTACATAAGGCAATGAAAAGGGGTGGTTAGTCTTGGACTTACAATGTATTTGAGTTATGACTAAATATGCTTATCACCATAAGTTTGTATTTTGGGGGGTACATCTTATCATTTGTAACAGATATGACAACTTCAAAAGATAAAAAAGAACAGTAAATATTCATAGTCACTATCAGAAAAGAGATATTAATAATGATTTTAGCAGAAATAAATAAAACAGAAAAATCAATAAAAAGAATTAATAGGCTGGAAAAGTGCTCTTTGAAAGAATTAGCAAAATTCTTTCACCACAAGCCAAAATATAAAAGAAAAGTGGGAGAAGGTACAAATCAAATAGAAATGAAATATTTGGTTACAGTAGAACTAACTGAAATTAAAAGGTGATTACTAGAATAATATGAAGAACTTACTCCAATCAATTTGAAAATCTGGAAGAAATGGATACATTTCTGGAAACACATTACGTAAACTAAAACAGACAGGTAGAAAATTTGAATAGACCAATAACAAAAGAAAAGATTCAACAGATTTTATAAAATACTTCCAAACAACAAAATGATTTCCTAGTCTACATGATTCCACTGCAGAATTTTATCAAACATTCAGAAAAAAAATTGACATCAACTCTACTTAAACTATTCCAGCTCATAGAAAAGGATGACATATTCCCAAATTTATTCTCTGAAGGAAGCATAAGGCTGATTGTCTTTTGCACCTTATGACAGTTCCAAAGACAGAGTTTAGGAATCAGCCCACTTATGCCCTTGGGTCTTGACCTTGCTGTCTCTAAATTGTCTGCCCTAGTCTATGGTTTAGGAATTAGTTGGCTAATGCACCAGGGCAGCGATCTTTCTGTCTCCAAGCTTTGTACAGTACGAGGCCAGATTTTTTTATGAGCATAACACACTCTATGAGTCGGTCTTTTAACCAATTTATTCCAAATGGCTTTCAAACATATCAATAGCAAGTTAAGGAAAAAACAGGCAAGACTTATCAGCAAGAGCAAGGGAGGGAGTGAGAGTTCTGCTTCTCACTCTTTGCTGAGTTGGATGCTCTCCTCTCTGGGCTCTTGACTGGATATTTATACAATTTTGGGGGGTGGTTCTAGCTATCTGGGTAGTCATGGGTGTTCAATTCGATAAGGGGTACAGCCTCAAGTAGTTATCTCAAAAGCCTTGGACTCTGGTCAGTTAGCTGTTTACTTCTTTATTCTTGATGGCTTCTTGTCAGCCCTTTTATTGTTCACGGTCACTCCATTGTGTATGCTCTGTTCACTGATACCCAAACCAGGCCAAGATACAACCATAAAAATAAAATCAAAGACCAGGTTGCTTTATGGTTGCTGTCTTAATGGAAGTTATTCCCCCCTGTATTTTGAATACCAGCAGGATCACCTAATATTGAAGAGGTTTCAGTAGATCATCCAAACTACGAATAGACTAGGAAGAATGAAGAGGTAGTCTCCTGAGGGATAAGCTGTGGAAAACCCTATGAATAGTAGGAGAATATTGTCTGATACAGTTACAAAACATGAGCTCCTCAGGTTGGAAGATGTTTAAATATGAGTTGACCTTAATAACATGGATGGAATAAAGCTTTGGGGACCTTCATTTCCTTTTGGGGACTGACTCAAATTGAGAATGAAAGCTGTAAGCTTCCATTCACAGCCGAAAATGTCCAGCAGTACATTGAGTATTAGATGTATTAATCTAGGAATATTGTAAGTTGTAAAAAAATCAAGTGGGATGCATAAACATCTGCATATTAGGCATTTGGGAGTTGAATGAACTGGTATTGGCCATTTTGTATCATACAGTCTATGTGGGGGATGATAAATGCAATAGGAATGGCATTACATCCACTACAAACAAAACAAAAAACAAACATTTCAACATCTACCTATAATTATGCCTGTGATAAAACAAACTTATATTCCTATAAGAAAAACAATACAAGTTGTACTTAAATTTATGCATCAATCACTAAGACCCAATGATGAAGAATTAAAGAATTTTCAATCTGAAGTGATCGAACATGCAATCAAGATACATTAATAATTACTAGTGATTGGAATCCAAAAGTTTGAAACAAAAAGGAAGAATCAGTATTTAAAAATATGGCCCATATGATAGAAATGAAGCTGGAGATCACATAGTAGAAAGTTGTCAGACCAATGAGTTCCTCAGAGAAATATCTTTTTTTTTTTTAATAATGGAAAAAGTGACTACACACATGGACTTCAACAGATGGACTTCATAGGCATCTCTGGGAAAAGATGATGGAGAATCTCAATATCTCAGCCACAACAAGACCAGGGGTCAATTGTGGAGTAGGTAATAAAGATGTCACTTTGAGAACAAGTGACTGCAATCAGCATAAGTATAATTGTGTGGATGACATAGGGCAGGTCAGTATTTCATTCTGTTGTACAAAGCATTGCAATGGGTTAGAATGGACTCAATAACACTGTGGTGGTTAGATTTTATGTCAACTTGTACCTAGATGAAAGTGTAGGGGTGGCATCCAATCTATCAATCAGGTCACAGCCTGATGATACTTCCTTGTGGATGTGGCATTTTTATATGAGAGGCACTAGGAACCTCTCTTGTCTTGTGCCCACTCCTCCTTCCTTGCTTTGATTCTGTGTCTGCCATACACCCTGGGAGCTGTCCGTGCTTTGCCATTTTCCTACCCACATTGGATCCATGCAATTCTGTACCTACTGGCCTGAGCTCCCCTGCTTCCTGCTTCTCCAGTCTGCAGCTACATGAGTCTGAAGAGAGATCCAGCTAGCTTCTGACCCATGGGATTGAGTCAGACTGGGCTGGGATCCTTTCTTGATATAAAATTAATTCTTGATATAATGTTCTTTCTTATTCATATATGAGTATCACTAGTTTTGTTCTTCTAGACAACCCAGCCTATAACAATAAGAATAATAAAAACCAAGCCAATAGCTGGCAGGATTCTCAATGGAAATACTCCCTTGGGAATGAAAACCAGATAAAAATGCTCCTGACCAACAGTTTTATTTAACACCATGCAAGAAGTCTTAGTACAGGAATAAGTAAAAGTGGAGACAAAAGTGGTTCTGGAGAGACTTGGGGGCAGGTGGAGGCAGGGGAAGGGAGTGGTGAGCAAGCAACTCCATAGACAGGGGAACAATTAGGAAATTTTAAAATCAACAATGAGGAGGACATAGAGATCTTGGGGGCGTTGAAGCAACAGCAATCTAGCTGAGAGGAACTACTACCCTGTTTCCCCGAAAGTAAGACATCCCCTGAAAATAAGGCCTACTTACCATTTTGCCTCTCGCTGAAATATAAGGCATCCCCCCGAAAATAAGACCTCCCTGAAAATAAGGCCCCCAAAGCTACCGGAATTCTGGACTCTGGACCATAGCAGTGGGTGCTGCTGTGCAGCTCACTGTTGGTCAAAGAGCAGCCAGAACAGACAGGAAGTGCGAGGTCTCTTTTAATAAAACAATAAATAATAAATGTGTACCATATTCCTCTTCATGGAAAAATAACACATCCCCTGAAAATAAGACCTAGAGCATCTTTGGGAGCAAAAATGAATATAAGACACTGTCTTATTTTGGGGGAAACAGGGTATGAGGGAGAAGAAGGGTGAGCTTGTTAGAGGAGCAGGAGGGAAATAATAGGAAATGGAGCAAAGATCTAGGAAGCAAAGCTATGGATAGAGCTACGAACATAAGTGTGTACTTATGTAAATATATTAATTTATAAAAATAGAGGTATTTGACCTAGAAACATATATTTATATGGCAATGCATTGAGAAAGTGGACAGCCATTGGGCCTCTCTGCTCAAGTCCTCCCTCAACACAAGAAAACTTTGTTCTAACAACCTGGCATTCTGTGATATTCTATTCATTTTTAAGCAGTTTAGAATCATAAATATGTGGCCACAGAAACATATATTTGGTTAAAATTTCCTGAAAGTATCTATATAACCACAATTGGTTTGATGACTTGCTAGACATTTATTTGCTTAGAAATTATTCAAAACAGATTACTTTGTAACCTTATACCGATTACAACATACAAACAATTGTGATAATGGCTCAGGACTAAGCAATGTTTTGTTTTGTTGAACATGGGCTTGCTATTAGTTGGAACCAACTAGTTGGCACATAACAACAACAACAAACTAATAAGTTCTCTACCACCAAGTCCATTTTGACACATAGTGACCCTACAGGACGGACTAGACCTACCCCTGTGGATTTCTGAGACTGGAACTCATTACCAGAACAGAAAGCCTCATCTTTTTTATTGTTGAGCCACTGTGGGTTTGAACTACCAAATTTGCAGTTAGAGGATCAACATGTAACATACTATCCCACCAAAGTTTCTTATACTGGTTAGCAGAGTAAACTTTTTCGTTGAATCTAATGCTTAGTTCTCCCTCTGAAGTACATCTTACTGTTCACTTTGTAGGTAGTTTTTATTGTCTTTGGGGAATGCAGAGATTATTACGTGAACATTCTCTTAGGCTGTGCCATTCATCTCTGTGTACTGACTTTTCTCAGAGGCCCATCTCAAGAGCATCCTTTCTATGTTTTCCACACTCCAATTTGTACCATCTGTGCTTAGTACTCCCTCTACATTATTTTTTTCTTATTTAAGTAATTGTAAAGACTCATAGTAATTGTAAGAACTGATACTGCCTTAAAATAACTTAAAATTTTTGAAAAACCTCTTGTTTCAGGGGTGTTAAAATAGAAATAACTCTTTATACTACGTGGCAGAGAATTCTATGTACTCAGACTGAAAAAATATAGTCTCTGTGCTGATTCTCATCATTTGTAAAATGAAGAGCGTGTACTACTTCCACTCTAGATGTGGAGTTCTATGGATTTGGAGTCATCTATTAACTACAAAATATTTCTTTTAAATCTAGTTAATGGATTCGGTTTTATCCATTAAAACTATATAACCAGGAAAAAAACCCAAACCAGGAAAAAACTCTTCTGGAAAGATCTGTCTTATTAAGCATTTGTCTCACTAGGTGAGCATCAAGCAACTTGTTCTGAGTTAATGCACCCAGTGGCGTCACCTGGGAATGTTCTGTCTGGTCACAGTAAATTTTTTTGTAAAAGCAGTTTCATTTGAACCTCATTTTTTGTTATGGCCAATTTAAGGAAACAGCATGTGGCTGTGAAATTTTGTTTTCTGCTTGGTAAAAATGCTGCACAAATGGTTGTGATGTTGAACACAGTTTACAAGGACAGTGCTATGGGAAAAACTCAAGTGTATGAGTGGTTTTCTCATAGAAAAGTGGGTAAAGGGAGACATTGGAC
>NW_022111372.1:67066845-67075652 GCF_000313985.2 Echinops telfairi
ACATGGAAGAAACACACTAGCCTGTGTGATCATGAGGTGTTGAAGGGATCAGGTATCAGGCATCAAAGAACAAATAATTAATATCATTGTGAATGAGGGGGAGTGCAGAGTGGGGACCCAAAGACCATCTGTAGGCAACTGGACATCTCCTTACAGAATGGTCTCGGGGAGGAGACGAGCCAGACAGGGTGGAGTATAGCAACGATGAAACATACAACGTTCTTCTAGTTCTCAAATGCTTCCTCCCACCAACTTTCATGATCCCAATTCTACCTTATAAATCTGGGTAAACCAAAGGATGTACATTGGTACAAATAGCAAGTGGAAACACAGGGAATCCAGGAGACGAACCCTTCAGAATCAGTGGTGAGAGTGATGATACTGGGAGGTTGGAGAGAAATGAGGTAGAAAGGGGGAACCAATTACAAGGATATACATATATCCGCTTCTCAGGGGGACAGACAAGAGAAAAGTGGGTAAAGGGAGATGTAGGACAGTGTAAGACATGACAAAATAATAATTTATAAATTATCAAGGGCTCATGAGGAGGGGAGGGGAGAAGGGAGGGGGAAATAAGGAGCTGATTCCAAGGGCTCAAGTAGAAAGCAAATATTTTTAGAATGATGATGGCAACAAATGTACAAATGTGCTTGACACAATGGATGGATGTATGGATTGTGATATAAGTTGTACGAGTCCCCAATAAAATGATTAAAAAAATGGGATCGCAGGTTTGACAAATGTATTAAGAGTAGTGGAGAGTACTTTGAAGGTGATAGGTTGTTTTATGGAAAAAAATACGTAGCTTTGAAAACAATTCTGTTTTTATGGTACCCTCTCTTATGTGTGCATGTATGTACGTATGTATATATGTATATATATGCTGTTGTTCTTAGTTTGTTCGTACTCTCCCTTAGTATTACAGAAGGAAACACAGCCCAATCCCGTGCCAGTCTCTCAAGTGTGGCTGTGCCTGAACCCCATGTTATTCTCACTGGGGCTATTGATTTCATTTAAGCTCTTTTTTCTACTGCCCCTCTTCTTCCCCAAGGACAATGTTATTCTTCAGCACAATGTATTGGTCCCTCCATGTAGCATGTGCAAAGTCAGACCAAGTCTCACAATCTTAACATCTAAGGGTAACTCTGGTTGTGCTCCTTCAAAGACACATTTGCTTATTTTTCAAACAGTGCACAGTATATTCAATTTTCTTTTCCAAAAATCATAATATAAATGCATCATTTTTTTACTGAGTCTCACTTATTCACTTTCCTGTTTTCACATGCATATGAGGCAATTGAAAATACCATGGTCAGGTGCATCTTAGTCCTCTATGTGGACTTTTGCCTTTTAAAATTTTGAAGAAGGCTTTTGCAGCATATGTGTCTAATAAAACCCACAAAACAATGCAAAAAAAAAGGGAGGGTTTCTTTTTGGTCAACCTGATCATGGTAATCCATGTGTTGCAGAGCAGAGTAGAACTGTGCTCAAAGGGTTTTCACGGACTGATTTTTGGGAATAAATCAGCAGGCCTTTTTTCTGAAACACTTCAGAGAGGATTTGAACTTCTAACTTTTCAGTTAGCAGTTGAATGTGGTAATCATTTGTGCCAGAGGAAAAGGCATAATATTATTATTTGCGCAATTGATGAAATTGCCCTGGGAGGAGAAATGAAATTCAAGGACTGAAATAAGCCTTCTTTCTATTTCATGCCCTTTTCTCAAACACAATCTCTCTCCTGCAGATGAATAGAGTCCAGAAGCTTCCTCTTTTGCTGCTGCTGAGAACATGGAGGAGTTAATGGACCGACAGGCAAGGAGGCAATGTAAAAGCCAGGACTGGGACTTCAGACTCTAAATAGCCTACCATTCTCTAACTGCTCACAGCCTTTCTGTTGTCTTTCCTGGTTCTGGTTTTAAAACACATGTTATTCATTTGAGTTGCATTAATTACTCAGTATATATTAAATATAAATATACTGAAAAATGTACAGCATATTTATTTTAATTAGACCCTCTGAGTGTATGCTAGATTTATCAAAGACTTATAAAGGGTTAACAAGGAGCAGGACACAATATACTACTATAATAAATATAGTGATACTCTATAAGTTTATCCTACTTCTTAGAAATATTTAAAATCAAATGTGCCTATATATTTACTAACTGTGTGAGAATATAAATCTTTATTTTTTCAAATTTAAGCTTTTCTGGGAAGGTTGAGATTTAGAATGACTTTGGTTCTTTTGTCTCATCCAGACAATGACCCTTACAGGAGGTAACCCTGGTGGCCTCGTGGACTACGCATTGTACTGCTCACCACAAGGGCAGCAGTAGGAACGGACCAATCACTCTTCAGGAGAGACACACGGCTGCCTGATCTTGTAAAGATTTAAAGTCTTGAAATGTCAAAGGGGAAGTTCTGCTCGGTCTGATAGAGTCCCTCTGAGTTGGAATCCACTCAGTGACAGTGCTCTTTACTGAAGGAGCCCTGGTGGCAAAATGCTAACCTTCAACTGCTAACTATAGAGAGCATTTTGTTCGCTAGAGTTACTATGGGTTGGAGTTAGGAACCTTGGTGACATAGTGAGCTATGATTTCCATTCCTAATGGCAAGGCCCATAGTTAAAGCCACTAGCAGTTCCAGGGGAGAAAGATTAGGCTTGCTTTTCCTGTAAAGATTTGCACCTTGGAACCACAAAGGTGCAATGACATTTTTTTCCTACGGTATCACTGTGACTCAGAAAGACCCAACCATAGGCAGGGGCATGAGCTGGAATCCGTGGTGGGATTTAGCTGCTTCACATAGGTTCAGCAGAACCTACACCTAACTTTTTGTTGAGTTAAGCAAACCAGTTGTTAAAATGGTACTTGTAACAAAGGTTCACTTTAAGGCTGGGCATCAGCCAATGTGGAAATCACAAATTTACATTCCTTACTCTTTTTAAATATTCATCTGCCAACAGCATATTCTAAACACCCATAGTAAATGTTCTTTCTGTCCACAGGTATAACAATTAGGTGGAATTATGCTTATAATATTCATTTATTAGTGTACTAAAACTCATTATACTATTGATGAACTACTACAGTTTTATTCCTTTGCATTTGTTATTTCAGTATGCAAACACATAATGTAAAAAAAAAAGTGCCAAAAACCTAGAGGATGACATGCGATCATTCATTTCAACTTTGTGTTACACCCCAAATTCCCATGAGATCTTATCTATGAATTATGGAATTCCTGAAAGTGTTCAAAGAGCTACAAGAATTGTCAGAACAATCACTGTAAGTTTAGCAGAAGCAGACAGGAGTTTTCAAAGACAAGCGGAATATGTTCAGAGAAGCAAAATTGCCTATTTCTAACAGATCGAATGCAATGACTATTGTCTAAATGGGCCACCTTGAAGGGAATGGGATGCTACTCCTACAGTGAGAAGATGGTTAAGGCTAAATCACCAAGCCGATGATGCGCAGATAAAAGCAAAGAATACTGCAAGCGAGGACACCAATCAAGAAGCAATATGGAAATAACTTAAATAACAGTTTAATTGTTTTCATCAGGTATTATTTAATGTTTTTTCATTGATATTTGAAAACTACTTTTTATAACAATACTTACAGTTTTGTTACCTCTTTTATTGTTCTTTTTAAAATTTTAACTGTATGGAATAACAAACTACCTTCCGGTATATATGCATTTTTAATACAAAAAATGATCATCAGGGCAGCAAACTGTTGTTAAATTATTTGAATCCCATCACTAGTTTGAATCAGTTAATGGAACCCAATAGAAGCAACCCTTGAACGGCCGTTTTCTGTGTGTCATATGCCATGCTAGGTGCTTACCAAAAAAAAGGTCTAATTCTTAAAAATAATCCTGTCAACTAGGCCTTGCTTTGTCAGTGGGATAAAATGGTCAGAGAGTGACTCAGGCATGCCCAGCTTGCAGGTGGTAGGAACAGTACTCAAAGTCAGAATTTTGACTTTGTACTTTGTGTCGTTTTCATTCCTGCACATATAACCTCTCTGACCACCGCCCTGTTTATTATGCTCCGGGACATCTGGGGGCGTTGGTTGCTTTATTTATTTACTTGATCTGTTTGCATGTGCTCTTTTGAAGAACAGTGTTTTTTCTTATCCTCTGATTCTGAAGGGGATTTTAATGACATGAACCTGAGTTTCCAGCTATCAGCAATGGGCTACTTGTTCCGTCTCATGGTCTTGATGCTGCTCCTTTGCTCCATCTCACAGCGTCCTGGCCTCAGCCTCTGTCCTCAGCATGGCCTGGCCTCTGCTGGCTCCGCCACTTCAGGTAGTGATTTTGAATGTGGTATGCAGCTGACACATCTTCCTAAATAATCCTAGGAATTTGGTTCCTGCTTCTTTGATGGCTCTTTCTATGCAAGAGAATGGCAACTAAAGTGGAGCTATTTTCTCTGCTATTGTTTTACTCATCCTGTTTGCTTGGCAGCTACTTGTAAAGACATTTAGTGGGAGTCACTTTTAGAGACAAGGATAGAAGGGTCATATAAGAAACTTCATTTCATCAAGTAATAGAAACCTTCAAGATAATGACTGGCCAGTCCCTTTAAACTTACACATAGCAAACTACCTCAGGCCAGGTTCTCTAGAGAAGCCAAACTAGTGATGCTGATCTATCCATATATGCAGAAAGGGTTTTCATATTTTTTTCCATTTGCTATAGTTACTCTGTGTTCAAGAGGAAATTTCAAACTCTGTTCTGACATCCAGTTTGGTCTTTTCTTTCTTGCCCATTAGTGACCTTTTGCTTTCTCCATGTATGATTTTGTTGATGTTATCCCATAACTTTTCAGGTCTTCTGTCACTCATGTTCCATTACTCAAATATGTTTTTGAGGTGCTCTTGAAATTCAAGTGGGTTATACTCAATATTGAATTTTTACTCTCATAGACTTATTCCATTTTCTTCAACTTTAGCCTGAAGTTACATATGAGCAATCAATGCTATGTTCCTAAGTTGGTTCCTGTCCTTGCTTTTGCTTTTGATATTCAGTTTCTCCGTTTTTTTCTTCCCTGTGTACAGAATCAAAGCCTCTTTTCAAATTACAATCCACGATATGATGGAGTGAACTTCTGTGAACCTTTCCAAGATAGATTATTAGGAAGTAAGTCTGTGCTTACCACACTTTTCTCTCCTGGTAAAACAGTCCTCGTGGAGAATTCCTAACACAGAATAGTACCACAGGCATACTTTCAATGTCTCATTTCATTGACAAGTAACCATTTGGTGGTCGCATGGTGGTTACAGGTGATGAGCCCTTCAACTGCAGTGAGAGGGAATCATTCGTCTTCTCCCTCCGATGTATAACATTCAAACTGACGGGTAGAGGTGCAGAGTCATCGTACACAGGTGGGAAGGGAAGTCTGGGGGGACAAGATCTAAATGACTAAAAATGATAAGCTATTCTTAAGGTTGCATTTAATTTGATATGCTGAAGCTTCTGCTCTTGTTGCTGAATATTCATGTTATTAAGGAATCCCAGAGGGCTTACCACAGAGTCATTTTTTAAAATTTCAGAGTGAAGAGAAATGTGCTTTCTGCTGATCATGTACACGAGGAGTGACGAAGGTGAGCTGCTGAAACTTTTTAACCATTTTAACTCTACCTTAAAACATTTTTATAAAAAGCTCACAAATCAGAAAACACTAAGAACACTCTGAGCACTTTTTCTTAATTCTGAGTAAACTCGCTTTTAAATGAGGACGCATGAAGGGCAAACAAGCATACGCAGCCATCTCTTCATAAACCCTGATTAAACTCAGTGTGAGGTGCATGCATTATTTCAAAGTTATTAACTTCCTGACTCAGTTTAAATGACTGTAAATCACATCTGTATGAATGACCTAGCGACCCTTCCCCTGCAGTCATGCAAAATGTCCCTGAATGATAACATGGTGAGGAGCAAACCCAAGTCAGAGGGAAATTGTAATTCATTCACGTCGATAAGATTTCTTATCACTATTCACTATCACTATTAACTATCTTCCTACTTCAACAGTTTCAGTTATGCTATGGGAGATTTCTTCGTACATGTCATTACGAGGGGGTTGCCCTGAGAAAAGCGATGTGCACATCCAGTGAAAATGAAGCCAGGTTAGAAAGGGAAAGCAGACGCCATCCTCTTACCTGAGGCGATTAGGAACAATAGGTGGTGGGTTAATTGAAAAGTCATTCAGAGAGAGGTTCATAAAAAAAAAAATGGAACACGCATTTAACTTAAACATTGAATTTTAATGTAAACCATTTAAATGTACATTCATTTGCCAATCTCATTATCATAAATTGAGATTTTTTTCCCCCTTCTTTCTTAATTTAGCTCCACTGATTGGAGTCCTGAAATTTTTTGGCTATGAACTACTTCCCTGATGCCTGACCTTTTATAATAAGCTCGCAAGTTCTATTTTCTCAAAAAGTATGATAATTAAAAAATATATGGGAAGATGTCTACTCTAAAATCCACTTTTATTTTTTCATTTTTCCATCTTTTACCCACCTAATTCAATGACAATTATTGACCACAGCTAGGTATCTATTCAAAATGTCTAACTTTCATAGAAAATGCCTTTGCTTTCTTTTTGGATTAATATTTCAGACCTTTATATAATAGTTAATTGAATGTTTTCATTTCTATAACAAGCTCAAATCCTACAGAGATTGGGCACAAACACACACAACTGACTCTTGGTCAGATTAATTGTGTGGGCTTGCAGAAGGGCACCTCTATTTTCAGCATGCCACAGCTATTACTCAGGAGTCCTGGTGGCACCTTGGGCCTGAGCAAGAAGTTGGCTGTTTGAACCCTCCAAGTAGAAAAGACATGGCAGTCTGTTTCCCCAGAGATTTAGAGGGTCATCAAACTGTGTTCTTGAAGAGTTTCTGTGAGTCAAAATCCACTTCGTAGCAATGGGTTTGGGGTGAGATACTAGTCAATTTAGTAAGTTTATAAGAGGGAGTGGAATAAGACTGTAAATATAGTGAGTCTGTAAATATAGTGAGTGAAGCTTAATTAAGAGACAGTTCCTAACAATGTGTTCATAGTGAAGGAACTGGTTGGAACCTTTAACTACTCATTATTCATTAAGTTTTTCTTGTTATTTTTAAATTTAAATATTGCCTTTTTAAAAGTTCCATTGATTCACTTCCGTTTCGTGATACCCCATTGTGTGACATACTACATCTGTACACCACACACTTTCTTAGGTGTATAGGACTAGGCTTTTCTTCTGGGGAACCTACTGGCTAGACTGTAACCTCCAACATTTTGGCTAAGAGCCTAGCCTGCACCCAAGGACTCCTGTGACCACTGCTTTATTTCAAGGAAGAATAAAAATAATAATAAAACACTAAAAATAGACACCCTTTGTGTTAATTTTCAGAAGACATAATCAATTAGACATGAAATGCATTTTCTAATGTAGCAACCAAGAGCTAAATGGAAAGGTTATCGGTGGTTTTTGCTTCTGAAGAAAAAAGTGAGGATAAAAGAGTGTATAAAAAACATTCCCCTCAAATCACCATTCTTATTCAGCAGTCTGCTGGATGTCTTAGCCAGAACCATTAGACAACAAAAAGAAATAAAAGGAATACAACTGGGCAAAGAAGAAATGAAGCTCTTGATATTTGCAGACAACATGATTTTATAGAAGGACTCTACAAAAAGACTGCTGTAACATTTGAGGGATATGGTAAAATAACAGGATACAAGAATAACAGGCATGAATCAGTCAGATTCTTATATACAAGCACAGAGAGCTCCAAAAATGACAACCAGAAAAACATCTTTTACAGTAGATACACAAGAGATGAAATACTTGTGAATACATTTAACCACAGAACCAAAAGGTCTGTACATAAAAACTACAGAACATTATTACAAGAAACAAAAAGAGACCTACACAAATGGAAGAATGTCCCATGTTCATAGATAGGAGGACTTAAAATTGGGGAAAATGTCAGTACTCCCTAAAGCAATCCTCAAATACAATGCCATTCTAATCCAAACCACAATTTCATTCTTTAAAGAAATGGAAAAACTAACTGCCAACTTCATATGAAAAAGGAAGGGCCCAGGATAAGCAAAAGACTTCAAAAACAAGAACAAAGTAGGAGGCCTTGAATTGCCCAAACTCAAAGCTTACTACCCAGCCACAGTAGTCAGAACAGTCTGTTACTGACAGCATGATGGACACATAGACCAATGGAACAAGAGAGAAAAGCCTCAAATAAACAATCACCTACACACAACTGATTTTTTTTTAAACAAAGGACCACAAACCTCAAAGGGAAAAGGGAAGGCATCTCCAATAAAGGGTGCTGGACAACTTGTATTTCCATCTGCAGAAGAATGGAATGGGACCCATACCCCACCCATGCACAAAATCAAACTCAAGATGGTGAGAGATCTAAATGCAAACCCTAAAGCTATAAGGATCATCAATGAAAAATTTGGGGCAAACTTCAGAGTCTTCCTGTAGGGTAGACATTAATAATCATATATAATAAAGCACACATTGCAGAAGAAAAACTAGATGATGAGGACCTATTAAAATAAAACATTTATGCACCTCAAAAGACTTCATCAAAAGAGTAAAACTAGCAGCCATAGACTGGGGGAAAAAAAATCTTTAGCAATGACACAACAGACCAGGGTCTAATTACAAAAATCTACAGAATTCTATGAAGTAAAAAAAGAAAAAAATCCAATTAAAGTTTGGCAAAGGACAAGAGTGCACAATTCAAAAAGGACAGCACTTGCATAGCTAA
>NW_022111372.1:67076686-67085130 GCF_000313985.2 Echinops telfairi
ACCACATATTTCATAGGCCACATCAGAAGGATTTGAGGTGGAAATCTCACTAAGTGAACTGGGCTTTACCTTAAACTCACCTGATGCAGATTTAAAGAGTTGACAAAAATCCCTTGGACTTAAGGCTGAAATACCCTAGTGTAATAAGAATCATGTGGCTGCTATCTCAAGGTTACGGTATGGGCAGTCATTGAACTCAGGTTCAGATCTCTGGCTTTTAGGTTGCCCAATGAATGGTGTGCTGGTACTACCATATATCTACTGTTTTTAATGCTCTCCTTGCTTTCTTCATTCACCATCAGCCCTATTGTAAAAATAGTGTCCAGTCACTTTAGAGTTTGATTTGTACAAGTCAACAATTCAGGTATTGCAGTCTGAAGCCAGCCTACATGGGAATAATATCCTTTTCTCTACAGTGTTTTATTGTATTGGCTATTGTGTTCTATTGGCTAAAATAATGAATATCAATAGAATTACCTTATGCCCCAGGGAATGATTTATAGTGTTCTGTATCATAAAATGATATTGATGTCTCTAAAGTGAGCAAGAGACATATAAACCATAGCTATATGAATGGACTTGGGTTTGCAATTAATTCTAGCCCCAATCTAAGAACAACTCGTTCTTATGACATAGTCTTTCTGGATACTTGACCTCATGAAGAGATCATTGAAGATATGGCAACTACAGCAAAGTATGATGAAGAAACCACGTGGTTCCTGGCTATCACAAAGAGTAGTGTCTGGAGTCTTAAAGGCTTGTCTTCAAACAAGTAGCCATCTGAGTGTAGTATCAACTAAGTCTACATGAAGGAAGCACACCACCTGTGTGAACCAAGGACTGCAAGCAATAAAGCGCAAATTTGAATAAAGGAATAGTATCAGAGTTTAAATTATGAACACCCAGTTTCCAGAAGGCTATGGATGACAGTGGAAGCCCAAAATCCATTTGCAGGGTCCCTACATGGTTTAAGTCTTCAGTGAATCCCCTCTGACCATAGTCGAGGAATATGAACAGCCTTGTTATCATACAGAGAGCATTGTGAAGATGGTTATAGCAGATATAGTTAGGTAAAACTATAGTTAGATGAAACCTTATCATTTGATCTCCTTTATGATCCATTTTAAAGTTGTTTCTGTTTTTAAATATTTTCTTTCTTTTAAATTGAGTTTTTTCTATGATTAGTGTAGTTATTATTGTTGTTTGTTTGTTTTATGATTTTTGTATATGAAATCCAGATTGCATAAATATATAGAGGCAGTAATTGAATTGATAATTGCCTAGGGCTATGGCAGGGAGTCTGGAGGGAAATGGGAAGCTAACAACATGTACAGGAAGAAAATGTTCTGAAATCGATTGTGTGATACTGGTAAAAACCTTCCTAGTATGATTGAATATTAAGTTGTATGATATATGAACTATATGCCAGTAAATATATTAGAAACTACCACAATAACAACAATAACTAACTAGGACTCCAGGGACACACATTTATTTAAATTCCACTGTAATACCTGACTCAATTCCCCAAACATTTTCTGCCAAACTTGTTTCTCACCAGTGTCATTGCATTATTCCCCGTGGTCTTCTGGGAAGAAGTGCTGTGGAAGGAACACTGCACAGGGCCTGCTGGCCTTGACTGTCTGCTGTAAACATGTAGCCAATATTCTCTCAATCATAGTCTCATGACATTTGTTTGTAATCAGGTTCAATTTTCAGATACTAATAAAGGAACTTGAATCACTGCCTGGTAGCAATAATAAATGATTGTTTAGTTGATGTAGGTGATAAATATTCCGTTAGAAACAATGCCCTTTCATCCTTCTAAATGATGGTGCCATTCATAGTTATAGAAACTAGTTTATAATGCTTTACTGATGAAGCAAGAGAACAATGTAGCCATACTTTTCAATGAAAAAAATATTTCCTGGTGTACTTGGCAGAGAATACTAGAGAGATGTTTACTTGTGTTTTATTCACTAACGAAAGGCATTCAACTGGGTGGATCCCAATAAGCTATGTATAACCTAAAATTAGAGTCCTATAGAATTTATAAATTTATATATGGGTCTATTAAATTTATGAATATGTTAAATACTAAATCTCTAAATGCTTTATTTATGAACACAAAATGGCACAGGATCAGGCAATGTTTTATTCTGTTGTACACTAGTGTGGTTTAACGCAATAAAAACTAAAAAATATTCTAATTCGAGAGTAGAGTAGAAAGCAAAAGGATACGAATTATGTTTTAAGGTTTGGCCAATGTTCAGTTCTACTAACTGTTAGCTTTTACGGCATATATGAAGATCATCAGGGCTCACTACAATGGACAAGCATTACACTCTGATGTCACGATTTATACCCAGATTGAAACTCAAAAAGCATTTTCATTCATTTTTTCCCTGGATATTACACAGATTTAAAAAAAAATCAAGTCTAAGCCAGGCAGCCTGTTAGGATTTCAGAGGTTGACTGGTGGGATAAACAGATTTCAGGTAAATAAGACTGTTGTGTGATCAGTGCTTAGAATTCCATATGCTACAGGCACTACCTAACCACAACCTGAATTGTAAAAGGCCAAACCCAGAAGCACAGCTTCTAGAATTCAAGAAAGCCTTTCATTTATGCTATTCACTTTATATTTATAATGTTTGGTGACATTATGGAGACAGAACTGTTTTCTATTAATATGGATAAGAAAATCAGGTCCATTTTTTGGGTATCTAGTTTTAAAACTTCCTGACTCATTTCCTTTCTCACTTTCTTTTGGGTGCAAAGCTCTGACTCAGCCATGAAATTTCTGATGAGGAAAAAGTGACAAATGCTCGACTTGTCTGAAAATGTAGAAATCTATGGTTAAATGTATACGTTTAATTATAATATTTCTTTTGTGAAATTATATCTCATTTAGTTATAGTGGGCATAATTAAATGTTCAATTCTTTCTGCTGAAGTTCTGTACTACATAGGTATTGAAAAAACAAAACAAAGCAAAAAACAATGAAACTAAACACACTGCCATGGAGTGGATTGCAACTCATAGTGAGCAGACAAGACAGAATAGATCTGCTCCTTTTGGTTTCTGAGACTGTAAACCTTTACAGGAATAGAAAGCCTCATCTTTCCCCTTCAAAGCAGCTGGTGGTTTTGAACCTTTGACTTTACTATTAGCAACCCAATGCATAACCAATACACAGCAAAAGCAAAACCAACCTCACTGCCATCAAGTTTATAGCAACCCTATAGGACAGGGTAGAACTACCCCTTGGGTTTCAGAAACTATAACTGTTGACTGGAGTAGAAAGGCACATCTCTCTCCTATGGAGCAGCTGGTGGATTTGGTGGATTCAAACTGTTGACCTTGTGGTTAGTAGCTCAACTTGTAACCTACTGCACACCCAGGGCAGGCTCCTCTATGCCACCAGGGCTTCAAAAAATGTTAAAGATATAGGTGAATAAAAATTAACTGGTTTGTGTTAGACATCCATTACATTTTCATCTTATGTAGTCTTTATTATTGAGATGTGGTTTTATATATATACATATAACTTTTCATTTGAGTCTACTCTGATTCATGGTGATCCCAAAAGACAGAGTAGAGCTGCCTCATAGGGTTTCCAAGGTTGTAAATCTTTAGAGAAGCAAACAAATTAATCTTTCTCCCAAGTAGTGGCCAATGGGTTTGTTTAACACTCTAATCCAATCTCTAACTCAATGCAACACTATGGCTCTCTCTCTCTCTTTATATATATATATATATATATATATATTCCCCCAAATACTGGAATTTATTTTCAAAGCTATGCACTGTATATACTCAAGTATAAGCTGAGTTTTTCAGCACATTTTTAATGCATTTTTTGGTGGTAAAATTAGGTGCCTTGATTGTTATTCAGGTTGGCTTATATAAGTATATACAGTATTTTTTTGTTAACAATCTTATCATCGTCAAAGTGCTCTCCATTACAATGAAAGCATTTGGCAAATCTGTGGTTCCATTTTGGAAACAATTTTCAAACTCATCTGTTTGGACAGCTGACAGCCCCTCCCTCATTTTTGGTTACCTCTTCTACATCATCAAATAGCTGTTTATTCATGTCCCTCTTCATTCATGGAAACTAAAAAGAAATCGCATGGAGCAAAGTCAAGTGCGTCAGGTGTGTGGGGCAAGAGAGGCATGCTATATTTTGCCAAAAAATGGTGCACTGAGATCTAGCTGTGTGAGCAGGTACATTATCCTGGTGGCAAAACCAGTCCCCTGTCTGGCCCAAATCAGGCCTTTTATGTCACACACTGCTATGAAATCTTTTCAGAAGCTTGATTAACAGTCTGACGTGGTGGAACGAACTCCCAATGCAGTATCTCCCTCACATTAAAAACACCAAAAAAACCCCACCCCCAAACAAAAAAAGACAAATGAACCTCGTCTTGATCTCTGATTTCACTCGACAATTTTTTTGTTTTGTTTTGTTTTTTGTTTTTGGGAGAGGTAAGGTTGGCATCTTGCCCTGGCTTGGTTGATGTTTGCTTTCAGGGTCGTAAGAAAAGCACCATGTCTCATCACCAGTAATGACCTTGGGAAAAAAGTCTAGGTCACTTCAGAGCTGCTCTTTCAATCATGCATGTTTTCAGTGAACACTCTTTTTCCTGGTCAGTCAGAACCCAAGGCACAAATTTTGTAGCGATCCTTCTTATTCCCAAATCATCCATAAAAATTCACTGAACTGATCTCCAAGATAGTCCCCATAAGTTCCCCTTCTCTTCAATGGTCCCTTGTCAGTCTTTGAGCACAAGTGCACACTGATTTTGTGAACATTTTCATCCATTTGGGAAGTTGACAGATGTCCAGAATAAAGTTTGTCATCAATCAACATTTCACCATTTTTTGAAACAAGAAAACCACTTATACACTTGAGATTTTCCCATAGTGCTGTCCTTGTAAGCAATGTAAAGAAACATCACAACAGTTTCAGTGGCATTTTTCCACAGCAGGAAACAAAATTTCATAGCCACAAGCTGTTCCTTTAAATTGACCATCATGAAAAATGAGGTTTGAGCAAAATTGCTTGTAGGAAAAAGTTCACTGTGACCAGAGATAACTTTCCCAGTTGACACCATTGGGTGTACTAACTCAGAGCGAGTTGCTGTATAATTCGTCCAGTGCAGCTTTTTTCCGTTTTCCATTTTGTATACACACACACACACACACATTTATATACACAAACACATATATGTGTGTATACACACATGTATATACATACATACACATGTATATATGTATGTGTATACATATATATATATATATATATATATATATACACACACACACATCCATATGAAGTGAAATGTCCACGAAATCTTATTTAGGTGAAAGGAAAAGTACTGCACGATTAAAATGAGTATTATAAATCTTGTCATGATGCCTTCAGTGGAAAATAAATTCGTGTCCTAAATAATTGAAGAAATATTAATGATTCATGGAGGTTAGAACACTTGAAAAGCTCAATTTGTTCTTTAATATACCATCTCTCCTGATTGTCAGGTGTTTTTCTCAGATATTTCCCCTGCTTGCTTTTCCAGTGGCCTACACCTTTGATTTGTGTATTCGATAATGACTCAGCAAATAATAATGGAAAGGGTGACAGTGTTTCTATTAAATTATTGCATTTTTTTCTTTAAGAGTCATACACTTTATATTTTTATTTAGTTATAGCGAAGGATAAGCCATTATATTATAGGGAAAATATTGTTCTAATTTATGGAAGCTTTTAATATTTAGAAACTAAAATAAACAATTTAATTTTCTATTGCTAAAATGAATTGGTCTGCTTTTAGTGTCTCTGTCTGCTGATTTGGAAATCAATAGGTGTGATCTAACCCTCAGTTGGAAGAATGACTGATTCCAACAAAAATAAATTGTAGACCTTGGCTTAGCCATAATTGCTTAGGTCAAATTTAAATGACTTCTAATTCTCAAATGGGCTAAAGATATTTTTATATTTAAAGATATTATTTGTAACGTACTGAATGCTAAGAAGTTGCTTCATATACTCCTTGTCTATGAAAAAATCAGCTTAAATTAAAAAAAACCGCTTGTGTAGTTTCATTATTTCTTTTTTTGTTTGTTAACTAATCAGGATGAGAAATGCAAATCTCGGTTGTTCTCAATGGCCTGAAGGCCAATCTTGTTCAATTTTTCCTATATCATTGATTTGTTTTGGACGTTGATAAGTCTGACCCTGATCCAAGAACTGATGCTTCAGCATTCCAGGGACTTTGGTCTAAAATGCGGCAGCAGGCAAAGTTAATTTCCTTCTGGATCCTGTCCAGCTGTACTCCATTTAGTAGCATTATCAGTTTCTTTGGACTTTTAAAATATCATTCCAATATCAAATACTGCAATCCATTACTCCTAAGTCAAATTGCATGAAGAAGCTGACAGAGGCAGGGTAAGACAAAATTGATTGCCTCATCCTATAACTGGGACCAGTTAAAGTAAAGAAAATACTATTTATTACTGCGCTATGCTATTATTAGTCATCTGGCTAGTATTAAAAATATCCATAGTAGTTTACTAAAGTGTAAGAAAGCTTTCAAAATTTACTTCCTGCTCTATGTTCATTGTTAGGGAATATTTAAAGGCAAAATGGATTTGATTGACCACAAATCTGATCATTGTTTCTCTTATTTATTTATTTTTCCTTTCCAGCTGAGTTAGAATATTCCTATAAATCCTTCAGAATTTAATTATAAACAAGCCATTCTCAAAAAAGAATGGCACCCCTCACACAATAAAGTTAAATTGTGAAGTCTTTAGTAACTACCTCTAGTACTATGTTTTAATCTCACTTGGAGGCTGGTATGATAGCTACATATGTGACATCCAGTTACAAAAACAACATCCTCACTTGCCCTTTAAGAACAATATCTGTTTTTCAGCAATGTACCCAGATTTTCTTTGAGATTTATGTGTGTGGTACTTAGAAACTTGACAAGCTAGTTGAACCTGCAGCATCAAATATTGTAAAACAAGAATAAGAAGGGAACCCCTTAGTACAAAATTCAAGTTGGAGTTTGTCATTTTTGAAAGCTTTCATTACTAGTTATGTTATAGTTGAATTGGAACAGTCTATAAGTAATTTATGGGGGCCAAATAGTAGACAAGGATACCGAGGGATTGGTGCTCAGCAGTGATTCTTAAACCCTTTGGCCTAATTATTCCTAAACAACAGTAGCTTTGGCTTTTTTTTTTTTTACTAGCCCAGTGAAGTAGAGTCTGTGCAGTATTCAGCACTCATTCATAAAGTAGATAAATAAATCAGGGAAGGTAGAATAGGACATGCACAGAATTAGCTATACCCTCTAACACCCCTAGAAACAGCAAACTTACTTGAGTGGCTACCATCAGGAATAGGCACATAAGCTAGATCAACTGTACAATGGATACTAATGGTTTAAATTTACATCCCTCTTATAGCATTGTCTTTCACTGATGCTTCACATGTTGTAGAGGAAAAAGAAGGCCATGGACCAAGGTGGAGGACATCAGCTGTGGTCAACAGTAATAAGTTTTGATGGGAACTTTGCTTGCATCTAACACTTGGTGAATATATGAGGTGCTATCCAGTGGAAAAGCAGCAATGTGAGTTTAAAGACTCCACTATGGCCCATGTTAATCATAAATATGCTATCCTTAAACCCCTTTGTAGTCTGGAAACTTGACTGTAATCTGTTCACTTTGGGTGAACCTGCTGGAATTTAAAATTCCAGTAACATAGCTTCCAGCATCACAGCAATGCTCAAGCCCCTGCAGTGCGACACCCTGACAGAAAAATGGTAAACACAATCTTGCTTGCTAAAAGTAGGGACTTGAATCGCCTTCTGAAAAATATCAATGATTGAAACCTTCAGTATGAATTAAAATGAAATGTAATTTAAAAAATCTTCATAACTGAACCAATAGGTAATATCAGGATAAATGGAGAAAGGATTAAGTTGTCAAGGATATTGTCTTGCTTGGATCCACAGTCAATGCTCATGTAAGGAATAGTCAAGAGACCAAATGATGCATTGTATTGCTTAAATCTGTTGCACAAGACCTTTTTATAGTGTCAAATGCCAGGAGGTTACTTTGAGAACTGAGGTGTGCCTTAATCAAGCCATGGTGTTTTCGATTTATTTCACACTTTAGGTTGAAACAAGAACATACCAATGTAGAAAGTCCTCATATTTGAATATTTACAATGCCACTTTATTTAACCTTCCAATAGTGGCACGTTTCTATCAGAGCATCCTTATCTTCTCTCTAAGGAACTTTCTGTGAGGTCATACATAAGAACAAGGACCATGTACTGTTTGGCTCTGTTGTTCATAATGTTGCTACGAGTAGAAACTAAGTTGGTGACACCAAGCAACAACAAATACAACAAGAAACTTACTTGA
>NW_022111372.1:67085909-67096653 GCF_000313985.2 Echinops telfairi
TTGTCTGAGGGGAAGACTATTCGCTCCAGCTTTGGCTTTTATTATTTACAATCTTTGACTCAAAAGGGCTGATGTGCTCCTTTCCCGCGGATTTAGCTTTCGTCTCACTTAGCTGGTTACTTGGTTTAAGACAAGCCTGTGGGACCCCAATGTTATTATTTTTCTGATATTTTTCTGACATTTTTCTATGTTTTGAGCAGGGCTACATCATAAGAATTAATGGCTCTTAGGTTTGGGTTTAAAGCAAATTGCAAGCTCAAACTCCATTCATATATATAAAGTTTATATATTTACCTGGTTCACTTTAGGAGCAGCCTTGCCAGTTTATTGAGAAATAATTTAAGTATCCTTCGTGTGACATTGGTAATTCTAATAGTAGTGTCATTAATCCAGCCAATGATATATAACTTAAGGTACTATTGAAAAAGTTAAATATACATATATAAGAAAGAAAGCTTTTTATAAAAAAATACATGGGATGTTCACTTACATAGGTTAAATACTTAAGTAACGGAACACTGTTTAAGCGGTAAATGAAGGTAAAACACAAGGCAAAATTTCCAATAACAATCATTCCTTAAAGCAAAACTATATCTGCAGAACAATGACATGTCAAAAAAGCAAAGAACGTATGAAAATAGCAAGTAGATAGTAGTCTTAAGCTGCTAAATATTGGGCAAGTTAAAAACAAGAGATTTGAACCAAAGTCCATGACTTTGGGATAGCAATCCCCTGCTTCTCCTCATACTAGAACGTGAAAGCTTCAAGACCAAAGTTAAATTACAGTTTCTTGAATGTGCAAAAGGTATGTTTAAGGAAAAGTCCAGTTACCTAAGGGGAGTTTCTAAATTAAAAAAAAAAAACTTTGAAAAATGCTGTAAATCTTGAAAGACAAAATCTAAAATCCAGGTAGCCTATTGCTTGCAACCAAAATCACTGAGGGCAGAAAAGAAACTTGGTTAAAAAAAAAAGCATAATTAACAACCTAATCAGGGTGGATTCTTCCAAACTAAGTTTTTTCCCTAGAGGCTTATAGGGAAGTATGGTGAAGAAATCAATGGTGCCCTGCAAATGGATTTGGGACTTCCATTATCATCCACAGCTTTTTGCAAACCAGTTGTTAACAACTTAGGCTCTGATATTATTCCTTCATTCACATTTTAAATTTAAAATTCATTATTTATAATCCTTGAATTACACAGGCTGGTATACTTCCATGTAGACTTGGTTGATGCCTCAGTTAGATGACTGCTTGTATTCTCTCTGATAGTTGGGCACCATTGATTTCTTCACCATACTTTCCTATAACACCCATATCTTCATTGATCACTTCATAAGGTCAAGTATTGAGTAGGGCTATGTCATAAAAACTAGTGTTTTTATACTGGGGTTGTAATTAAGTGGTAGCTTCAAATCCATTCATATATATATACATGTCATTTTAGAGACATCATAACATTTTATGATAGAGAACATTATATAAATTATTGCCCTAGGGCAGGGGTCAAATGACCCTTTCACAGAGGTCACCCAATTCATACCAGTAGCAAAATTATAGTTATGAAGTAGAAATGAAAATAATTTTATGGTTGGGAGAACTGTATTAAAGAGTAGCGGCATTAGGAAGGTTGAGAACCACTGCCCTAGGGCATAAGGTAGTTCTACTGAAAGTGTCTTTTTTAGTCAATGACACACAATTTAAAACATTGTTGAGAAAAGGAAATTATACATGTAAATGCATAATTTTGCAAATGTCTGAGAAAATGAAAATATTTTGGTCTCGCATTCCAGACTCAAATATATACAATGTTGACTTGTACAGGTTAAATCTTAAGTGATTTGACACTAATTACTCGAACAATAAAAGGTTGATAATCACACAAAACTGCCAATAACATTCATTCACAAAGGCAGAATCATGACTACCAGATTTTAAAATGCCATAAGAAATCAAGGACAGTATTAAAATAGTAAATATATGGGAGTCCCAGGCCACCATCTCAAAAGAAGAGATCTGAGTGAAAGGCTAATGGCCACCTATTTCATAATCTTAGAATAGCAGTCATATGCTTCTTCTTTCAACTTTAGGTCCAAGGGAGTGTGTGTGATTTTTATTGCATCCATTATTAGATTTATTATGCAGTCATTTTTGTTGTTTGGTTTCCATTCAACTGTCTTCCCCTCTCTGTTCTTTCTATTGCAGATTTCTAGTTTATCTGTTGTCTGAGAAAATGGGTTATAGAATCTCAATGATTTAAAATTCAGTACGGCTTGCTCTATGGCCTAATATTTAGTCTGTTCTGGAGAATGGTCAGTGTGCGCTGGCATAGAATGAATATTGTGATTTTGTAGAGTGCACTTCTCTGTACTTGTCTAAAATACCCAGTTAGTTGATTGCATTGTCTACTTCTTCTGTGTCT
This sequence comes from Echinops telfairi, assembly GCF_000313985.2. Lineage (NCBI taxonomy): Eukaryota > Metazoa > Chordata > Mammalia > Afrosoricida > Tenrecidae > Echinops > Echinops telfairi. The sequence goes on from NW_022111372.1 coordinate 67,088,330, forward strand.
TTAAGGAGTTTTTTTCCTTGAGGATCTGTATATTTGGAAAATTGATATACGGATATATTCAACTGTTATTGCTGAGTTGTGTGAGTTTGATTCATGTATTTCTAGGAATGTTTATTAGGAATGTATATATTTAATATGATTATATCTTCTTTATTATTTTTAATGATTATGTAGATATTTTTATGTATCTCATGATTTTTTTTGTCTCAAAGTTTATTTGATCAGGGATTCATATTTACAATCTTTTTTTTTTTTTTGGCTGAGAATAGTTTGGTAAATTTTTCTCTATCTGTTGACTTTTAGTCTATTTGTGTCTTTGTGTTTTAGGTTTGTCTCTTTTAGGCAGCATATGGGTCTTGCTTTCTTAGCCTGCTACTCTCTGTCTCTTGACTGGTTCATTTAGTCGATTTACACTCAGTGTCATTATTGATGCTGGTGTGTTTGTGGCTGTCATTTTAAAGTTTTTTTTGTTTGTGGGCTTATTGGTTCTTTCTTTTCCCTCTATTCCTGTGTTGTTTTGAGTACTGCCTTCATGGTATTGCTATTCTTAAGTGTGGTTAACTTGTATGCTGCTATCATGTTCATGTGCCTTTGTTGTCGATTCTTTATACAAAATGTTCACGATTGTATTTTTCGTAAATGAATGTATGAACTCTCAGAATTTTTCCTTCTCTGGAGATATTCTTTTTTATCCCTCAGGTTTGAAGGAGAATTTTTTTTTGTATATGAGTCTTGAATGGTGGAGATTTTTTATTTCAAAAGTTTTAGCTGACAATTTTTTTTAAAGTCACTGAGAGCTAAAATACCTGTGAAGTATACTTTACCTGAATTTATAAACCACCTCTAGAACAGATTTGATGCATTGAACAATAAAACCTGAAGATCAGAGGTGCTGTGGGACAACATCGAGAACATCACACAAGAAGAAAGCAAAAGGTCATGATAAAGACAAGATAGAGAAAAGATTAAATTGGACATCATAAGAGCCTCTGAAACTTGCTCTTGGTTGTAGAGTACCTTAAAAGATTATAACAAATAATGAAATAAAAGAAATTCACAGAAAATTTCGAAAGGCAGTGCCAGAAGAAAAAGTAAATATAATGAAATGTTGAAATATTTAGTGCTAGAAAATCAGAAGGGAAGATCAGAGTCACTATTTCTTAAGTTGAATAAGTGATTGCACTCAGCTCTCATCCTTAGGTTGTATTATGGGGGGAAGCCTTAATACAACTTAATGCTAAACTACTGAGGATTCAGGCCCTGCCTAGTTGTTCAAAATCTATTAGAGTAGGAAAAGGGGCTGATAAGTAGGTTCTTTTCCAAGTAAACAACAGCAACAAAAACCCACACTCACTACCGAATTAATGTTGATTCACAGGGACTCTATAGGACAGGGTAAAACTACCACTTGTGAGCTTCCCATTCTGGAGTAGGAAGCCCTGTCTTTCTCCCTCAGAGCTGGCTGGTAGTTTGAACTGCTGACCTTATAAATTGCAACCCAATGGGTAACAATTATGCTAACAGGGCTGTAAAATATTGTGTTGGATTTGTATATTAATACACTTAATGTCACAATTGTGTTGAAAGGTGTGTTAGACTGAGTTGTCTAGAGAAAACTAGTGATGCTTGTATATGTACACATGAAAAGAGACATCTTCTGACTCCTTGTAGCATGGGGCCGTGAATCCAAGATTGGCAGGAGGCCCACAGGGTGATGACTGGAAGGGTGAATGTATCCAAGGTCATCAGGTAAGATGTCAGGATACTGCTGGCTCCAAGGATTAGCAGGCCATAGGCAGACTGTTGGCTCAAGTCCAAAGAATTGGCGGATGACCAATCAGATGCAGGATCTAGACTTAGCAAAAAAGTAAGCAAGCATAGAGCCTATTTATATAGGAATTAGTCTATATACTGGAGGACAATTTCTTTCACCTAAGTAAGAGGATTGTACTCTACCCTAGTCTCCTTACAACTGCTTGGCTGCTCATAGCAGATCACATTATGAATGTGGTAGTTGGATGATTTTATGTCAACGTGACACTCCTGGCTAAGGAGAAAGTCAAACCTGTCAATCAAGTGTTTGCTTTGTGATGCCTCCTTATGGGTGTGGCCTTTTGAATGTGATTGAAGGGCTATGGCACTGCCCCTTTCTCTGACTTTACCTTCCTGCTTGCTTGCTGGGACTGTGCCACAGACGCTGAGAGCTGTCAGTGTCCTGCCAAGTCTCGGTCTATTTTGGGTCCATGCTACTGGCCTGTCTTCCTGCTTATTGGTTTACCATTCTACATCACTGGCATGTAGCTACCTGGTCCCTGAAGAAGGACCTATGGATTAGCATTGGACTTATGGATTTGAGTTGAACTGGCCTGGGACGTCTTCTCAATATGTAATTGTTTCTTAATGTAAAGCTCTCCTTCTTGTACATGGATGTGTATCACTGGGTTTGTTTCTGTAGACAACCTGGCCTAATATGCTGATGTTTATTATATTATGTTAGGTCACATCATAGGAGTTTATTAGCCCTCAACAGTGCCAAAACTCTGATAACTCTAGAAGAGCTATTATTGACAAAAAGACAATTACCAAACTTGGTATTTTTACTTTTATATTTAAAAGAAAACTGAGCTTCAGGACATCTAGATTTCTAGTTTAAGGCCATAGAAGTAAAAATTGGTAGGGACAAGATAAAAATAAAACTTATATAATAAGAAAGTCCTTGTAGTATTCACCATACTGTGTTACTTCCTAAGAAAATAGTATTTCTTCTCAACAATATGGTTTTGTTTGTTATGTGTCTCCTGATGCCTATTATGCGGTCCCTATGACTCCTCATGATCACACTGCGGTGTGCTTCTTCCATGTGGACTTGTTGCTTCACTGCTGAATGGCAACGTGTGTAACTTGAAGCCTTTAAGATCCCAGACACTATATCTTTTAATAGCTGGGCACCATCTGCCTTCTTCACCACATTTGCTTATGTACCCATTTTGTCTTCAGCGAATGTGTCAGGAAGGTTAACATCTCAGACTGCCGATTGGTTTGAACATAGTGTTCTTGTATTGAGGGAGGGTATGAGCAGAGGCCCAAAGTCCATCCCCTACCTCAGTGTATTGCCGTATAAATATATGTACATGGGCCAATACCTCTATTTTTGTGGATTAATGTATTTATATATGTACACTGCTATGTTTATACCTCTATCCATTGCTTTTCTTCCTTGGTCCTTCCTCTGTTTCCTTTTACCTTCCTCCTGCCCCACTGTCACTTTCCCCTTATTTCTGCCTCTTGGTACCTCCACTTAGCTAGTTTGCTGTTGCTCTGCCACTCACTCTCCTCGGATCCTTATCTCCTCCTTGTTATAGACTCCAACACCCCAGTTGTTCCCCTGTCCATGGTGCAGCCTGCTCTCTGCCCCCTTTCCCCACTGCACTCACCTCCCAGGTCTCCCCAGAATCATTGGTCCCACTGCTCTCTCCTCGGGCATGCCTACCATGCCTGTCCTATATAGGTAGGTACACCGACTATGACATAGCCCCAACTGACTAAAAAATGATAATAAATAAATAAATAAATAAAATAGAATAAAAATTAAAAAGAGAAAAAAAATATACAAAACTCCCGGGTCTGTTCGCTGGCCTTTGAGACTGTCTAGGAGCTGCCCCTCCTGCCCTGGAGCACCCCTTTGGGGGCTACTCAGAGCCTTCGGAGCTCTGCCTTGCTCCAGCTGCTGATCTGGTATGCTCCCTTCTTGGTTCGCTCTGCACTGCCTCCCCACCATGTGACTTCAGAAATGTCCTCTGTCGCAGTCTGCTCCAGTAAGGGAACAGTATGATATGTGCTGTTGTCAGTTGCCCAGTTCCCTCTGTGTCCCATTAGCTCCACGCAGGTGTGTCATCCTTTGAGCCTGGTGTGCCAGCGTGGGGTTCAGTCTGGCTCTCTCTTTCTCTTACTCCCTTTAGTCCTGCCTTTTTGTGGGTGTGGCATGCTGGCCCCTGTGCCCAAACTGTAGATTCAGTTCCACTCTCTGCCACACTCACTTCCAGGGTGGGGGTCAGTTTGGCTCTGGTTGGGGCCAGCCCTGTAGCTCTCTCTTTTTATGCATTCTTCCTGGAGCAGAGATCCAAAGCCCATCTGTAGACAGTGGAACAATCTCCCCACAGAGGGACCACAGGGAAGGGATGCATCACCAAGGTGCAGTAGAGCATCAATGAAACACACTATATTCCTCTGGTTCCTTAGGATTCCTCACCCCCCATTACCATGACCCCAGTGCTGCTTCTCAATTCAGACTACACCAGAACATGTACACAGGTATAGAAAGGGATGGGAGCTCAAGACACACAGAATCCAGGAACAGCAGTGGGGGTAGTGATACCAGAAGGGTAGTGGGAAAAGGGGGAGAGGAAAGGAGAAAGGGGGAACCGATCGCAATGATTGACACAAAACCATGCACCCCTCTACAGGGAGGAATAACAGAAAACATGGGGGAAGGGAGACAGTGGTTGGTGTGAGAGATGAAAATAATAACAATGTACAATCTATCAGAGGGTTATGAGGGGGAGGAGGGGCAGGGATTGATACCAAGGGCTCAATAGAAAGTAAATGTCTAGAAAAGAATGAAAGCACATATGTACAAACATGCCTGATTCAATTGATGTATGGATTGTGATAAGAGTTGTACAAGTCCCCAATAAAATGATTTAAAAAAATGTTTTAAGTTGGGCAGTTTGGAGACACTTTTTTTAAACATCGTTTTATTTTGGGCTCTTGCAGCTCTTATCACAATCCATCCATCCATCCATTGTGTCAAGGACATTTGTACATGTTGCTATCATCATTTTCAAAATATTTTCTTTCTATTCGAGCCCTTGGTATCAGCTCATTTCCCTCCTTCCCCCTCCCTCCTCTGCTCCCTCATGAACTCTTGTTAATTTATAAATTATTATTTTTTTAATATCTTGCATGACCACTGTCTCCCTTCACCCTCTTTTCTGTTGTCTGTCACCCTGGGAGGGGGTTATATGATGATAATCATGATCAGTTTCTCCTTTCTTCCCCACCTCCCTTTCCTCTTCTGGTATCGCTATTCTTATTATTGGTCCTGAGGGGTTTTTCTCTCCTGGATTCCCTATGTTGCTAACTCTTATCTGTACCAGTGTACATGCTCTGATCTGGATAGATTTGTAAAGTAGAATTGGGGTATGATAGTGGAGGGGTGGCAAGGAAGCAATGAAGAACTAGGGGAAAATTGTGTGTTTCATCAGAGCTATACCGCACCCTGACTAGCTCATCTCTTCCTTTTGACCCTTCTGTAAGGGATGTCCAATTGTCTATTGATGGGCTTTGGTTCTCCACTCTGCCCTCCCCCTCATTCACATCTATATGACTTTTTGTTTTGGGTCTTTGATGCCTGATACTTGATCCCATCGGCATCTCATTATCACACAGGCTAGTGTGCTTCTTCCATACGGGCTTTGTTGCTAGATGACTTTTTGTTTATTTTCAAGCTTTTAAGACCCCAGACGCTATGTCTTTGGTAGCCAGACACCATCAGCTTTCTTCACCACATTTGCTTATGCACTCATTTTGTCTTTTGTGTCAGGAAGGTGAGCAGTACAGAATACTCGGTTATTAAAACAAAGTGTTCTTGTTTTGATGGAGTATTGAGTGGAGGCCGAATGTCTAGCTGCTGCCCTCATGCTTAATAAATAAATATATATTTATAGATCTATTTTTCTATCGTTATATATAAATATATGTACATACCTGTATTTAGACCTCTATAAATGTCCTTTGCCTCCTAGTTCTTTCCTATATTTCCTTTTATGTTGCTCTTGTCCCACTATCATTTTCAGCCTTCATTCCATTTTTGGTATTTCCTCTTGGCTATAGTGACCTTGATTAAGCTCCACTGGGCATCTTATACACTCCTTGCCATCAATTTTAGATCACTTGTTGTTCCCTTGTCCCTGGTTTTGTTGGTATCCCCCTTCCTTTTCCCCACCCTCCCTTCTTCCCTGTCTCCCCATAAACTGCCAGTCTCATTGTTTTCTCCTCCAGATTGTTTATTCTGCCTAATTTATCTAGATAGACATGCAAAAAAAATAATAAGCACAAAAACAGAACAAAGCAAGGCAAAACAACAACAACAACAAAAAACCCAACAAAAAAGAAAAGCCTTTAAATAGTCCCAGGTTTGTTGGTTAATCTTTATGAGGGTTTTCAGGTTGAGTCTGATGGGTTGCCATGCCCTGGACCCAAAGTTTGTTTTTGGTCTTCCTTGGGGACTTCATTGCTTTGCTTGCCTTGCTGCTTGCTCTGCTGCCCACCCTTAGTATTTGTCCCTGGTGTGATGGGGTCAGATGGGGCACAATTCTTGCACTGTCTCCAGTGTTGTCCCATGTAGTGCTATGCGTCAGTGAGGGACGTTGTGTCTCCTGGTGGGGCTGGTCCTATGGTCCTCTGTGTGCATAAGCTGCTCTGAGCAGGAATAGCATCCTCAGGGCTTGGTGGGCCAGTGTGTGCTCCACTTTCTCTCCTTCCCCCCTCATTTGCTCTTGTGTGCAGTTTGGAGACATTTTCTATCCAATGGATTCTCAAATCTATGACCTTTCTCACCTATAACCTCTACAACTGATAGCCTTCTGCTCACCAGCATGGAAAATATGTTTCTTATTAAATGAAGGCAGAAGCAGCTGTTTCTGTCATTTCAGCTCTACATCAACTTCATTTCTTGTATGCAAATGATGTAAGCTTTTAAGAAAAGAACTCCATGTGTAATTGACTTTGCATTAATGTGTGCAAATTTTGTTATTCTCCTACACCCTGATTTAACCTCTGGATAGGTTTTGAATACAAGTCATGACCAATGACTTGGAATATCTGATTACTTTAAGGAAAACCAAAGTAAAATTAAGAGCTTGTAACTGGTATTACTTACTATATACCATCATATATATGTGAAAGGTGTGATTATTTTATTGAACAGACCCCTAGAATAGTGTTTGAATGGCACCGGGGCAGAGTTTGACATCCTCTGATTTCACAAGGGTGAAGGAGAATTAAACTCATCAGCTTGAGGCCAATTTCTATTAGACAGAACTCAAACATGCCTCTACCTTCCAATCTTTTTACCCAGTTCTGATCCCAGCTGTTCCTCATCCCCCACCCTCAGTCCCCATCACATACTCTATTTCTCTGCTGTGTTTGATAATTTATTGCAATGAATACATAACATTTAGGCAATATTAACAGCTATGAGGTTTGTTAGGTACATTAATAGGGTATAATTCAAGATCAGAAATTCTCAGGGCATAACTTTTTGTTTTTTTGGTTACAGCAGCCACTTCCCAGTCATGTCCAAAGGTAGGCCTCTGTCTGGGGTTTAGTCTCTCAGCCATGCTCCCTCTGACTTCTGTACTGCTTGGACAATACTACAATACTTGTTGCTGCTGATAAATGTTCAAAGGGAACACTGCTCTGCCATAAGCCACAGTTCAAAGATGCAAAGCTCTAACTTCTTAGGTCAGCAAACCTACCTTCCCTGCTTAGTGCATAGAAGCAACCCACTCAAGTAAGAACCTTCTGCCTGAAGTCACTGATATTCCTCATGCGATGGACCAGGGAACTTGCTGCTCTGTCTTGTTCTCTTATTATTCCTACTTCTGTGCCAATTTCCTGGTGTCACAGTTGTCTGTCTGTGGGATCATGGAATTCACCATGCAAAGATCTTGAGGTCTAAAGAGCTCATATCATTCTTGGATCTTCCCCAGGTTACTACTATTTCTATGATGGCTCATTTTAAGTTTAGTTGGATGGAAAGTTAGCCCTTCATTAGATTTCCATATACCTTCTCTGTAGCTTTGCATTTAGTGGGAGTTCAAAAACTATGGCTAGAGAGAAAGTAAAAACAATACACAAGTAATTCACTATGCCACACCTCAGAAAACTCAAACTCACTGCCAACTCATACAGACCTTATAGGACAGGGGAAAACTGCCCCTTGGGTCCTGAGACTGCAACCCTTTACAGTAGTAGAAAGGTCCTTTGCCCTCCCAAGGAACGGCTGGTGATTGCCAACTGCTGACTTGGTGTTTAGCAGCCCACAACCCAACCAGGAACCACTAAGCCATAAGAGCGCCTCATAAAATTTACTTCTAAGTTTAGTTTATCATAAACAATCGTGGTAGCCTGAGAAAACTCTGATTTTTGTCTCCAAGTTCTAGATTTTGAAATGATGAAGGGCTTCACTATCTAGTACAAATATCTCAATGTGTGCAAAATCCACTACTTGTGTGATGATTCTAGGTACTTTAATGGCATGC
>NW_022111372.1:67096753-67098726 GCF_000313985.2 Echinops telfairi
ATTCAGTGATTTGAATCTTGTAAGTGAAAAAGATCTTGTATTCTTATATTTCTCTGCAATACTCGGCTTACCTTAGAAGGAAAAAGGCAAAATTGATGTTTGTTTGTTCTCATGGCCTCACTAACACATGATAATGTTCCTTTTAAGTATAAAGAGATGCAACCTCAGAGTCTTTGACTAGAACAGTAAATACAACACAATGATATTGTTTTGTTTTCAATATGCCCATTTCTCAAATTATTTATATTTGCATCAAATGCTGTTTAGTTATTTAATTTTTAAATTAAAATGCAATTATTTATGTAACTGTTATTCAATTGAATAAAACAGTAAACTTGGTATATAAATATTCAATTATCATTCATTCATTTTCTCAATTGAATAAAATAGTAAACTTGGTATATAAATATTCAAGTATCATTCATTTTCTCATTTACTTAACCCATGGGTTCCCAAGCATATTTGGTCTACCTTGCTCCTTTTAGAAAAAAATTACTCAGCATTCCCCTGGAAATTCAAAACGCTTGTACTCTGAACCAGGAAAGAGTGTAGGTATCTGCTTCATCAGCACTTCTGAATCATCTGGTGCCTCTCAGAGTTCTATCATTCACTTTTGGAAAAATAAATTTAACATATATTTAGTATATAATATTGGGAGCTGGGTTTGAGTCACTTTTGAGGGTTACATGTAGAGCATCACTGAAGCTGAATGGAATGACATCACTTAGTGAATGAATGTGTTGTTGAGCACCATCAAGGCAGTTCTGAATCATAGTGACCATAGGAACTATAGAGCCAAACCTTGCCTGGTCCTGTGCCATCCTCAAAATTGTTGTATGCGAACCCATTGTTTGCCTGTGTTATATTTGAACCCATTATTAGCCTGTGCTAACCCATTTCATTGAGGTCTTCCTCTTTGACACTGCTCTTACTCTTTATCAATGTCATGCTCTTTTCCAGGACCTGGCCTCTCCTGACAACATATCCATAGTACATGAGATGGCATCTCCCCATCCATACTTCTCAGGGGGATTTGGCAGTGCTTTTCCCAAGACAGGTGTGTTTCTTCTTTTTGCAATGCACAGTGCTTTTAATATTTTTCATCAACACCATAATTTAAGTGAATTAATTATTTTTTGGTCTTCTTTATTTAATCTCCAACTTTCACAAGCATATAAAGAAATTGAAAATACCATGACTTGGGTCAAGTGCACGTCAGTCCTCAAAACAAAATCCCTGATTACCAATCCTTGGAAGAGGACTTGTGAGTAGATTATCCCAGTGCAGCACATTATTTGGTTTCACGAGCATTGATTATGGATCCAACTAAAAGGAAATCCTTGGCAACTTTTCAATCTTTTCTCTGTGATAATGTTGGTTTTCTTTCCACTGAGTTGTAATGCACCTGGAAGATCTTTTGTGTTGTTGAAAACGGCATTTGCTATGAAAAAGTCATTGGTCTTGCAAAGTGCTGTCATGTTTTCTCTCCTTATGCTTCTGTCATCCAGATCATGTTTTTCAACTATTGTTCTTTCCATTTGGAAGACTGAAAAATAATTGATGTGCTTGAATTATGGTGTTGGTGAAGAATATCAAAAGAACATGGACTATCAAAAGAATAAACAAATCTGTTTTGGCAAAAAGCACTACCAGCCTTTAAGACCCCAGATGTTCTATCTTAAAGGCTTTAAGACAAACAAGCAGCCATCTAGCTGAGAAGCATCAAAGCCCACATGGAAGAAGGCTGTCTGACCATGAAGGGACGTAGAAGGGATCAGTTATCAGACATCAAAGAATGGAAAATCATATCAGTGGGTGCCTGCTTTACTGACACAATCACTGAAGACAAACGTGTGCATAAGCAAATGTGGTGAAGAGAGCTGATGGTGCCTGGTTATCAAATGACATAGTGTCTTGGGTCTTAAAAGCTTGAAGATAAACAAGTGGCCATCTAGCTGAGAAGCATCAAAGCC
>NW_022111372.1:67099540-67113402 GCF_000313985.2 Echinops telfairi
AACTGATATTAAGGGCTGAGGTGGAGGGCAAATGTTTTGAGAATGATGAGGGCAGCGAATGTACATATGTGCTTGACACATTGGATGTATGTATGGATTGTGATGAGAATTGTACGAGCCCTCAGTAAAATAATTTTTTTAAAAAGCTTTGTCATGATAAAAAATTAGATAATAATAAAGCCATTGGTAAATGAAAACATATGGCTTTCAAAAAAAAAAGGCATCACCAGAATGCTCCGTAGAGGCAAAGATGGCAAACCTTCATCTTAAGTACTTTGGATGCATTGCTTGGAGAGACCAGTTCTGCTTGGAATAATAGTGGGCCAGTGAAAAAGAGGAAGATCTTTCACAAGATGGGTTGACACTTGGCTGCATTGTCAGCTCAGACATCGAAACCATGTGAGGCTGGTCCCGGACTTGGTATTGCTTCATTTTGCTGAGTCATAAGTCATGCACTTATAACAACTGTTTCTTCCGTTTTCCAAGTTTTGCTTTCCAGTTGCCAATGATCATTAATGCATCTTGATTGCATGCTTGATCAATTTCAGACTGAAGACGCTAGGAGAAATCTTCAATTTCTTCCCAACTGACTTTAGTGGTTGGCATGACTTTGAATAATAATTGTACTGATTTGATTTCCTTATGCATACAGACATTATCCTATCACAGATAGTATTGTACTTCAAGACAGATCTTGAAATGTCGTTTTTGACGATGAATGCCATCTATTCCTCTTGATTGTGTCATTTGAGAGATATTAAATCATATAATTTTCTGATAAAAAATGGCCAATAATAGTCCATGTTAGCTCACTAACAACTAGAATACCGATCTTTCTAAATTCCATTTCATTTATAATGACTTCCAATTTTCCTAAATTCGTACTCATTTGTACATTCCAAGTTCTGAATATGAATTGATATTTGAAGCTGTTTCTTCTCATTTTTAGTCTTGCTCCATCAGCAAGTGAAAGTCACAAAGACCTTACTTTTGCAGGCTTTACCGGATCCATATCATTATGGGTGGTTCCATTGTTAGAATGCAGCACTTCCTCCATCAGTGTGGGTCCTTCTAACCTGAGGAGCTCCTCCTCTGGCATGCTGCTGGCAGAATTCTCCTTCTATTCATTAGATGTGCAGTAACTGACAGTGGTTTGATGCTATCCATAGGGTCGTCCATGTCTAATTCCTCAGAAGTGGACAGCCTACTCCTTCTTCATAATCTGTTCTTAGTCTGGAACCTCTTCTGGAACTGGTTCACTTTTGGGGGACCCTGACAGTATTTGAAATACTAATGACGGAGCCTTCAGCATCACTGCAACACACAGGCACCACATTACAACAAGCTGACAGAACAGTGGCAGTGTTTAAATAAAAATTTTGAAATCAAGGAGGTCAAGTGAGTTTCTCAAATTGATATAAGTAACACATAACAAAACCTTTCTCATGTACAGTCCAGGCGTGCCTGCTCCACTCTACTTTGAGTTTGTATGTTTGGGGTTTAAAGTACCTGGGAAAGGATTTGAAATTCATTTTTATCTATGTCACCTTCAAGGAGTGCAAAGATTAAAACATCTCAGAAATCAATACCATACCAAAATATTGAATAGCTACATTTTGTGAAATAAATGCTAAATTTTGAAGTTGTGGTGAGAATAGCAATGCCCTGTGCTGGCTGGTCAGTTTTTGGAGTGAGAAGAGAAACGTAGAAGACAGCAGGCATTCAAGAATGATCCTGATGTTTCACCAAACCTTGAGCTAAGCAAATTGATTAGAGTAATGGACAAGAGATAACTATCAGTTTAAAATTAGGTTGATAGGTAAAGTGATTACAGATCTCTGTGAAAGACACTAGGGTGGGCATACATTTCAATTTTGTGCGGTAACAGAGCGGGGAATTAATGTTGATTTCTGAAGGGAGAAGTTATATGATGTTAGACTTATTTTATTTGTGCGATTTGAATAATGTAGAAACAAGTTATGTATCAAAATTCTTAGCATCTTGAAGTCAGCCTAGGATTTTGAGGTCATAGGAATAAGAACTAAAGAAGAAGGCAAGAGTACAGGAGATGTTCAAATCAGCTTACAGTATTGGGCCAGAATATAAAAGAAATGATTAAGAAATAGTTTCACATGCAACTCTAGATAAATGAGTGAGGTTACTAAAGATAAAACTTTAATAGCTCGCCACATGACGTTGAGCATTGAATTTATGATGATATCATAAAAGAATCATCTTGGGGAACAGAAGGAGAATAGAGGCGAAGACAATTATCAAACATTCACACTCAGATTTCTTTGAGCTTATGTTTCTCCTGCTCTCATCTGTGACTAGTGTTACCTGTCCCACCTACCATTCTCATAGCGACTGTGAGACTCTCATGAATTAAAAGATGTGACACTTTGAAAAACTGTGATGTTATTTCAGATAGAGTGTGAAATTGCAATGACAAATGATATCAACGTGATCAAGTGTGATAGCACTTCAAGTTATTTTCAAAAACAGAGAGATTGAAAAGAGGTAAAACCGTGTGTCAGTAAGTTCATGTAGATCGTCTCTTGGATCTTTTGGCACATATGAATTCCAAACTGTCAATTCCAAACTTGAATATGGAAAATGTATATGAACTGCTAAAAAAAACAATCTGTGACTTAAATGGAGGGAAGCATGCTGTGTAATATTGCTTTAAAGAAGCAGCCAGTAGCATGTGTTAGGACAATTTGCAGCTCTTATCAACTCTTTAAGATACCGAGCAAACTGAATTCTTGAATAATGTAGTTGGGGGTGAAGGTCACATTTCAGGAACCCAGTGATTGCAGTTTGATCCTCTTATAAAAACCAATCTTAGAGGGATAGGGGAATGTGGAAGCCATATAAGAAGCATGGAAAGGTTTCTTTAATCAGAGAGGTCCTCTGGAAAATCACTGAAAATCTATAAATACCAAACTTTCAACACCTGCTGAGAGACTCCCCTCTACCACCTCAGTGGTGTGGGACATGTCTGGGCTCCCAGTCGCTGTCCCGGCACAGCAAACTTTTCCCAGTCCCGGAGGCGACCTAGCAGGATAAAGACTTGACTTTCTACTCTCATAAAGAGTTACGGTCTCAGAAGCCCACAGGGCCGTTCTACTCTGTCCCATAGGGTTGCCAAGGGTCAGAATCGATTCTATGCCAGTGAGCTTTTGGTTTGGAGGTCAATCGAGCCAGACACACCTCTTATTCCACTGGCCTATAAAGAGCTTGGTGCAGACATTGTCAGTGCGCAAGGTACACTTTCATGATCGTTTTTCTTCCTCCTTTGTCCCTCATTCCCCAAAGCTCTGCCTTTCAAGTGGCCCTCTCCCCCATGTGACACGTGAAAGCACACAATAAAACTATCAAGGAGCTGTAATCCCTGCCCACATGACAGTTATATTTTTTATTCTATTTTATTTTCTTCATTGTTTGCTTGTACTTTTATTCTACTACTTGTATTTAGTTAGTTAGTTAGTTCTCTCCCATATCCTCTTATGCTGAGCCCTTCCCTTGCATCCCTACCATCCTGAGAATACTGATTACCCTCAGGCAAAAACAGGCAGGGTTGTAGATTTGTGGATGCTGACCTAAACAAGGACTTTTTTTTTTCTCCCCTCAGTGTACAGCACTGCCGAAATTACAGCTGCCATAGCAACAGCACTCCAGTAACTGCATCCTAGAGACCCCTCGGTATTTTGTCATTTTTCTTTCTCCTTCTCTTCCCCTCTGAGCAGCCCTGGTGGTGCAGGGTTTATGCATTGGGCTGCAATCTTTTGGCTGGCTGTTTGAAGCTGCCAGCTGCTCTTCTGGAGAGAGATGGGGCTTTCTACTCCCAAAGGCAGTTACAATCTTGGAAACACACAGGGTTCACTAGGTGTCAGCAGTGAGTTTTGAGGGTTTTCCCCCCCCTGCAGAATTAATAACCATCACAATATTTTTTCAACAACAAAAAAGGTGACTATTCATATGGACTTCTCCAGCTAAAATTCACAGAAATCAAATTGAGTATATTCGGGGTAAAAGATGATGGGGAAGCTCAATGTCAGCAACTAAGATCAGGCCAGGTGCTGACTGTGGAACAGATTATCAAATGCTCATATGTAGAGCTAGCCAAAATATGACCTTGACTGTATCCCATGCCAATTTCCTTAGTATCTCAAGAATGGATTTGTTGCACTGAACACTGATGAGAGAAGTCCTGATGAACTGTGGGACGACATCAAGGAGATCATGCATGAAGAAAGAAACGGTCATTTAAAAAGGCATGAAATAAAGAAAAGATTATTGTGAGTGTCAGAAGAGACTCAGAAACATACTGTTAAACATAGAGTAATTAAGGCACATGGGAAAAATGATGAAGTCAAAGAGTTGAACAGAAAAATTAAAAGTTAAGCGTGAGAAGACAAAGTATAATATAATGAAATGTGCAAAGACTTTTTTTGTGTGCTAAAAAAGAACAATTGGGGAGAAAACGTATCTTAAACTGATAGAACTAAAGAAAAGTTTTAAGCCTGCAGTGGCAATTTTGGAAGATTCTATGGTCAAAATATTGAATGATGCAGGAAGTATCAAAAGAAGAATGCACAGTTAAGATATTAAAAAAAAAGTAGTCAAAAGTCAACCATTTCAAGAGGTAGCATAGGAGAAAGAATTGATGGTTCTGAAAGAAGAATTTCAAGCTGGACTAAATGTATTAGCCAAAAGCAAGGCTCCAGAAATGGATGGAATACCAATTGAAATGTTTCATCAAGGTGATTAAGCACTGGAAGCAGTTACTGGTCTATGCCAAGATATTTAAAAGACAGCGATTTGACCAACTGACGGGAAGAGACCCATATTTGTACCCATTCCAAAGAAAGGTGACTCAATAGAATGAATAAATTAGAGAACAATATAATTAATACTACATGCAATTAAAATTCTCTGAAGATTATCCAACAACAGTTGCAGTTGTATATTGACAGCAAGGGACCAGAGGTTCAGACCCGATTCAGAAGAGGCCATGGAAAAAGGGATATCATTGCTAATGTCAGCTAAATCTTGGCTGAAAGCAGAGAATAACAAAAAGATGCTTACTTGTATTTCATTGACTATGCAAAGGCATTCCACTTTGTGGACCTTAACGGACTATGGATAGCCTTAAGACGAAGGAGAGTCCCCGAACAGTACACAATACTTATGGGAAACCTGTGCCTGAATCAGGAGGCATTTGTGCAAACAGAACAAGGGGATTCTGCAGGGTTTACACTCAAGAAAGGTGTGTGAAAAGGTTGCATCCTTTTACCATACTTATTAAATCTGCATGCTTATCAAATAATCGGAGAAAACATTTTAAGAAGAAGAAACTGATATCACCATTGGAGGATGTCATATTAACAAACTTCAATTGTAGATGACATATCTAGTTGCTGAAAGTGAAGAAGACTTGAAGCATGTGCAGATGAAGATCAAAGATTGCAGCCTTAAGACTGGATTACAACTCAATATAAAGAAGACCAAAATCTTTACAACTGGATCGATAAGTAACATCATTAGTAATGAAGAGAAGATTAAATTTGTCAAGAATATCATCTTGCTTGAATTTTCAATGAATGCTTATGTAAGCAGCAGTCAAGAGATCAAAGGACACATTGTATTGGATGAATCTGTTAAACAAGACCTTGTTGAAAAGCAGGATTGTTACTTTTAGTATTTAAGAGTGTCCAACCAAGCCATGCATGGTCTTTTAAGTTGCCTCACATACTCCTGTGAAAATTGGACATTGAATATGGAAGAATGGAGAAGAATCAATGCATTTGAGTTACAGTGAAAGTGCTGCGGGTTTCCCAATCTACAAACAAATCTATCTTTAAAAAGTACAGCCATAATTCACCTCACGGGCAAAGATGGTAAGACTTCATCATGTACTTTGGACATGCTTTCAGGAGAAACCAGACCCTGGAGAAGGACATCATGTTTGTACAGTAGTGAGTCCGTGTA
The DNA here is from genome assembly GCF_000313985.2 of Echinops telfairi. Taxonomy (NCBI): domain Eukaryota; kingdom Metazoa; phylum Chordata; class Mammalia; order Afrosoricida; family Tenrecidae; genus Echinops; species Echinops telfairi. The sequence continues at coordinate 67,105,535 of NW_022111372.1, forward strand.
AAAGAGGAAGACCTTCAACAAGATGGTGTCACAGTATTTGTCTTTTTGATTTCTGTTAGCATCATGTTTTTTTCCCATATGGCAGAGGAATCTCTTACAGCTTACTTCACATTTGGAAAATATTGCTTTTCCTTGGGAATATGTTTGCATGCATGTCTGTATCTATACTGGGTTCTGATGGATGGACATATTTTTAAAATCATTTTATTGGAGGCTTGTACAACTCTTATCAGAATCCATACATACATTCATTGTGTCAAGCATGTTTGTATGTTTGTTGCCATCGTCATTCTCAAAACATTTGCTTTCTACTTGAGCCCTTGGTATCAGCTCCTCATTTTCCCCCTTCCTTCCCCCACTCTCCTTCTGGTGACTGTTCAACATGAAATAGATTTGGAGAGTACAATCCAAGCTATCTCCTACTGGACAGTGGTTTGTTGGAATCCCCTGTGGGTGTTTTTTTTTATTTAAAGAAAGGATAATCAAGCTTCAGAAATGATATTAGTGAGCTTAATATTATGTCGTTGAATGGAGGGAGGTGAAGAATTCCAAGACAAGACTGACCATTTCTTCCTAATATGGTCAAGGACAAGCACTTTGAAGGACTGTTGAAGGATTCTTTCTTGGAGAGAGGGGATTGGACTTGGAGAGAAGTGATGGTAGGCTATAGGGCATCCTTGCAGGAATCTCCTGTAGATATTTACCTTTAATTCAAATCACATGCCTTAGACTCTGAGATGGTCATATTGAATACCAAAGTATAAGTGAATTTGTTCCTTACAGTAACAAACTTTGTTGATTTTAGGTGCTGAGTTGATTCTGACGTTTAGGAATCCCATGTACAACAGAATTAGACACTGCCTGGCCCTGTGCCATCCTCACAATGTTGTTATGTTTGAGCTCATTGTTGTAGTCACAGTGTCAGTCCATGTAATTGAAGGCCTTCTTCTTTTCCACTGACCTTCCACTCTACCAAGCATAGTGCCCTTTTTCAAAGGATTGGTTTTCCTGATAGCATGTTCAAAGTTTGTGAGATGACGTTTCACCATACTTCCTTGCAAGAAATATTCAGTTTGTACTTCTAAGACAAATTTATTTTGTTCTTTTGGGAGTCCATGGCATTTTCAGTGTCCTGCTCCAGCACCATAATTCAAATACATTGATTCTTCTTGCTGTTCTTCATTTATTGTGTACTTTTCATGTGCATATGAGGCAATTGAAAATATGGCTTGGGACAGGTGCACCTTAGTCCTCAAAGTGACATCCTTACTCTTCAACACTTTAAAGAGGTCTTCTGTAGTAGACTTGCCTGATGCAACATGTTGTTAAATTTCATGACTGATGCTTCCATAAGCTTTTATCATGCATTCAAACAAACGAATGTGTCTTAAAAATCTGATAAAAAACACAGGTTTACATTAGAATTGCTGAGCCTATATCTGTGGTGGTGGTTCAGCTGTACTGAGGACCCACGTATAATAGGAACACAGCATGATTAGTCCTCCTGCCATTTTCCCCAGCATTTATGCTTTGGATGTAAGATTCTACTCAGCAGTTAAGTATAGAAACTACTAACACAGTTGTTTAATGACACATGTCACATCTAAGTTCTACTAAAACCCTTTCTTGCTGTGTCAGAATTTTGCTGTTATATCAATACTTTGAAGACATGGGGCATTTCATGTTAAACAAAAGCCAAATCTATAGGACCATTTGGCTAGCATATTCAGGCCATCTTGATGATATTTAGTATATTCTGTTCTTCATTATCAATTCTTCAAACATACAATGTTTATTATGTCCCTAATAGCATCTAAGGGAGCCCTGAATAGTAGTTAGGCATTGGGTTGCTACTGAAGGGTCATCAGTTTGAAACCCCCAGCCAGTTCAAGGGAGAAAGACTGGGCTTTCTATTCCCTTGAAGAGCTATAGTCTCCAAAACCTACAAGGGACACTTTACTGCATTCTATGGGGTCATTATGAGTAACCACTGACTCCATGGCAGCGAGTGACTTTGAGATTAGTTGCTTAATATGAAATAGAGAACATTACAGACATTCCCTACCATTGCTGAAGTGCACAGTTCAGCTAGAGGGGCTGACAATACACCAATAGCATAAACAATCCTATATTTACAGTGTGGATGAATGAGAAACAAACAACTAAATGAAACATTTATCCAATATCATGAAAGAAGCTTTTTTCAGAGACAATGCCATTTAAATTATGTCATTACACAATGATACCCTGAGAGGTTGAGTAGTCGTTATTTTGTGAAGGTGTTGGGACATTGGGGAGTGAATATAGTTTTTGCAAAGGCTATCCACTTGCCTTGACATTTTTTTCTTTTTGAAGGACTAGTTTTATTATGTACAAAAACCAGCCAAGCATGAGCTAACCCAGCTTGGTGGCGAGTTCTTTGGCCTTGGCCTTTTCTAGCTTGGCGATTCGGGCCACTGACTTGGGGCCCAGCACATTGCCACCCCAGTGGCGGCGGATCTCATCAAACCTGTCATTATAGTTGGTCCTGATGGCTTCCACCAGCTTAGTCAAGGCTCCTTTGTCTTCCGAGTTCGCCTGTGTCAAGGCGGCCTTGAAATTTTTTCAAAACATTGGTTTGTCTGGAGCATGTTGTTGTTTTTGTTAGGTGCCATTAAGCCAGTTTTGACCCAGAGTGATCCATGCACAAAAGAATGAAACACTGTACAGTGTTGTGCCATCTTCATATTTTTCCTATGTTTGAGGCCACTGTTGCAGCCAGTGTGTCAATCCATCTTGTTTAGGAATTTCCTCTTTTTCACTGCCACTTTACTTAATCAAACATGATGTCCTTCTCCAGAGACTGATCTCTCTTGATAATATGTCCAAAATATGAAAGTTGCAGCCCCTATGAAGCACTCCAGTCATACTTCTTCCAAGACTCTTTCATTTGTTCTATTTTTCAGTCCATGGTATTTTCAATATTCTTCTCTAGTACCACAATTCAAATGCGCTGATTATTTTTTGGTCTTCCTTATTCAATGTCCAACGTTCACATGGATATAAGGTGATGGCAAGTACCAGGTCTTGGGTCAGGCTCACCTGAGTTCTTGAAGTGACACCCTTGTTTTTCAATATTTTAAAGAGATCTTGTGCAGCATATTTACCTAATGCAATACACCTTTTGATATTTGACTGTTGCTTCCAAGAACATTGACTGTTTATCAAAGCAAGACAAAATCCTTGACAATTTCAACCTTTTCTCCATTTATCATGATGTTACCTCTGGGTTCAGTTGTGAGGATTTTGGTCTTACTTACATTGAGTCTTAATCCATATTCAAGGCTGCAGTTTTTGACCAACAGCAAGTACTTCAAGCCCTCTTCATTTGTAATATGCAGGACTGTGTCGTTTACATATTAAAGGATTTTTTTATAAGCCTTCTTTCAATTCTGATGTCACAGTCTTCTTCATATAATTTACCTTGTCTGATGATTTACTTAGGACACAGATTGAATAAGTATGGTAAAAGGATACAATCCTGATGAACACCTGTCCTGATTTTAAACATTTCAATATTTCCTTGTTTTGTTTGCACAACTGCCTCTTGATCCATATCCAAGTTCTACAGGAAAGCAATGATGTGTTCTGGAATTCCTATTCTTCTCAATGTTTTCCAGAGTATTATAGTTCACACTGTTGAACGCCTTTGCATAGGCACAAAACACAAGTAAACATCCTTCTGGTCTTCTCTACTTTAAGCCAAGATCCATTTGCCATCAGCATTCTTAGTAATGTCCCATAGGACAACTAAGAACCATGGAAGACCATTCCAAATGTAGCTGACCAGACAATAGGTTGGAATGGATTGGTGACAGACAAAATAAAAGGAATTAGATGGTGGCGTCTTTTGTTGAGAGAAGGAATACTGAGAACAATAACTGTAATATATAAGGCTGACATAGTTACATGAAAATGTTATGAAAGGTGTTGATGTTGGAAACAAAATTGCAGGGAGGAGGGGAGTGTTAGTCTGGGTAGAGTATAGAAACAAATTCATAGACACTCATATGTGTTTAAGAAAGAGCCTTATATAAAAGAGTAATTGTATATTAAGAGAACATCCAGCCCAGTCCAGTCCAAGTCCATGAGTCTGATATTAGCCCAAATGTCCAATACCAGTCTATAAATTCCTCTTCAGACTCCTGCAACCCATGTAATGATGTCAAATGCAGGAAAATCAAAGGCCAGTGGGAGGATAGTCTTGTGAATCCAGTGGTGGTAGAGGCATCTCAGCTCTGGCATGGTCTCCACGTGGCTCCTTCAGCTCCAGGGCTCTAGCATTGCTCCTGTTGAGTCTTCTCAACAGGAATGTCTTGCAGGGAGCGTGCTTATGTCCTACCTCCAGTGAGCTATTTATCTCCTTAGCACCTCCAAGTGAGGTCCTCAAACTGCGACTTAACTGACCAGCTGAACTCCACCCCCCTCACTCTTAAGCCTCAAATTGGCAACAGATTATGTACCTACCACAGGTCATCAAGGCACATAGATTAATCGGCACTATGTGTGGAGATGAGGTTGCCTGGGGCAGGGGAACTATAGAGGAAAAGGGACGGTGGCTTAAATCTGAACCACAGAGGGTTCTCAATAATATCATTCAGAATGTTGGGGTGAATTTTCAACAGGAAAATATTTTAAATGGAGGCATTCTCTCTGTTAGGGGAAATGTAGGACTTTTCTACACTTTGTATTCTTGATGAATTCAATAGCTGATTAGAATCCTTATCCAAACATGCCCTCATGAGTTTTCATTTGCTCTGTGCCCTTCACCTTGAAGAACTTCCCTCTATTTCTTGGTATTGAAAACACATTTTTACTATATTCCTCCTGTCACAGAAGCAGAATAAAATTTACTCTCCAGGCAGGTGTTAGGTTATCTGATTTTAGTCAGCTTCACCCCACTCTCTGTAATTTAGCACCCAACTTCAATGTTTGCTGAATCTTATCTAGGCCAGGTAAGCCCCTGAGGCATGTTCAGAAACAAGTAGGAGGTGCTCAAAGTTTCTACCTTGGACTTAGTTTAGTTGACTGATTATTGGTCTAGAAGTTGAGTCAGTATTCAAAGGGAGAAAAATACTAACACTTTCAGAACCTCCAAGTCTACTGCAGTCTCTGAAATATCCATGAACATAAGTAAAAGTAGTTCAGTGCCATCTCCCACACCGGAAAAGTACTTTTCAAAAGAATAAAGTATAAGGTTGCTTCTTACCACAATCAGAGTCCTATTATCAAAGCGAAGGCAATTTTAAAATCCAAGGATTTTTAGATGTAGTAAACTTTATATATATATATTTTAAACCTTTCTGCTCCTCACACGTCTGGCTTTGAAGATAACCTTCAAAATGTAAATTCATGCAGCAAGGGTTAGAGTCCAGAACCAAAACTTCTGATGCAGTATCTCAAGGAATGCTGCAGTCTCTTTCTTCTAGCCTACTTGCTAAGAAGAAGCCGGCCTCTGCTTAAAGTGGAATAACAGTCGGCTTTTGTTAAACATTAACTCATCCCTTGCCTGGAGAGTTTAAATTCCTCTCCAAGTTAAAAGGCACTGCAAAGCTATTTCAACCTCAATAATTTTCTTCATTTGTCTTAAATTGGTTGACAACTTCATAGGGCAATATACCTTAAGCAAGGGTAAGTCAGCAAGTATTGCTCCGAGGATTCTAGTTCATACAACAACAACAACAACAACAGCAATAACAAAACTCCCCCAAACTCAGTGCTATAAAGTTGATTCCAACTCATAAAAGCCCAGGTCATGTTATGCATTGGGCTGCTAACTGAAGTCAATAGTCAACAGTTCCTTAGAAACCATCAGACACTCCAAGGCTTTCTATTCCCTTAAAGGGCTTTACAGCTCCAGGAGCCCACAGGGGAAGTTCTACCCTGTCCTGTAGGTTCACTAGGAGTAGCTCACATAAGCACAAGTTTACTCCAAACAAGACATGTTCAAACGTGTCTCTGTGATTAGTGGATGATGGAAGACACGTTCTCTTAGTAATAAATTTTTTGAGTCTTGTTCAATTGTCTTTAAAAATAGTCTTATCAAGGCAATGTTTTCTGAAGGGATTTGCTGAGCCAGTTACATTCAAGGTAAAGACAGTGATGGGATTCAAATAATTTAGCAACCAGTTAAAGTGGTCATTAGAGCAGCCTAATGGTCACTTTAAGTATACTGAAAAGTAACTATTTCAAACAGTTAATACTTAAATAAGAGCAGTAAAAGAGCTACAGAAATCTAGATTATAAGACAGTTTTAAAATATGAATGAAAAATATTAAATAATATCTGACAAAAGCAATAAAGCTTTAAGATATTTCCATATAACTTCTTGATTGGCATATTGCAATATTCTTCACTTTTAATAGAACAGCATTGGCTGTGTAGTTTATCCTTAACCATCTTCTCATTAGGAAGATCCCATTCTTTGCAGTGGTTCTCAATCTTCCTAATGCTGTGACACCTTAATATAGCTCCTAATGTTGTGGTGATGCCCCAATCATAAAATTATTTTTGTTGATACTTCATAACTGTAACTTTGCTACTGTTATGAGTTGGGCAACCTCAGTGAAAGGGTCGTTCAACCCCCAAAGGGGTTGCAGCCCACAGGTTGAGAACCGGTGTTTTAGAGGCCAATTAAATAAAAGTGATTGTGTTTGATACATTAGAAACAGGTGCCTTCTTTCTGAAGATATGCTCATCTTTGAAAAACCTCCTTCCACTTCTGGAAATGTACAATAATTCTTCTGTCCATATTTTTAGCTCTTTGAACATTTTCGGGAACTGCATAACTCACTCATCATCTCTTGCAGGCATTTGGAGAGTTATAGAAAGCTGAAATGAAGAACAGTGTGTCATCCTGGATGTTTGACTCTTTTTCTCTTCACCTTATATATTTGTTTACGGAAGTAACAAATGTAAGGGAATAAAAATGTAGTATTTCTTCAAACATATAATAGCTCTATGAAATGAATAAATAAACATTCCAAGCACAGTTATATCTAATTTTTACATATGGGAAGAATGAACATTATTACAGGTGCGTAGAATATGCTGTTGTGCAGATGAATGTTAAAAAAGAGTAAAGGATGTAAATTTGCGGTTTCCTCATGGGGAAGCTCCCCAGCCATCCATTTTAGCACCCTGATTAACATCGACATTTTAACAACTCTTTTTCCGAACTGAACAAGAAATTCAGAATCTGAATCCTACCACTATGTAGAAAGGTCAACTGTGAAGGTCATGGTGTCTACTCATTAGATTCAAAAATATTTTCTTGAAGGACATAGGATGATACAAGGGTCTTATTGTGAAATTTTAAACTTCTTTGGTTAGAAAAAGGCCAAGAAAGTTGCACCAAGGATTTTTTTCCCATCACAAAAATGCACCTGCTCATTCTTTAAGGGTAGCAAGGGTTGTTTTATGAGAATTTCATGTGGAAATTTTACCCCAAGAACCTTGTTCTTGCACCTTCAGATTCTTTTTTGTCCACAAAACTCAAAGGTCCTGTAAAGGGATCATGATTTTATTTCCTCAAGAATGCCCCAATGTGCCATTTTGAGTTATAAATCTAAAAGTGCAGATGTCTTTGGGGGAAGGTACAATAGGATTGGAATGGTGCCTTCAGAAGTACATAGACCTAAAAGGAGATTATATTTTTTAAAAAAAGAAAAACAAGTTCACATTTTGATGTTTTAAAAAATAAAAGTTTCTATGATTTTGTACTGCTATTTCTTGTCTTCTGTCACTCATCTGTCAGTTTGCTGCATGTGGTGGTTTGCATGTTGCCATGGTGTTTGAAACTATGCTACCACTATTTCCAATACCAGCAG
>NW_022111372.1:67115816-67130513 GCF_000313985.2 Echinops telfairi
TTTTTGTTTCCTTTCCCCACCTCCTCCCCTGTTGTCTACCATGTGCATCCCTGCATTTGATCTGGGCCCTTCCATATTACCTGGTCCTTACCTCAAGAATGTTTGTATATAGTAGCTTTTTCCCTATACCCCTTTTGCATTTTTTTTTTTAATCGCTTACCTCGCCACTGAAAATGTTATGAATAGCAGCAGAACAATGTTTGGTATGTTGCCTAAAGATAGTGGCTCAGGTTGGAAGTCACTCTAAATACACAGGATAAGGAGCTGCTAATACAGAGTAGCATCAGTCTTAATGATCTTTTTTGGCAAAGCTTTTGGGATCTTCACTTGCTGATGGTACACGGCTCAAAATGAGAAGAAACACCTTCAAGCATTCACTGATAACCAGAACATGGAATAACGAATTTTGAAATTAGAATAACTGGAAGCTATAAAAGTGAAACAGAATGCATACAGATCTGTTTTGAGTTGAGTTCTATAGAGAAGCAAAATCATCGAATTCACATATACCCACTGGCTTTGAGTCAATTCCATCTTGTAGCAACTCTATGTCAGGTTTCTGAGTCTGCAACTCTTTATGAGGCATATATTCCAGCTAATTATTCTTTCTCTTTGCTTCCAACTTTCCCATCCAGTAATTATCAACGCATCCTGATTACGTGCTTGATCAATTTCAGAGTGAAAAGTAGGTAAAATTTTTCATTCTCTTCATCACTAGATTTAGTGATTTGCATATAAACTTGAATGATAGTTGTATTTTTAAATGGTCTTTCTTGTTGGCATATATGCATTATCATATCACATAGAACTTCAAGATGTATCTTGAAATATTCTTTTTGCAACACCATGCTTCTTGAACTTGTCTTAGTAAGCTATATCATTGCCCTTTTCAAAATGGACAATACTGGGCCATTTTAGCTCATTTATGCCTAGGATATATCAATTGTGATAGTTAAAGTTTTATGTCAATTTGAATAGACCAGGATTTTCAGTGGCTTAAACAGTTAAGTTCAAATAATCCTCAGTGATAAGATCATCACAATGAAATTGCCTCCATATTGAGATTGTCTATGAACAATGAATTGAAAGGGATTTTCCCAGGTGTTTGACTTGCTTCTTATTGCAGAAAGCTTGCTTGTTTTATATTGGGTCTGGATCCTACATCTGGCTTGTCCTCCAACCTCCAGTTCTTTAGACGTGGTCAAGGCCGGTACTATTTCCTGCCCACTCTCAGAGTCAGCAATGGCTTCTTACCTTACCTGCTCTCCTTGGATTCATTAGCCTGTGTAGTTCGAAGTCTGATATCTGACCTGCTAATTTTGAGTTCATCAGCCTCTGCAGCCCTGCAAGTCAACAGAAGATGCCAGCTTCATATCTGACTCACAAACTTGGAATTTACCTGCCTCTATAACAGTGTGAGTCATTTCTTTGTTATAAATTTTTATGTACATATATTAATATATATGATACATATGTGTGTACATATATGACATAGAAAGAGAATAGTGTTATGTGTTGGGATGCCAACCATAATATCAACAACTGAAACCCATTTGCTATTCCATGGGGAAAAGATGATGCTATTAGACTCATGATAGAATGTTGAAAGTTAAATTATTTCTTTATTGCAAGTACTTTTTTTCCCCACTAGCACAAATGATAACTACATGTATGACCAAGGCCAAAGGCTTTCTGTGAGACAAACCATCAATTGCTCATATACAAGTTCAGATTAAAACTAAAGACAATTAAAACAAGTCCTATAGATCCCCAAACAACTTTGAGTACATTCCATCTGAATTTTGAGACTCTCTCAGGAAGAGATTTGACACATTAACCCTAATGACTGAAGAGCAGATAGGTTGTGGAATCACATGAAGAATATCATACATGAAGAACGCAAAAGGTCATTAAAAAGGCAGGAAAGAAAAGACCAAAGAAGATGTCATAAGAAAATTTGCAAATTGCTCTTCAATGTAGTGTGCCTAAGGTAAATGGAAGAAATAATGAAGTAAAATAGCTGAAGAGAAAAAGGAGGCTAAAGAGGAAAAGAAGCTCAAGAAGATGATGTAAAGTATTATAATAAAATTGTAAAATGTAGAATTAGAAAAATAAAAGAAGAATCCTCACCTTATTGTCATCAAGTTTACTCAGGCTCATAGTGACAGAGTAGAATTTCTCCCATGAGTTTCCAAGACTATAACTGTTTATGGGACTAGAAAACCTCATGGATTTTATGGGCAAGCAATTTAATGATGCAGAAAGCATCAAAGAAGATGGAAAGAATACAGAGAGTCACAGTTCCAAAAACAACTGATTTCCATTCATTCATTTTAAAGACCAAGGTGTGAAGGTATTGAAGAAAGAAGTCCAAGCTGCACTGAAGGCATAAGTGAAAAATAACTGTTAAATGTATGGAGCATAAATTGAAATGCTTCAAAAGAAGACACAGCATTGGAAGCATTCACTTGTCTATCCCAAGAGATTTGGAAGACATATTTGTACTTATTCCAAAGACAGGTAACTCAACAGAATGCAGAAATGATTGAACAATATTATCAATATCACTCATACTCAAAACTCACTGCCATTAAGTCAATGCAGACATACAGTGTCCTTATAGTACAGGGTAGAACTACCCCTGGGTTTTTTTAAGACTGCAACTTTAAAGGAGTAGAAAGCGCAGTCTTTCTCTATAGAGCACTTGGTGATTTCAAACTGCTGACCTTGTGGATCACAGTCCAACATATAACCACTATGCCACCAGGGCTCCTATTAATATCACATCTAAGTAAAATTTTGGTGAACATACATTTTTTTAAGTGGTGGTAGTTGGACAGTGTAAGACATATCAAAATAACACTAATTTATAAATTATCAAGGGTTCATCAGGGAAGGGGGTTGGGGAAGGAGGGAAAAATGAGGAGCTGATACCAAGGGCTTAAGTAGAGAGAAAATGTTTTGAGAATGATGATGGCAACAAATGTACAAAAGTGCTTGACATGATGGGTGTATGTATCGATTGTGATAAGAGTTGTACGAGCCCCCAATAAAATGATTTTTTTTAAAAAGATGGTAGCAGTAGTACATCAATAGACACATGCTAGAATGAGCTTTCCAGAATATTTGATTATGCTGATCGGGAACATGTACATAGAACAAGAGGTAGTCATTTCAACAGAGCAAGGGGATACTACAAAAACTAAACTCACTGCCCTCAGGCTCAATTCTGACTCATAGGGACCCATAGGACAGGGTAGAATTGCTCCTGTGGGTTTCTGAGACTGTGACTTTTGATGGGAGTAGAGCGCTTCTTTGTTTGTCTATGGATCAGCTGATGGATTTAAACTGCTGACCTTGAGGTGTGCTTCAGGCTTGTAGACTTTCACCAGATTTAATCAGTCTGTGTGCTAAGCAAATAATTGGAGGAGCTATAGTATATATGAAGAAGAATGTGGTATCATGATCAGATGCAGACCCCTTAACAACTTCTAATAGGCAGATGGCACAATTTAGCTTGCTGAAAGCCAAGAGAACTGAAAGATTTGCTGATGAATATCAGGAACTACAGCCTTCTGCATGGATTACAACTCAATATCAAGAAAACAAAATGTTCACGACTGGATCAATAGGCAATATCATGATTCATGGAAAAAATGGAAGTTGTCGAAGATTGTCCATGACTTCATTTTTCTTAATTCACAATCAACACTTATGGAAGAAGCATACAACAAATCAATTAATGTACCTTTTTAATGTGTTAAGGAGTAAGGGTGTCCCTTTGAAGACTACTATGTTCCTGATCCAAGCCATGGCATTTTTTACTGCCTCATGGGCATGTGAAAGTTGTACAATAAATAATAAAGACAGAAGAAGAATGGATACATCTGAATTACGATGTTGGTAAAGAATATTGAAAGTACTGTGGACTGTCAGACAAATAAATCTGCCTTGGGAAGAAGTATTGGCAGATGCTTCTTAAAAGGGAATCTTTCTAGACTTAGTTTCATGTAATTTGGCCATGATATCAGGAAAAGAACATCAACTTGGTAGAATAGCGAGCTGGGGTAAACAAGGAAGACCCTCAATCAAATGGAGTGACATGTGGCTGTAACAATAAGCTCACAGAACAACCAAGTGAGGATGGTGCAGGACTGGGCAGCTGTCCCTACCAATCAGTGCTGACTAGATGGTCGCTGTCGACAACAAAACCACTTTTTGAATTACCCTTATAGTTTTCAAATATATAAAGCAGAATGTGTAACTATAGAATCCTGCACCTTTGAAGCAATAATCTCCTTGTAGTAATGTATAGGTTCACTTTTTAAAAAGTAATTGTTTAACACCTAGCAGACCCTCAGGTATGTGTAAGACATGAAAAAATAATAATAATTTATAAATTATCAAGGGTTCATGAGGGAGGGAGAGTGGGGGTGGGAAGGGGAAAAAATGAGGAGCCAATGATACCAAGAGTTCAAGTAGAAAGAAAATGTTTTGAAAATGATGATGGCAACAAATGTACAAATGTGCTTGACACAATGGATGCATGTGTGGATTATAAGAGCTGTATGAGGCCCCAATAAAATGACTTTTTAAAGAAGAAATAAAATATAAGACAGAAGTACTGCTTCTAAGTGAAACAAGAATTGTTGGATAGGTTGGTAAAGTGAATTACCATGTTGAAATCACTTGCTGTCTAGCTCAGTGCAGCTCTGGATGACTCAACTCGTGTCAGAGTAGAACTGTGCCCCACCCCAAGGTTTTCAATGGCTGATTATTGGAAACAGATCGTCAGGACACTTTTGGACACTTCTCTTTGGACTCCAGTCTGGAGCCTGTTAGCAGCTTCTCCACGAACTGTGGCTGACCCAGTGATTGGTCCATCTTGACAACTGGTCCATCTCCAAGGAACTTAAGAAAATGTCTCACCATCCTCCTTTCTAGGGAGCACCTGGTTGTACTTTCACCAGGACAGATTTTGTGAAATTCAGTGACTGGAATGTCATCCAGGGGGAACATTCTAGACCTGTTTGTGTGTTAGGCTCCTCCAGAGTTAAACCACGCTCACACACATGCATACAACAGCAAAGGATTAAGCTGTACTTTTATTAAAGCAGAGGGTCATTTCAAAAGAAATGAGGCAGGTCCTTCTCATGAGGTGAGAAGACACCTTCAGCATCGATAAGATATGCTTTACTTCGAGGAAGCGAGTCCCCACTCAAGAGTTGAGAAAGGAAACATTCCTGGTTGTTAAATGGAACTTTCAAAGGGGATAGGGTTGCTATCAAAGGGATAGGGTTGCTGCTCTGCAGATGGTCAAGCAAATTTGTAATGAACTTTTCAGTTCCTCCTTGAGTTTCTTAATGTTATCTCAGTTCCAGATGTGGGTCCGTGTGCTTTCTGAATTCTCTGCAGGTGTAGTCTTGTGTCATGACAGTCACCAGGGCTTGGCTTCAAGGTAGAGGTCCTCACCATGCTAGTTCTCAGAGATTCCTTTGTTCATAACGCATCCTCACATGAATCATGCTTGGGAAAGATGAACCAAGAGTCCTTGGTCTCTTTCCTTAGCAGGCAAGGCAGGGTCCTTGTTCTTTCCCGGACAGGTTTGGGCATCCTTCTGGCAGGCTCTCATATATTCAATATTCTTCGCCTATAAAATAATTCCAAGGCATCATTTCTCCATTGATCTTCCTTATTCATTGTTCAGATTGCACATGCATATTTAAGTGATTCAAAATACCATGTCCTCAAAGTGGCATCTTTGCTTCTTCACACTTTAAATAAGCCTTTTGTAGTAGAATTGCTCAATGTAAAACTGGTTTGATTTCTTGATTACTACTTCCATGGTCTTTGATCATGGATCTAAATAAAATAAAATCATTGAGACCATCAGTGTTTTATACATTTATTATGCCATTGCTTAATGGCTCTGTTGTGAGGATGATTTTATGTTGAAGTATAATTTATAATAAAGGCTATAACCTTGATCTTTGTCATCTGTAGATCATAGATGTACACAGTACTTGTATATAATACTTGTAGATGGTACTGCTGAGAGCACCTAAAGAGAATCATTGAGTGTAATGAAGCTTCAAAGGCACTCCATTTTTTCTTTCTACAATGTCAGGTTTATTGGAGGAATTAATAGACTCAGTCAATTATCATTTGCAATCGACTTAATAAAAGATAGGTTTTGCTCAGAATATTGAGTACAAGGCACAAACCATGTTACTAAAGTAAATACAAACTCATGAAACTGGCAAAGGTAGGCAGGAGGTTAAACAAAGTCTGATAATTTGATTGATGACAGGTACCTGATGCTGGCAGGCTTAGGTTGGAGGATACAGAGAGGAGGCCAGCATCAGTGCTTCTGGAGAAGGTGACTTGGAGGCAAGGATCAGTACAAGACAGATGGAGACTTGAATGAGATGTTGTTTTGGTCTGTCTAGTTGAATCCATCTGGGGATATTAGTAAAGGGCATTTCTGTCATTGCATCTGCATTATTGCCAATTAATGTGATATAATTCTGGAATTCATGTAACTGTGATATTAATCCCATTTAGGATGGCACTATCTGCTAACTAAAACAGTAATAGGATGAGATTAAAATGATGATTCTGACCTTAGTAAAGAGTGTGAATTGGGTCACATTCTTTGTTTAATGCTTATCTTGGTTGCTGTTACTTGTAATGGCTATAAGAAATGACATGCTATAGCTAAGAGGAGAAAAGCTGCTTCTGGAGTGGTATGGACCAAAGCCAAGCTAATTAAGTTAAGTGAGGCCAATGCTTACTGGAAACATCCTACCAGAAACTCCAGGTCATATGTGCATAAATAAGATATAGTCCATGAATGTAGAACAGATCATAATATGTTGGTATAATTAAAAGGTTTAGGGTTATATTTTAATTTGATTGAACTATTGATAATGTAATTAACATCAAAAGACTTTTACCTGTATTGGTCTAATAAGAAGGTGGGAGAAGATATTGATAGCTTTCACCTGTGACTAATAGTGAACAGAATTCCCTGGAATGCCTTCCTGCGGTGTATACTATAAGCCCTCTGAGAAGCAGGGGGTGAGTGTGTCCTCTGCACCCAGTATTTGGCTTACTTGTGTTAGGCTGGGTTGTCTAGAGAAACAAACCAGTGACATTCATCTATGTATAAGAGAGGACTTTATATTAAGAATAAATCTTCCATCAAGAAGATGCCTTAGCAAGCCCACATGGAAGAAGCACACCAGCCTGTGTGATCACGAGGTGTTGAAGGGAGCAGGTATCAGGCATCATCAGAACAAAAAAATCATATCATTGTGAATGATGGGGAGTGTGGAGTGGGGACTCAAACCCCATCTGTAGGCAACTGGACATCCCCTTACAGAAGGATCGCGGGGAGGAGATAAACGAGTCAGGGTGCAATGTAGCAATGATGAAACATACAACTTTCCTTTAGTTCTTAAATATTTCCTCCCCTGCCAATATCTTTATCCCAATTCTTCCTTACAAATCTGGCTAGACCAGAGCATGTACACTGGTACAGATAGGAACTGGAAACACAGGGAATCCAGAACAGATGATCCCTTCAGGACCAGTGGTGAGAGTGGGGATACTGGCAGCGTGAAGGGAGGGTGAGGTGGAAAGGAACCGATAACAAGGATCTACATATAACTTCCTCCCGGGGGGACAGACAACAGAAAAGTGGATGAAGGGAGATGTCGGACAGTGTAAGATATGACAAAATAATAATTTATAAATTATCAAGGGTTCATGAAGGAGGGGGAGTGGGGAGGGAGAGGGAACATGAGGAGCTGATGCCAAGGGCTTAAGTGGAGAGCAAATGTTTTGCAAATGATGAGGGCAATGAATGTACAAATGTGCTTTACACAATTGATGCATATATGGATTGTGATAAGAGTTGTATAAGTACCCAATAAAATGATTTTTTTAAAAAAAGAGAGAAAGAAAGAAAACAAATAAAAAGAAGATGCCTTAGCCTAGTCCAACTCGAGTTCATAAGTGATGTTACCCAGGACCTTTTCAGACTATGTTGCTGCAGGCAGACCATGGGCTAATGAGTGCAAAGTTCGGTGGGTCCAAGTTGGTAGAAGCATGGCAGGTCACTGAAAGCTCTCAGGGTCCGGTGAATAGGACCAGCCCTGAAGGCAGACCCAGAGTTACAGTGACTCTCCAGTGATGAGGAAGGCAAAGTGGCAGAGAAAAATCATCACTGTTCCATCTTATACAAAAGGCCACACCCCCAAGGAAGTGCCATCCCACTCTCTCTTGATTGAAGTTGAACTCCACCCTAGGAGTCTTGAATTGGCATATCTAACTACCACAATTCTCCTGCCTGACTTGGATTTGGGATTGAACAGAACCCACTACCTTGTAAGACATTTCCTCAAACACTCCCGAGTTTCTGTGGGACAGCAATTTGCAGAGCCCAGAAACGTGGGGGAATACACTCAAGGAAGGAGTAGGGAGAAATGGAGCTGAATGGCATCACGGAAGAGTTGAACATTTGGGCCAACAATTCTCAACTCTGATAATAATTCTCCCAAAGGAGATTATTAACATATTCTCAAATGGTAAACATCATATATTTGTATGCTTTTATCTCTAGATGAGGTGCACTTAGTTAAACATGGCTAGAGTCTTGCTTTTTACAGGTAAAGATATAACATTTCACAAATATAAATAGAAAAAAAGTCAGTTCTTTTTGATAGATACTGTAAATGTTGTTGCATATTAAAGTAGTTTTTTATTTTTTCTTCCACAAGGTACTATTATCAATAATATTTGACTTTTCTTGGTAATGGTTAATTTTAAGTGGATTACTGAAAAGGGACAGATACCAGGAATAAAATATACAAAATATAACCATATTTCTGTGTGGTTGATTCAATTTACTTAAATTTAGTGTTCATTTCCTTCCCTTTAATATCATCAAATTCAGAGCAAAGAAAAAATATAGTTGAAATAACAAAAGACTTCTACTTTTATTGTTAGTGAATAGCTATACACTGAGACTGTAATATGTACTATAGTGCAGTTTTTGAAATAATATCTTTATTTAAATATATGTCCTCTAATAGTTTGGCATTAGCTTAAATGTGATTTTCAAAGATATTGGAAATTATTTTTTGGAAGTTTAAAGTTAATTATTTTTATTGTTCACGCAAATTTCAAATTGTTATGATAGTCATAATGTAAAGGATTTTGAGTAATTTGGCTTTAAAGTGAAAGCATTTTTTACTTTGTGAAATCTGGACTTGATACAAAGCATTTATTTCTTTATCCTTTTCCTTAATCGAACTTTAGTTGTCAAATAGAACAGATTGCTCAATGGTAGAGTTTTGCTCTCTCATTTAATTCCATTATGTCTTTGTATTGTACATGTTGGGATGAAATGCAGAATTGAATTTTCTATCAGAGTTCATTAAAGATGCCGATTCATTTTCCCTATAGCTTTATAGCCACAATTGTGCCTGTGTGCCTTGTCCATTGCTCCAGAAAGAGGAGCCCTAAGCTCCCTTACTTGTGTTTCTATTTCAGATCATTGATCTAGCTTAGGGAGAAGGAGAAGAACCCGAGTCAGGTTGGGCCAATCGTATCTGCACCAGAAAATTCAGATTGTGTGTGTGTGTGTGTGTGTGTGTGTGTGTGTGTGTCTGCACCAGAAAATTCAGATTGTGTGTGTGTGTTTGTGTAACTGAGCCAGAAGTTCCTGTGGAGCTTGGTATGGAATTGTCTATTTGGGATGGCTTAGAAAAAGACCACAGGTAACCCATGGAATAAATTAAAAGCTGCCTTTTTTTTCTCCCAAAACCATTTTATTGGGAACTAATGCAGATATCATACCACTTCATAGTTCAATGTTGTCAAACAGATGCACAATTGACAGGTCACAAGATGAGAGACAAAGGGGGTGGTTGTCTTCCCTAATGCCCCGTGCTAAATTAGCTGTCTAAGCCACAATATAGGGGTTTGAAGGAAATGAGGCACACTCATTAGACACCTATGGGAAAATCCAGACCTGAGTATACTCAGACCCAAGTCATCTAGGCCCAGGTAGAAGCCAATCTGGGCATGCCCACCGGCTTAGGCATCAGCCATATGACATCACCCAGGTATACTTAATCTCAGCCAATAGGGTCGGCCAATACCCTCAACCACATCTTCAACCACACTTCCTCGGCTGGATGAGATAAAAGCATGCTGTGAGCAGGCCACTGGCCCTTTTTTCTCTTCTATCCTTTAGGTGCGCTCTGCAAATGGAGGGATTTCCTATTGGCCCCTGGGCTTTTCTGTTTCCACAGGTGGTTCTGGGCTCCTGTATTTTTTCCACGTTTGTTTTTTTTTTTGCATTCAGTTGCAAACTCCAGTTTGGCTCCCATACAGCCTTGTACATTTTCCAGAAGCAATATGTACGCTTTGGAGACTATACTACCTGGAAACTTCATTTCCCTCCTAAAAGTCACTTGGATTACAAAATTGCTTCTGCTGCGTGAATTATTTCAGCATTTCAGAGCAAGAACCGAGGTATCCCACTCCTGAAACCTAACACAATTGCTACCAAAATCAGTTCCATACATTTTCTTCCTAATTAAACTACTTGATCTCAGCTTCCCTTTACACTATTCCCCCCCTCTGCCACGCCCCCTGCCCCTAGGGGCTCAGTATCCCTACTCTTCTTGTGGTCTCTGTAGGTTCATCATTCCTGGGGTTCATATACCAAAAGCCAGGGGAAAAAAACACATAGATTGAGAATTATATGCGTACACGTAAACATAAAGACAAATTATCTTCTCCACCCGGTCACTTTTGTCTCCTACACACACACACACACACACACACACACACACCACCCCAAAACAATTCTACAAAAATTACCTGGACATTTCTTTTTGCTTTTCTTTTTTTAATAGTGTTATTGGCACTTCATCTATATCTCATAGAATTCAATTGTTCAATCATATCAAAAAGAGTTGTATAATCTTCCCCACAATCAATTTTAGAACATTTCCTTCTTCATTGTACTCACTGATATTCATGTAACTAGTTTTTTTAACTGTGGAAAAAATATACACCACAAAACATTCTCCAATTCAACAACTCCTACAAGTATAATCCCGTGCCACTGATTACACTGTAGTGTTGTGCAGCCATTATTGATTCCCTTGCCCTACCTTTTGGTTTTTTAGGGTCTTGCTGAAATTCCTATAGTGGGATTGGCTCAAGAGAGTCTCCTAAAATAAAATTTGATTTTGTTTGTACTCTGTTGGGTGAGTTTTTCCTCCTTGTAATCAAATAGGCACTGTTTAAGACTCATATAACACAGTGCTTTGCCTCTGGAATTGAAAGAAAATTGAGGATGCTGTATTAGCCAAGGGGTGTCTCCTGTGCATTTAAAGCTAGTGGACTGCGCAATGGACATGTGTTTTCTTCTGTCCAGACCACATATTTTTCTTCAGATTACTTCTAACTCTTTGAATAATGACTGTGTTAGTCTGGGTAGACTAGAGAAACAAATTCATAGGCACTCATATGTGTATAAGAAAGAGCTTTACATACAAGAGCAATTGAATATTGAGAAAACACCCCAGCCCAGTCCAGATCAAGTCTAAAAGTCTGATATTAGCCCATATGTCCGATACTATTCTATAAATTCCTCTTCAGACTCATGAAATACATGCAATGATGCTGAATGCAGGAAGGTCACAGGCCAGTGGGTGGGAAGTCTGTGGGTCCAGTGGTGGTAGAGGCATCCCATCTCTGGCAGGGTTCTCCGCATGACTCCTTCAGCTCCAGGGCTCTAGGACAGCTCTATGTGTCTTGTCAGCAAGCACGCCTTGCAGGGAGTGAGCTAGTGTCTCACCTCCAGCGAGCTATTTATCTCCTTAGCACCTCCAAATGAGGTCATCAAGCTGCGACCTGATTGACAAGTTAAACTCCACTTCTTCACTGTTAAGCCTCAAATTGACAACAGATTATGTAACTACCACAATGACATTTTGCTCTTCCTTTGGGATGTACTTCTCCTTGAAACCACAAAGTATATGTGTATTTGACTTTCAGTTCCAGAATGTTTCAGAGAATGATACAAAAGCAGGTTGCTTACAATACCAGGAATGGGTTAGAAAAATTAAGAAAGAGAAAGGAAAGGAGATTGTAAACCTGGAGGGCTCAGAACCATCACTTGCAGGGGGCATGGTTCATCAAATGATAACACTAATACAGGGAAAGTCAGAGAAATGCTTAGAGAAATGAAGTCCAGATCGTGTCCTTTGAACCTTGCCTCCATATATCTGAGGCAACACATTGCACTGTAAGGTGTTTAAAGCTAATAATTCATTCTTCATATTTTCTGTTAGTTTGAATTATTTATATCACATGGAATTCAGAATATTAAGTAATATGCCAATCCACCCCCCACTGCCACCCTTCCAACCCACCATGAGTGTTGAATCAACTCGAGCTCAGAACAATTCTACGGGATAGAGTAGAAAAGCTCCATAGGTTTCCAAAGCTATCAGTCTTTACAGAAGTAGGTTTTAAAATGTTTTTCTCCTGTGGAGTGGCTGATGGGTTCCAAGCAACAGACTTTTAGATTGGCATCAATTACTTTACCATGCCTGCCCCACAAGGATTCTCAAACATCTTGCCTGATTTACATGAGTACCCTGAGATTTCCCATGAACAATTTACCATTAGTAAACTAAAGGAGATGAACATACTTGTATGTATGAGAGAAGATTCCTTGGTGGTTTAAATGATTAGCCCACTCAGTGTTAACTGAAAGAATGGAAGCTTAAGTCCATCTACCCACTCCTCCAAAGAAAAGCCTGGTGTGATAGGTAGGTCTGTTGTGCCAACATGGCCAGTGAACACATGTGAGATTAGTTGAAGGGCGGAGAGATAAATGGCTCGGCAAGCCTCGCCTCTCTTGTCTCTTGCTCTTTGATGATCGGACCAGTGTGTGGCTGCCTTGCTTGTTCTGTGCCTCCATTTGCAAGCTACACTATCTGTGGGACACCTAACCTGTGGACTGTTTTGCTGTAACTTGAGGTTCCTTCAAGACCTGCTTCGCCACGCTACTGGAATGTACATCTCTTGAGCTGGGGACTGTCAGACCCTGTCATCTGGCTGACTGTTGGTGACCTGCCTTGCTATTTGCTGCCTGTGCCCGGTTAGCTTGAATTGTTCTATGGAGGACTACCTGGTGGCCCTCAAGACTTGAAGGACTGCCAGTGTATTAACTGTCTCATGGAAGTGAGTTGCACTGAGCCATTTGTTCTGGTTTATAGATTAATTAACTGTTTATTTCTTGTGTTACCTATCTATATGAATATATATAAAATTATTAGTGTCCTGGTTTTGTTTCTCTATTGAACCCTAACACACCTGGCAATGTACTTGCCCCCAATTTAGACATCAAAAGCCCTAGGAGTTATTCTGTTATACATCGGCTTACAAGTGACTCAAGGGCTACCAACAAGAAAACTACAACTTACCTGGACCAAAATCATATTTGCTCAATTCACATGTGTTAAATATTTCTGGGTGTTTGGGGGTGTTAGTTTTCTTGTCTTAGTTTCAATGAGCGTGACATCACAGTTCCTTATCCTAATATCCACCAGCTTGGACACCAGTAAATTCTATTGCTCTTTTTATTATTTCAAGTTTGGAAAATCCCAGAGAAAGTATTTTGCTGGCCCAATGTACCCTTATTTACCTTTGACCAAAAGGAGTAGTAGTATAATTATAAATTTTTAGAGTGAGTACTGGCAATAAGAGACCACCCTCCTAAAGAGTTTAATGTTCTCTGGAGATATGAAAGATTATTAGAAAACAAAAGGATAAATATTGACTAGAGAAGGTTATTCCAGGAATCAAAGTGTAACACGGCACAGATAATTGAAACAGCATCAAAATGTACAAGTTCAAGTAGATAAATAAGATTTACTTTGGAATGTGAGAAATGTAAATTCTACAAGTAGGCAAGGACCAGATTCAGAGTACTCTGTATTCGGTGATAAAGGATTTAAATTTTATCCTGCACACCAGGATGCCTTAAATATTGAATTGGAAGTCATGCGATGGAGGAGGACATGTTGACATGCAGATTCACTAACTCAGCATTAGACATAAAAAACAAATTACTTGGGGAGGGGTTGAGAATTTGAATTTTTAAAAAGGAACTGCTGATTATGGTGATACTCTAGAGACTGAGAATTACTGCTAGAATATATCAATAGTTTTCAAGTTTCCTTAGATTAGGCTAAAATTAGAAGAGTCTAAAAATACCCCTCTGCTAAACAACAATAACAACAAAGCAAATCAACTGTCATTGAGTCAATCTTAAATCCTACATAGGGTTTCTCAAGTTGTTAATCTTGATGGGGAGCAGATAACTTGATCTTTCTCAGATTGCAGAGCATCGGATCGGCTTGAACTGCCTACCTGGTGGTTAGCAGTCCAACGCTCTCCTGAGAGCGCCACCAGTGTTGCCATCTTCATTTTTTTAAGTCACTTTATTGGGGCTCATACAACTCTTATCAGAATCCATACATACATCAATTGTGTAAAGCACATTTATACATTTGTTGCCCTCATCATTCTCAAAATTTGCTTTCTACTTGGGTTCCTGGAATCAGCTCCTCATTTTCCTTTTTCCCCTCCCCCTCCCTCCTC
>NW_022111372.1:67131199-67145458 GCF_000313985.2 Echinops telfairi
CAGCCTTCTTCACCACACTTACTTATGCACACATTCATCTTCAGCGTTTATGTGGGGAAGGTGATCACACAATGATGGTTTTTGTTCTTTGGTGTCTGCTGCCTGATCCCTTCAACACCTTGTGCTCCCACAGGCTTGTGTGCTTCTTCTCTATGGGCTTTGTTGCTTCCAAGCTAGATGGCCGCTTGTTTGCCTTCAAGCCTTTACGACCCCAGATGCTATATCTTTTGATAGCCGGACACCGTTAGCTCTCTTCTCTACATTTGCTTATGCACACGTCTGTCTTCAGCGATCATGTCGGGAAGGTGGGTATCATGAAATGACCATTTAGCTGAGCAAGGTGCTCTTGTATTAAGGGAATGTGCATGAGGAGGCCCAATGTCCACCTGCCACCCTACTAATAAACCTATAGATATATGCACATAGATCCATTTCCCCCATAATCTTAAATATATTTACATATGTACATGTCTATATTTAGGCTTCTATATATGCCCTTTACCTCCTACTCCTTTCCTCTATTTCCTTACGCTTTCCTCCTGTCCCACTACCATGTTCAGCCTTCATTCTAGTTTCAGTAATTCCTCTCAGTTACCTTGCCCTTGGTCCCTCCCTGCCAGTCCTTCCATCCCCCTCCCTGCCATTGGTTTTGAACCACTCATTATTCCCTTGTCCCTGGGTTGGCCAACACCTCCTCCCTTCCCCTACCTCTCACACTTTCATGTCCCTCTGGGACCGTTGGTCCCTTTATTTTCTTCTCACATTGTTTGTCCAGCCTCTCTTATCTAGGTGGACCTGCAGATATAGTAATACGTGCAAAAATTGGGGATGGCTATGACAGCACCAAAGTGGCACATAAAAACATGGTGAGGATGGCAGCAACACCGACAAGCTAAAAAACAAAAAAGCCACTGACATACAAAATTTAAAAGAAGAGAAAAAAAGAAAAACAAATAGGCAGAAAAAAAGAAAAAGAAAGGAAAAAACAGAAGCCTGTTAGTAGTTCAAGGTCTGTTTGTTGACCTTTAGGAGTGTTTTCCAGATGAGTCTGACTCTGATACATCAGGAAATGCATAATTGGAACAAAATCACTCTGAGATGTTTCAATATGATATGCACTCTACACACACACACACACACACATAACATGAATCTTAATTAACTTATGTTTTCTACTATATTACTAGCTCTTTTAATTTGTCCTGTTTTTTTAACTCATTTTCTGTCATCTTTAGTAGTATTTCTCAGTCTCAAGTGAGTATAACCATAACTCAAGATGCTTTAAAAAAAAGAAAGACAAAAATAAAAAGCAGATTCTCAGCCTTGCGCTCTGTCAAAAGATATTGATTTCTTATGTTTAGGATTGATTTTGTGAATCTGCATTTTGGAAAGTCCCCCTCCTTCCTATGATCATTGCAACACTTCAGGCTTATGGGATATTTAAATGTCTGAAAAGACAAACAAAAAGTCAAAACAGAAACAAATGAACAAATAGATAAATAAACAAATAAATACACACAAGTTACTGTTAAGTTGATTTTGACATAGGTACATCATGGACATCACAGTAAAACTGAACCACTGGGTTTTTAATGACTGATTTTTTGGAAGTAAATGGATATGCATTTTCTCCAAAGTCCCTCTGAGTGGATTTAACCTCCAGCCTTTGTATTAGCAGTAGAGCAATATGACCATTTCTACTATCCAGGGTCTGCGTGTATGTTATTGTATAGCTGCCTTTATGTCATCCCCAACTCATACAGTCCTTATATGAGGCAACACAATGCTGCCTGAACAGAAAGCATCCTTACCAAGATTACCTGCAGATCTGACTGCTGTGATCCAGAGAGTTGTTGGTTGATTTTCAGAAGTACATAGGAAGTCCTCTCTTCCCAGTTCATCTCTGTCTAGAACCCACTGAAACCTGTTCAGCATCATAGTCACAGTAGCACGATCCTCCTGACAGACAGGCGATGGCTGTGCAAGAGGTCCATTGACCAAAAATCAGGTCAAAACTTCCCACATGGGAAGCAAGAATTCTACCACAGGACAACCACTCTCCTCTCTTAAGACCCTAGAAAACAGCAATTCTCTCTCTCAAAAACCAACCAACCTCACAAACAAAAAAACAACTCAACTGCTATCAAGTTGATGCTGACTCACAGTAACCCTATAGGACAGGGTAGGACTGTCCCTGTGCGTGTCTGAGACTATAGCTCTTTATGCAGGTAGAGAGTCTTGTCTTTCTCTCTAAGAGCATTCGGTGGTTTCAAACTGCAGACCTTTTGGATTGTAGTCCAAGGTGTAACTACTACACCACCAGGGCTCAATTATCTATGAGTGTCATGGTTTCTGTTCAAGGAGATACAGAACTTTCAGAATTATAGATTACTGAGGGAATTCGTAACCTGGGATGACTAAATGGAAACTGATAAATCATAGTAATCAGTAATCCCAGTGTTAAATAATTATTCAGCTTGCCTAGGTGTTCTGGTTACCATCATTAGTTAATTTTATTTCTCAACATCTAGTAAATTAGGACAAAGGTTATTTATTTATTTATTTTTCTTTTCTTTTTTTCCAGGGGATAGCATGAATGCAGTCCCCCACTACCACAAATTATGCAGTCGAGTTTCCCACATTTGGGGAAATTGCAGGGGTCAGCACACTTGGAGTGCAATGGGGGAGCCTCGCCCTGGGAAAACCACCTTTGTGATCATTGTATGTCCCCTGCCAGGTAAGTATTTATTTTTATTTTCTATGCTACAGTCTCTATTGCCTACCGTTGCAGAGAAGAGGAGCAGATCAGCTAGGGTCTAAGAATTAGGGCAGAGGATTGCACCAGGGTCTTTGGAAATTGCATTCGTTATTCTTTGTTGAACTTGGGAACAGTTCCTTAGCAAACTTTGCTGAATTCCAATCTAGTCAAAGTGATTCTCCTGTTTCAGGCAATCTCCTTTGCCAGCAGGGATCCAACAGCAGGGTAACATTTTCTATGGGAGCCGGGGGAAATGTCACCATACACATCTTCTAGTGTTTGCCAGAAAAAGCAAAGATGATTTAACGTTAAGTAGTTCAACTTTAGCCCATGGGCCAGTGGGTGGAGGCTTAGAGGGTCGCTTTTTTAATGGAAAGAGGTTATCAGTTGAGTATTTTTTATTTAGTTTTTGGCTTTTATTAAAGTTATTTCTATTTTTTAATATTAAAGCAACCTATTTAGGGATTCATGAAGTTTGACAAGTTTACAGGAAGAATATCTCTTCCTAATCTGCTTATCATATTAATAGCTTTTTCAGTATTAACTAGTAATTATTGATTTCCCACCAGGGCAAAAAAAAAATGTTTATCTCTTTTTCAACAGCTCTCTTACTGAGGGCATGCATAAAAATATAATGTCTTCCATTTAACGAACTTATTAGTGCCTTGGATATATATGAATTTTTAGCCTTTAAATTTACTAGGATCATGAAAATCCGAATCACATTATGTTATGTATATTCTGACCACTGTTCTTGGTTGCATACTTTGTCCTATAACTGACTTTTAGAAGACCCTGGGTACAAATCATCTTTTCAGCCACAGATCACAATCTTGAAATAGATTACTGTGGAAGGAAAACTTGCTAATGTGTATGCTATTTGACCATGCATGACTCTACCACTTGTGTGAGCTTTGCTTTATTTTTTAAGCCTACTGACATGCTATTGTATTAATTAAAAACTGAATATACACTCAATCATAATAAATTTCTTCTTGATGCAAATATCTAACCCATATCTCAGCAAGCTGTTTTGGTAGTTAGTGATACTTTAAGTAGTAGCAGGGTCAAATTGCATATGTGCTGAAGATTTTTGTTTATTCATCCGCATTATATGATTCATGAATTTGGTTGTGTAGACTGAAGAGACACATGCAAATCACTGCTGTTTTCTTTCTCTTTGAAAATAAATTAATTTGAAAATTTGGCTCATTTATCCTTAGATCAGAATACTCAGGCTCTTTCCTCAGCTCTCCAACTGAACATCTATATGTTGTTACAAAACTGTTTGTTCTTTCTGAACTTTATCTCTATGATTAGGATACTGCATCCTGTTCTTTCTCACATTACAGTGAGAGTCATATACAATGATAGAATGGAAAGAGCTCTGCTGAAATGTATAATCTACATTACAAAAGACACAAGTTATTATTTACAAGAAAGTGCAGCAGATTATATAACATTAAGTGTAACATATATCAATACCTTTAGCAATTTGACATCCAAGACAATATGTGAGCAAATTACAATTGCTCTTGTAATTTGGGAAACATATTAAATCTGAGCAGAAAATAAGTGTCAAGATACTGGAGATGTGTCTGTCTGTAGCAGAGATATTGACATTAAGTAGAGTAATGGTCATATTTAATATTCTGTTCAATTGCTATTACTTGTTGCCTTGTTTTATTTTTTTCGTGGTATTATTTTCTGTTCTTTCTGCTGTTTCATTCTAGGCAGGCCGAAACATTTCAAAGTAGGTGTGTGTGTGTGTGTGTGTGTGTGTGTGTGTGTGTATACCTCTAAATGAAATGAAGACGTCGGGAGGTCAGCTTTAACAGAGCGTCTTGGGCTTATCTGCTGTGACTCGACCTTAACTTTGAGCGTTTCGATATGGTATCTTGGTCTCCTGGCCTCCCAGTGCTGGCTCTCAGCCCTTGCTAAGAGTCTGTAGCTTCCTGCTGCTGTTACATCCATCTTGTTTGTCAGCTTCATGATTCTTGCCCTTTCATCTTCTTGGCTCTTTAGCATACAAAGTTATCTAGACAGAATTATTGTTACTTTGGTGGCATGATTTGGCCACTTTTTCTTCAGACCTAATGGAATCTTAAAGAAACAAGTGAAAGTGGGTTCCTAGTTTATGGATGGACTTCTAGTGCGTAATCCAGTCCAGAGTATTGAGAAAGATTGACGGCTTATGTGTGTATAATATCTTGTACATGTTTCCATGCCAACTAAAGAGACTCTGTCTGTCCATGTGCACACTTTTTGAACACCTTTAAAATGACCTAAATCTTTGGGCTAAAGTAATGGCCCATCATGTCACAACTCTCTGTCAGTTTGATGTGTGTGTGTGTGTGTGTGTGTGTGTGTGTGTGTGTGTGTAGCATGGACAAGTATCCTTTAACAGAAGAACTAAAACCACTTTCCTCTAGGGCCCCCATGAGGGTTTCAGGACCCGAATAATCTAGTTTTAGATTCTCCTAGACAACTGAGGTTGGCAACTGTTCTTCAGTAGGACCACGTGATTTCTGCTAAAATTTCTGAATATTGAAGTGTTTATCTTCATTCAAGAGCATAACCTTGACATCAGACAACGTTAGATTAAAAAATTAAGTGACCAGTGTACTTGTGTGACTTTCCACATGTTGCTTGAACTCTCTGGACTTCATCTTTCCACCTGTACTCTCTTGATCACCGGGAGAGTAATCTCACAGAAATTTGTTGTAAAGTGTGAGGTGGTAATATGAAGAAGCTCCAAAATATTCACGGAAAAATAGAGTTAAAAAAATAGTGGGATTTTTCTACAAGCTTTTGAATGTAATGTGTGCGCTGCTGCAAGCGGCCATTGAAATGGATCGAACTCACAGCGACCCTACATACAATAGAACAAAACACTGCCTGGCACCGTCCTCACAATTGTTTTATTTGAGCCCACTGTTGTTGCAAAACTGTGTCAGTCCATCGAATCTAGGGTCATCTCCTTTGTTGTCCTTCTACTTTGCCAAATATGATGTCCTTTTTCCAGGGCTTAGTCTCTAATGATGTCCAAAGACCATGAGACCAAGTTTTGCCATCTTCA
Source organism: Echinops telfairi (assembly GCF_000313985.2). Taxonomy (NCBI): domain Eukaryota; kingdom Metazoa; phylum Chordata; class Mammalia; order Afrosoricida; family Tenrecidae; genus Echinops; species Echinops telfairi. Next base: position 67,137,037 of record NW_022111372.1, read on the forward strand.
CCTCTAAGAAGCATTCTGGCTATACTTCTTCAAGACAGATCTGTTTGTATTTTTGGCAGTCCATGGTACTTTCAATAATCTTTGCCAGCACTATAATTCAAATACATTGATTTTCCTTTTGTCTTTCTTATTTAATGTCCAATTATCACATGCATATCTTGTTTTTGTTAGACACTGTGAGTTGATTTTGGTTCTTAATGACACTAAGTACCATGAAACATCACCTGTTCCAGGACCATCCTCACAATTGTTCCTATGTTTGAGCCCATTATTATAGTCATGGTGTCAAACCATCTTGTCAACAAGCTTCCTCTTTTTCACTCTTCCTCCATTTTACCAAACATGCTGTCTTTCTCCAGGGATTGATCTCTCCTGAAAACATGTGCAAACTATGTGAGATGACCTCTTACTATCCTTGCTTCTAAAGATCATTTTGGCTGTACTTCTTCCAAGATAAGTACTTTTGTTCTTGTGCTCATACGTGGTAGTTTCAATATTTGCCAACACCATAATCCATAAGCATTAATTCCTCTCAGATCTTCTTTATTCTATTTCTAAATTTCACTTGCATATGAGGGAATTGAAAATATCATCAGTTGAATCAGGCATAGCTTAGCCCACAAATTAATATCCTTGCTTTTCAACACTTTAAAGAGGTCTTGTGTAAAAGATCTACCCAAAGCAATGTATTGATTAAATTCTTAATTTCTGCTCCCATGAATATTGATTGTGGATTTTGTGCAAGACAAAATACTTGATAATTTCAATCTTTATGCCATTTATTATGATGTTATCTATTGGTCCAATTGTGAGCATTTGGTGATCTTGATGTTCAATTATAATCCCTACTGGATGCGGCAATCCTTAATTTTTGTTAGGGCGTCTTCAATTTCTTCACGTTTTCAGCAATCAATATTGTATCATCTGCATTTCGCAGGCTTTTAATAAGCTATCTATAATCCTGATGCTGAATTCTAATCCAGATTCTCTCATTGTTTGCTTTGCATACAGTTTGAATATGTGCATATGTGTATAGTTTCTGTTTATGTTGTTGAACGAAGGTATTTGCAATGATGAAGTTATTGGTCTTGCAATATTCTGAATTTCCATCTCTAGATTTGTTTCTATCATCATGGTCATCTTTTCTAACTACCACTCCTTCCTCTTTGTTTTGCAGTGATTACTTCCTCAGAAATGGATAGCCCAATCCTTCCCCATGCCTATTCTTAGTCTGGAAGCTCTGCAGACACTTGTTCACTTTTGATGCCCCTTATGGTATTTTAAATACAATCTTCATAGCAACAAGCAACCAGGTTACCACAGTATGACAATTGACCAGCACATGGTGGGTTCTATACAAATTGACAGACAAGTGGTGAGTACTGTACTATATATACTCCACTCAGTGACACATTGGAATGAACAAAGGCCTAGAGATCTACTTCTGAAATATTAACCACAGAAGAGCATATGGTACATAGATTTACATCAAGATCATCATGGCTTAATGGCAGTGGAGTTAAGTTATAGAATTCATGCCTTCCATGCAGAAGACACAGTTAAATTCCCTGCCAATGCTCCTCAACATCAGTCACCACTCATTTGTCATTGTAGACTTATAGATTGCACTGATGCTGAACAGACTTCAGCTCAGCCTCCAGACTACCGCAGAGTAGGAAAGAAGGCCTGGGGATTTACTGATGAAAATCATCCAGTGCAAGTTTTAGTGATCATTGCTGTTTGATTATTTTGTACATAGAATTGCCATGAGTTGGCTTCAACTTTAGGAAATAATAGCAACCAAAATAATATATAATAAGAGATGGAAGAAGATGGTGTCCAGTTAGATTTACCTGCCCTGAGCTCCTGCTGCCAGATCAGAAAAATGGGAGGTAAGATGAAGGAGACTGGGAGGCAGAGTTCTAAGATTAGAATCAGGGTACTAGGGTCTGTCCTGAACCCCACTTTTTAAATTTTTCACTCACAAAGCAAACTGAGAATGCACTGAAACACTCAAAGGTTCCTTGGGCTGGGCTCTTGGGCTCTGGACAAAGCAGTTACTAGAGGTCTAGTTTGGCAGTGAGTAGCAATTTCCCCAGGCTGACATCCAAAAGGGGTCATAATCCTAGACTCAAAGAGAACCTCTGAAAGCTAGTCACAGGACCGCACACCAGAACTGCTCAAGCTGTTAGTTGCCTTGCACTCAGCCTGTGGAACGGGGTTGGCGTAGATAGCCAAAGATTTGGAGCCATTGAAAAGATGTCAGGAAATTCATCTGAGTCAGATGTGGTGTGGCAGAGCATAAGCAGGTAGCCATAGCCTGGGGGGTAAATTCAGTTACAGTTGGCTGAGAGGAAAACAACCTCTCTGATAAGCTAGATCTCCTCCTCTGGGGGTCAGCGTGATAGCATCAGTGTCACCCCATAAACCCAATATAAAAAGGAGAAAAAATAATTTCTCTGTAAAAACTGCAAATCCCAGGCTCATTGTTTAACTCCAAGAGAAACTGGCAGAACAAGTCTTTTAACGTACATTAGCATAAGGGAGCCAATGGTAAGGAATGCTGAAGTTAGCTATGAGCCCAAAGGCTATCAACATAACAAAAACCCCTTGGAGCAAGTCTCAGTTTCAGAATATCTCAATGAGCACATACCCAGAGCCCAAAGCCAGGGGTCCAACTTAATTTAATTCAATTGTAGTTGGCCAGGGGAAAAAACAAAAGAAAACTCAGAACTATTGGGGCATCAGCAGTCTTGGCATAAGCTAGGGCAACTCTGCAAGCTGAACTAGGGGCGAGAGTGGGTGGGTGGGTTTCCCACTGTCCACCCTCAGTGATCCTACATGCAGCTGCGGAGGTCCTGCCTGTCTGCCTGTCCTGGGGCCCTACACATGGCTGAGGGAACTTACTCCCACTTGCTGCAGTGCTGCAAACACCACCAGGTAGCTATACCAGTATTCTAGTGCTCAACACTGCTGCGGCAACCTCTGCCTGGCCTCTGCTATGATCTTTCCTTCAAGGGTAATTCCACCCAGCCTCTGTGGGAACTTACACCAAGCTGGCACACCACCCCGCTGCCTTGAGGCAGGGTTGGAACTCCTCCAGCACCACTGTCAGGAGATCAGGCCTCAGCTATCTCCTTACTTACTATTCTTTCTCTTTCCCACTGCGGTCAGTCTTGGCAGGCCCAGTTCTGTTTTATTTTTTCTTCTTCTTTGTCTTCCTTTTTCCTCTTCTCTCCCCCTCTTTCCTTTCACTTGCTACCGCTGGCTTCTGGGCCACTACCCTCCACAAAGGGCAATTAAGCCCAAATGGCAGGGGGAACTCCAGCCTTTCCTCTGTGGGAGTACTCTACACCACACAAGGCATCTGCGGCAGCCCTCTCCAGTGCTCCATGCTGCTGAGGAAACCTCCATCTGGCATCTACAGTGATCTTGCCGACTAGGGCAATTCCGCCCAGCACTGGTGGAACCCTACATCAAAAGGGCACACCAACCTGCCACCTTGGGGCAGGGTTTAAACCCCTTCAGCCCCACATTCAGGGACCAGCTATCTCTTTACTCTTTTATCCCCTCTCTTTTCTCTTTTTCCACCACAATCACTCTTAGCAAGCACAATTTTTTACCCCCTTCTTTCTCTTACTATTCTTTTTCATTCTTTCTTCTCATTTTTCTTCATCTTCTTTCTATTTCTCTCCTCTCCCTCTCTTTCCTTTCACATGCCACTGCTGGCTTCCAGCCCACTACCCTCTGCCTAGGGCAACTCCACTCACCCAGTGGGGAGAGCTCCAGCCTGCCTCCTATAACAGTGCTGTACACAGCACGAGGCAGTGCTACACATGGCATGGCATGGGGGTCAGCTATCTCTATTATTTTCCTTTCCTTTCTTTTCTTCTTTCACTTTTTCTTCTTTTTTACTCTTCTATCTCTTCTCTCTTCCACCAGTCTCAGCAGATTCAGTTTTTCTTTTTTGGTTTTTTTTTAAACTTTTGGTTTTTGTTGTTATTTTCTTTGCTTTGTGCATGTATGTGTTAGTTTTTTTAATTATTAATCATGTCTTTGTTGTCTTCTTTCTCTCTTTGTCTTCTATTCTCCCTCTTTCACAAGCCACTACCGGCCTCCAGGCCACTCCTCTCCACCTAGGGCAACTCTGATGGCCCAGTTGAGGGTACTCCTGCCTGCACTTGTTGGCTTTACACACAGCCAGGGAAATCATACCCGCCCTACACTACACTCCAAGTGTCTGGGGGATCTCCTCTTCAAACGGGTGGGGGAACTCCTGCCTACACCCAAGGTCCTACAAATGACTGTGGGAACTTCTGACTACTGTTTGTTGTGCTCCACACTGCTGCAGGTATATCCACCCAACCTCCATGGTAATCTCTCTGACTAGAGTAATTCTCTCTGTCATTCATGGTGCTCTACACCAAGGAGGGTAGACCCACTCGCCCTCCATGGCACTCTAGTTGCAGGAAAATACCACAAGCCATGTGAAGTGCTCCAAGCCCTGTGAGACACACCATTATGACTTCCTTGGAGATCAGCCAGTGAAATTACACCCTCGTGGACCACAACCACCTGACCAGCATCCCGTGAGGGAACTATCCAACTCACATTCCATATAACAGAATACTGGTTGACTAGAGTAAGAGAGAAATCACAGGAAGATACAGAAGTAGCCTGACCACCTCCCCCCCCCCAGTGCAGCTAGCAGCAGATAGATTGAAGAAGCACTCACACAACCCCTATAGCCCAGTGCTCTTTGACTCTGGAATATGGTGCTGGGCTCCTCTAAACCAGCATGTAAACATCAACAAGCCCCAACAGCCTCTATGAAAAAGCAGGAGAAATAGAAGACAATGCCGGAAGATGTCATGAACCTAACAACATAAGATGTGCATAGAGGAAGCAGACAATGACCTGCCACCTGAAGAAAGAAATCTTCAGAATGTTGCTTGAAGTCATACAAGATATGAGGGAAGCAATACATAAAAAGGCTGAAATGATAGAGGAGATAAAGGAAATGCACCAAAGGGAAATACAAGACCTAAGGGATGAATTAACCAAATCCAGTAGCAAATTAACAGACTTGAGGAGGCAGAGAATTACACCAGTCACCTAGAGGGTAGCCAGGCAGTTCAAAAAATGGGAAAACAGTCAAATAAGATAATCAGAGAAGCTGAAGAAAGCTGAAAGCCATGCCTGATGCTATGAATAGGAACAATATTAGAATAATTGGACTACTGAAACAAGACACAACAAAGAAGTCAACAGTGAAAATAGTGAGGGAACTCTTAGAGGAAAACTTCCCCAGCTTAATAAATGAAAATTAGGCAACCATTCTGGGGCCGAAAGAACACCAGACAGACTGAATCCCAGGAAGAAGTCATTAAGGCACACAATAGTTAAATTATCCAACTCTGAGGAAAAGGAGACCATAAGAGCAGCTAGGGAAAAACAAATAGTAACTTATAAAGGTACCCAAATAAGAGTATGTTCAGACCTATCAGCAGACATGATGAAGAAAAGGAGGGAGTGGATTAGCATATTCCAAAAATTGAAGGAAAATAATACACACCCAAGAATACAATATCTGGCTAAATTATCTACTAAGATAGATGGAGAAAAAAGAGTCTTCCAGACAAGGAAAAACTAAAATATATACATAAAAAGAAACCCAAGCCTACAAAAGATCCTTGCCAACCCAGTTTGGGCAGAAGATCAACACTCACTGAGCACATATAAGTGACCATCACCTAGAACAATTCCACCCAGAGGGCGACAAATAGAAAACAACCCCCAAGATAGCATTAGCTCAATAGTGGTATGAAGGCCAGAATGAACCACACACACACACACAACACAAATCACTAAGGTAGGTAGGTAGGAAAACACTCAAAACCAAAGGTAAAAGATGACATCACAGAATCCACAGATGGATGCAATAACACTGAATATCAATGGAATGAACCCGGGCATTAAAAGGTAGAGGCAAACAGACTGGCTTAGAAAACATAACCCATCGATTTGCTCGATTGAGGAGACACATCTCAAGCTTACAGACAAAAACAGGTTAAGAATTAAAGGCTGGAGAAAAATATACCAAGCAAATGGCAATGCAAAAAAGCAAGGGAAGCAATCTTAATCTCTGACAAAATTGATCTCAAGGAACAAGCCATAACAAGAGGCAAAGAGGGGCACTATATAATGCTCAGGGGAACAGTAGGCCAAGAACCAGTGAGCATAAAAATATATATGCACCCAATTAGAGACCCACGAAATCCGTAAATCAAACACTCCAAAAAACGAAAAAACAAAGCACAGGTTCAACATTTGTAGTAGGTGATTTTAATAGACAACTCTCTGAAAAAGACAGATCACATGGAAAGAAGCTTAACAAGGAGACTCCATATCTAAACAGCACAATTAGACTAATTGACCTGATAGGAAAATGAAGCAAGGCCCTTATGTCACTCCATGCCCAACAATAAACTCAAGGTGGATCAGAGACTTTGAGGTAAACCCCCAAATTATTAGGGCCATTAATGAGGGAATTGGGACAAACCTGATAAGCTTGGCACAGGGAATATATAGGCTATCGGAAATAGGGAAGGATACAAATACAGAGGAGTCACAAATAGACAAGTGGGAGATACTGAAGATAAGACACCTGTGTACATTGAAAGAATTCACCAAGAGAGTAATAAGAAAGCCCACAGACCGGGAAAACATCTTTAGTAATGACACATCAGGCAAAGCCTTATTACTAAAATCTATAATACTTTGCAAGCTTACACTAAGAAAAAAGCTACCCATTAAGGAGGTGGGCAAAGGACCTGAACAGAGCTTTTACAGGGGAAGAAATCCTAATGGCCAATAAAAATAAGAGAAAATATCTCCGATCATTAGCCATAAGAGAAATGCAAATTAAAACAACTATGAGATGCTACCTAACACCCTAAAAAATAGCCCAATTTAAAAGATCAGAAAGTAGCAAGTGTTGAAGGGACTTTGGGGAGATAGGAACTCTCGTCCACTGCTGGTGGTCCTGTAGGTATGTACATCCATTATCGAAATCGATTTGGAGAAATCTAAAACAGATGGAAATTGAGCTACCATTCGACCCAGCAATCCCCCTGCTGGGCATATACTCAGAAGAGACAACAAACAAACCATGGCCAGACATCTGTGCTCCAATGTTCATCATGGCACAGTTCACAATTTCAAGAAGTTGGAAGCAACACAAATTTCCAACACAGGTAAATGGATAAAAAAACTGTGGTACATACGTACGAGGGAGTACTATGCATTCCTAAAAAGCAGCAATGAACTCATGAAGCACATTGCTGGGAAGAACTGGAGGAAATCATGCTAAGTGAGGTAAGCCAAGCACAAAAAGATAAGTACAATGTGAGTCCACTAACTTAAGCTTAAAAAAAAAAAACCCGCCAAAAAACCCAAAACAAAATGGGGCATAGGAGAAAAGCTACTATGTACATAGATCCCTGGAGTAAAGTCCAGCAACTATGGCAGGGGCCAAACCCAGTGCAGGGAAATATGGCAGCCAAGTAATAAGAGGGAGAAAGAAAGAGAGAGAAAAAAAAAGATGGGTGGGGAGGGGAGCAGGGCACGAACCCAACCAAGGGGAGGGTATTGCTTACATCTCCACAGGAGAGTAAGAGAGAGACCAGGCTTCAACCTGACGCTCCAAGACGTGAATACAACATACTGGCACATTCCAGGGAATGAATAGAGAAGTCTACGGGGCCAACCCAATCCCAATTATGTGTACCCCCCTGTCCCCCATCTCTCAGAAGAATACGCTTCAGAGGACCGCAGTAGGGCTACAGCTTGGGGCGAGGGGTGCATCTGATTAGAGCACTCGGGAGAAATGAAAAGGGATGGAGAGGGAGGGGAGGGCATCCTGGCCCACCAAGTCATGAGGATGATGTTCCTACTCAGAGAGGACAACACACAGAGAGAACCATAGGGTCCGGCCCCACTATGAGACATGATGTCCCTCACTAAACCATAACGCTTCAGGGGACAGTACTGGAGACACAGTGCGGGAATTGTTCACAATCTGAACCCCATCATACTAGGGTGAAACACAAAGGGCATGCAACAGAGCAGGAAGGGGAGCAAAATGATGAAATCCCCGGGGAATACCAAAATTGGACTTTGGAGACAGAGTGTGGCACCCCATCAGACTCGATTGGAAAAGACTTGTAAAGGCTAATAAGCAGATCTTGAACTATTTATAGGCTCTTCCATTTTTGTTGGTGGCTTTCTTTTGTGTCGTTTTGTTGGTCTTGACTTTCTTTGTTGTTTTATTTGGATTTGCTGGGTTTCTGGGCTTATTAATGTATCTGCATGTCTTATAAGACAGGCGGGATAAATAATTTGGAGCTGAAAAGAATGGGAC
>NW_022111372.1:67145812-67151595 GCF_000313985.2 Echinops telfairi
AAGCACTCCCTTAACACAAGAACACTTTGTTCTAATAATCCGGCATTCTGTGATGCTCACCTTACCTACATGATCGCTGAAGACAAAGCAGGTGCATAAGAAAATCTGGTGAGAAAAGCTGATGGTGCCCGGGTATCAAAAGATATAGCATCTGGGGTTTTAAAGGCTTGAAGATAAAAAAAGTGGCCATCTAACTGAGAAGCAACAAAGCCTACATGTAAGAAGCACACCAGCCTGTGTGATCATGAGGTGTCGATGGGATCAGGTAGTAGGCATCTAAGACCCAGTACAAAATCATACCCAATGAGAATGGGTGGGTGGGGAGGCATGGAGTGGAGAGAAACCCAATGCCCATTTGTAGACAATTGGGATCCCCTACAGAGGGGTTATAGGGTAGAAATGAGCCAGTCAGGGTGTAGTATAGCACCAATTAATCACAAAACTTTCCTCTAGCTCTTTGGTGCTTTCTTCCCCTCACTATAATGACTTCAATTCTACCTTACAAATTTGATTAAACCAGAATATGCACACTATTACAGATAAGAATCTGAAATACAGGGGATACAGGATAGATAAACCCTCCAGGACCAACAATCCAACAATGAGAGTAAAGATACCAGGAAGATTAGGGGAGAGTGGGGGAAGAAAGTGGGAATTGATCACAAGGATAAACCTAGAACCCCCTCTCAGGGGCACAAACAACAGAAAAGTGGGTGAGGAGCAATGGAGGACGATATAAGATATGAAAATAATAATCTATAATTTATCAAGGGTTCGTGAGGGAGGGTGGAAGGAGAAGGGGAAATGGGGAGCTGATATCAGGGGTTCAAGTGGGAAGAGAATGCTTTGAAAATGATGATGGTAGCATATGTGCAAATGTGCCTGACACACTGGATGAATGTATGGATTATGATAAGAGATGTAAGAACCTCTATGAAAGTATTTAAATATAAATAAATAAATGGCCACTCAAGACAACAACAAAAATATAATAATACATAAAATATCTACATAGCCACACACATATGAAAGGATATGTTTGTGTGGTTCAAGGACTTCTTTTATCATATAATTCCATTTTCCTTGAATATTTTGAAGATCCCTTGTATGAATATAGGAGTCTTGGTGGTGTAGTGATTTTGCATTGGACTATGATCTGCATGGTTAGCAATTCAAATTAACAGCAGTGGTTTCAGACTTGGAAACCCACAGGGGAGTGCTATGAGTCAACTTGGATTCAATAGTTACAACTTTGTGAGTTTGTATGTGTATATACGTGCAGACCGGGACACACCCACTAAAATAAAAGTTACTCAATAATAGTACATATAGAAGGTGCTTGGTAAATCCTAGAGATCTTCTATTCCTTTGTCAATTATTTTTGCCCATTTTGTTCCCATTTACTGTGATAGTATGACATTTGTTCATGCTTCCTAGTGCCCAATATTTTTGCTTTATAAGAGTTTGGAAACTCGATTCCTCAAAAATCTTTTTAGTTCTCAGAATCTTATGTATGAATCTCAGAGTAAACTAAAGTCACCTAATTAGTAGCATTAATCCAAGAAAACAATTAAAATAACCCAACTTCTAGTTATTTTAATAAACTTTTTAATAAGACTTTCTGGATTGTAGTAAGAATTACCTGAGGAAAAACATTAATATTTTTTGTTACTAAATTCAACTTTCCTCTAACTTGAAGGCAAAATTAATGAGGCAACACACCACCAAAATATGTATGCTGAAGGGTTTTCTAAACACTACATCTTTAGCATAGACCTTAATTCAACCAAAACTAGGCATTTTATGTGCATGAAAATATCATAAATGTGTAATATTAAATCCACTCTTTCACTTAAGGGTTTAGCAGAGGTAATACTTTATCTTGTGAGGCTTTCTGGGGGTGAGTTTTATGATTTGAAAATCCTTTTTAAAAAAAGAGAGAAAAGGGATAGAGCTGAATTCATCAAAAGAAGATAGACAAAAATACACAGATTCGCTGTCTCAAAAAGAACTAGTTGACATTCAACCATTTCTTTGTACTTAAAAAATAATTTTATTCGGGGCTCTTGCAGTTCTTATAACAATCCATACATCCATGGTATCAAGTACATTTGTACATATGTTGCCATCATCCATTTCAAAATATTTCTTTCTACTTGAGGTCTTGTTATCAGCTCTTCTTTTTTACCCTCCCTCCCCTACCCTTCCACCCATATGAATCCTTGATAATTTATAAATTGTTATTATTTTCATATCTTACACCGTCTGCTGTCTCCTTTCACCCATGTTTTTGTTGTTCATCACCCTGGAGGTAGGGGGTTATATGTCCATAATTGCAATTGGTTCCTGTTTTCTCCCCCTTTCTTCCCTCTACTCCCCTGGTATCACTACTCCCTTTACTGTTCTTGAGGGGTTTATCTGTCTTGGATTCTGTGTGTTGAGATCTCTTATCTGTACCAGTGTACATATTCTGGTCTATCCTGATTTGTAAGGTAGAATTGAGGTCATGATAGTGGGTGGAGGGGGAGGAAGCATTAAAGAACTAGAGGGATATTGTATATTTCATGGGTGCTATACTTCACCTGGCTGGTTCATCCCTTCCTTGCGACCCTTCTGAGGGGATGTCCAATTATCCACAGATGGGCTTTATGTCTCCACTTCAATCCCCCTTGTTCACATCAATATGATTGTTTGTTTGGGGTCTTCTGATGCCTGCTACCTGAATCCGTGGAGACCTTGTGATCACACAGGCTGGTGTGCTTCTCCCATGTGGGTTTTGTTGCTTCCCTGCTAGATGGTCACTTGTTTAACTTCAAGCTTTTAAGACTTTAGACACTATATCTTCTAATAACCTGGCACCATCAGTTTACTTCACCACATTTGCTTATGCACCCATTTTATGTCCAGTGATTGTGTCAGAGAGGTGAGCATCACAAAATGCCAGGTTATTAGAACAAAGTGTTTTTTCATTGAGGACTTGAGTAGAGGCACAATGTCTATCTGCTACCTTAATACTTAACATATTAATACTTAGTATATGTACATAGACCTTTATTCCTATCATTATATATAAATATATTTACATGTGTACATTCCTGTATTATACCTCTATAAGTGACATTCAACCATTTCAAGAGGTAGAATATGAACAAGAATTAATGGTACTGAAGGAAGAAGTTCACACAGCACTGACTATATTAGCCCAAAATAGACTCTGGGTTTTGACAGACTATCAATTGAAATATTTCAATTAGCTGATGATTCACTGGAAGCACTCATTCACCTATGCCAGGAGATTTCGAAGATAGCTACTTGGCCAACTGACTAGTATAGATCCAAAAAAGATGACCTAACAGAATGCTCAAATTATAGTACAATATCATTGATATAACTTGCAAGTAAATATTCTAAAATCATCAAGTAATGGTTTGCAGCAATACAATGACAGTGAACTTCCAGAGGTTCAGGTCTGATTTGAAAGAGGATACAGAACAAGGGTTATCATTGCTGATATCAAATAAATATTGGCTGAAAATACAGAATACCAGAAAGATGCTTATTTGTGTTTTAATGACTTTACAAAGCGTTTGTGGCTCATAAAGTATGGGCAACCTTGAGAATAGTAATTCCAGAACACTTCATTGTGTTTATGTGGGACCTGTACATGGATTAAGAAGCAGTTATGTGAACAGAACAAATGAATACTGCATGGTTTAAAATCAGAAAAGGTGTGCTGAGAAAATCATCAGAGACACTGGATTATGCGAATAATGTGACATTAGAATTGGAGGAAGGCTTATTTACAACCACGACTTTGTTTGCTGACAGGGAGAAGAGCTTGAAGCACTTGCTAACAAAGATCAAGGATTGTAGTAGTCATTATGAATAACTACTTAATATAAAGAAGACCAAAATCCTCACAGCTGGACCAATAGGTAATATCAAGATAAGTGGAGAAAAGAAATTGAGGTTGTCAAGAATTTCATCTTCATGTATCCTCAAACTATGTTCATAGAGGCAGCAATCAAGAGATCAATGAACACATTGTGTTGAATTAATCTGTTGCACAAGACTTCTTTAGAGTGTTGAAATGCAGAGATTTTATTTGAGCACTATGTGGTACGTGCGTGACCCAAGCCATGGTATTTTCAAGCACCTCATATGTATGTGTTTCTACAGAGGCTATAGTGAGATTTAAAATTTAAAATTGTAAGACTAATGCTCTAACCCCTGAGGTATGGAGTCACCATTAAGCAAGTAATCAGAGAAGCTGTGTTATATGAAAAAGAATGCAGTATCACAAGTTAAGGAAGGTTAATTAACAATCTGCATTTTGCAGATGACACAACCTTACTTGCTGAAAGTGAGGAGCACTTGATTTATTTGCAGATGAAAATCAAGTATTGTCACCTTCAGTATGGCTTACAACACAATGTAAAGAAAACTTAAATCCTCACAACTGTACCAATAGGTAGCATCATGATAAATGGGTAAAAGATTGACACTGCCAAGGATTTTGTCTTGCTTGAACCCACAATCAACGCCCCAGGAAATAACAGTCAAGGGATCCAAAGACTCATTGTTTTGAGTAAATCTGCTAAATAGGACCTGTTTTCAATGTTGAAAGCAAGAATAGTACTCTGTGAACTGAGGTGTGCCTCACCCAGGCCATGGAATTTTTAATGGCTTCTTATGCACTGTTGGACACTGAATAAGGAAAACCAAGTACAATTAAATGTATTTGAATTACAGTGTTGAATATTGAAAGTATCGTGGACTGCCAAAAGAACCAACAAATCTGTCTTGAAAGAAGTATGGCCAGATGCTCATTAGAAGCAAGGATGACAAGACTTGGCATACTTCTGCACGGACCAATCTCTGGAGAAGGACATCATGTTGGTAAAGTGGAGGGACAGCTAAAAGGAGGAAGGCCCTCAAAAATAGATTGACACTGTGCTGCAACAATGTGCTCAAAAGTAAGAACAATTGTCATGATAATGCTGGACTGGGGGAGGTGGGATTCATTCTGTGGTACATAGCATTGCTATGAGTTGGAACAGATAGTACTATCACAGCATCTGATAGCAGCAACAACAAGAGCTGGGTATCAGAGGTATATTGTACATACTACAACCTACACACTACATACAGGTATATGACATTCATTCTTAAAAATTGCATCGGTAGTAAGGGGATTTTACTCTATTAAATTCTGGCATGGGTTAGCAGAGTTTATGGGGTATCCCTTTTTCTTTGACGACTGTTCTAACAAACAACAAATATGATATTATTCAGCCTTTACTCTAAATATTGAGCTGAGGATAACAATCTAATGCACCTTCCAGGGCCTAGCAGGAAATAAAGATGCGTGAAACGAAAGTACAGGTCCTGTGAAAAAGAGGATCTGATATGTTTTTAAAAGACTGCGGTACCTCACCTCTATAATTGTTGCCACAGCTGACTTATAAGCAAAATAAAAATGAGGATTGTTATGTATATAAAGAAATACAGCCTGCATGATCCTTTAATCAAATATGGCTCAGAACCAGGCAGTGTTTTGTTCTGTAGTTTATAGGGGATTATGAGTCAGAATAGACTTGATAGCACTTACCCCAAACAACGTATTAAATATAGGAGAATAAAAACAATTTCATTGAAGTTTAGTCCCTCTTTTCCTTTGGAGATATACCTCAACCCAGTGCTCCAAGGTGTGAAGACAACATGCCGGCGCGGAGTAGGGAATCAGTGGAGAGGTCTAGGGGGCTGGTCCCAGCCCCAAATAC
>NW_022111372.1:67153650-67158786 GCF_000313985.2 Echinops telfairi
CTAATAAAATGTTAAAAAAATAAATTAAAAACAACAACAACAACAAAAAACAATTTCATTTAGGGAGAACATTCTGAATTGCATTGCCCTGTGGTAAATGTTGGTACTAACCCCAATATTTCTGTTGAAATCCACCTGCCATTTGAGAAACGTGAGGTGATCCACTGTAAAGATTTATAGCATGGGAAACCCTATTTAAGGTCACTATGAATCAGAATTGACACATACGAGTGGGTTTGATGTTTGGCTTATGGTGATCTGTCATTTGGCACCCTCCGCTTTAAATCCGCATAAATGCCTATCTGAATTTTCCTTTCTCTTTTCCTTATCTGTATAGTCTCTCCTACTTCTTATTCATGTTGTCTGGTATCACTCACACATACACAGCACAGTTGTACAGATTTTTTTCTTTTCCCGTCACCCTCCTACTTCCCTGCCCTTTGGAATCAATGTGATCTGTATGCATGCTCTCTCCTTGGGGCTCCTTTTCATCTACCTGCTCCATGAAACCTCATAGCCTCCTCCAAGTTGAAGTATTTGCAAAGGGGCCAGAGAAAAATTTTGCGTGAATATCTAATCTTGGGTCCCAAATGAATTCATTGCTCTCACCCTGAACTTTTACTTATTACAATTTCAATTTGATATAATTATGTGTTTGGACAGTTCACTGTTCCTCTTTCATGTCTGCTCACTCACCTGGTTCAGAGTGAGAAACACAGACTAAGTCTGCTCGGTTAGGGCTTAGCAACCAAAAGGCCTTCCTGGTTTGTTAGCGGGGCCTGATTGCTATTGCGCCCTCCTCTTCATGATAAGGCTCCCCAGGGGGAAGTTGTGGGATTCACAGGCTCCCCGGTGCCCTGTGGCCTGCTTGTAGAGTGGATGTATAATGTGTCTCAGTTTACCACAGATGTCCTTGAATTTTCTGTTTTGTTCAGCTAGTTTCATAATCTCCATTCAGTCCAAGCTTTGGTATTCCTCATTTTAGTCCCCCTGTCTTAGTACTCACATAAGGAAACTTTATGGGGCAGGAAGAACATTTACTTTTTCATGATCTCTACAAACAGCTTAGCCCAGCCCTCATTGCGTCATTGTTGCCCCCGAAACCCATTTTCAGAGGATCCACATTTTCACTGGAGTTTACGTGGGCAGGAGCTGTGTCTTATTGACCTTTGAATTCCTAGTGCTTAGCAAACAGAAGGAGCTCAAAACCTTATTAAATAAGCCGTATTGAAGGAAAGTAATTACCACGATGTTGTAAGATCTCAGATTTCACCTACAGCTAATATCTCGTGACTCAGGCTGCCAAACATCACAGCGCTCCTCATCGATCTCACATTTACTTACCAAATAAAATGCAAGGTAATAATACAGCACATTCAAACTTTCTTCACATTTCAGACAGATGAGGCAAATACAGCTTTTTGTGTTTTTCTTTTCTTTTCTTTCAGCGCAGTGGAATTTGGAGTTTACCTGGTGCTTGCTCAGCCCAGTCAGGGCTCTCCTCAGAATCAATGGCTGCTCTCCTTCTAATTTTCTTGCCCCATACTTAGACATTATAGGTTGTCAGAGAAGATTTTATTTAGTGACCAGAAAGTCATTTTGAGTGAGTGAGACTGGCTGGATATACTGGGATATTTGTTCTATTGGCTTTATTTAAAGGCATTTAAAAAATCAGGTAATATGAGGGTGGTACTCAAAAATATTGGATTTTTTTTCAAAGCTATGTATTTAAATTTTTTTACAAAACAATCTTATCACCTACAAAGTACTCTCCATTACACTTAATACATTTGTCAAATCTGTGATTCCATTCTTGGAAACATTTTTCAAAGACATCTATTTGGAAAGTTACAGCACTTCCTTCATTTCTCTTTACCTCTTCACCATCATCCAATCACTGTCCTGTCCTGTCTGTTTTCATTCCTGGAAACAGAAAGAAGTTGCACGGATGGAGGACAGGTGAATAAGGTGCGTGGGGCAAGGGAGGCATGCTCTTTTTTGCTAAAAACCTGGCGCACTGAGATGGCTGCAGGTGCCTTGATGTGGTGGCAAAACCAGTCCCCTATCTGCCACAAATCAGGCCTTTTTTTGTTACACACACTGTTACACTATCTTTTCTGAACCTCAAAATAGAAAGCATGGTTGACAGTCTGGCCTGGTGGAACAAACTCCAAAGGCAGTGTAAGTCAACACTTTCGTCCATTTGGGAAGTTTATAGATGTCCAGAATGAAGTTTGTCATCAATCAACATTTCACCTTTTTTTTTGACATGAGAAAGCCACTGCACACTTGCATTTTTCTCATAGAGCTGTCTTTGTTAGCTGTGCTCAACATCACAACAGTTTTTGTGGCATTTTTTCTGGAGCAGGAAACAAAATTTCACAGCCTCATGCTGTTCTTTTAAATCAACCATCACCAAAACGAGGTTTGAGAGAAACTGCTTATAGGAAAAAATTCAATTACCAGAAAGAACCTTTCCAGGTGACACCACTGGGTGCACTCACTCAGAGCGAGTTGTTAGATGCTCGCCCAGTGGGGGAATGTGTATTACGAATGCTCTTCTCTGCCCAGCACAGTTCCAGGTTTGGGGGATATCCCCTTATATATCCAATTATAATCCTATAAACAAAAATAGTAATCATTTGTGTAACATTTGTTATTTATTAATGACTTTATAGAAATTATACAGTTTAATCTTCACTTCCCCATGTGCTGTTTATTGATGGAGACCCTGAGACTCCAACAGATTGAATATACCATCCTCAGTCCTAAAGTAGTAAATGTTATCTACTTGGCTTCCCAGCCTGATCTCTTTCTATGATACCAAAATCTATGGAGTTTTTTCTTGAATAGTCTTCATAATTAAAGATTCACAGTAAATCCTTCTATCTGTCCAAAGTTTTCTAAATTAAAAGCAGTTAAGGGTAAGGAAAGAGTCCCCCGAGATAAAATGATGAGCACAGGGTCTGCCACCAAGACATACTCGCTGACATTTTTGTATTTTATACTTGAGGCCACTCTTTGTCTTTATGTCTACTGTTGATACTTTACATCTACCCTAAGGTCAAATAGATAGAAAATCTTTTGTCAAATGCATTTACCAATTTTGCTTCTCTTCATTTTGACTGATAAAATGAGTTATCAATTGATTTCAGCTCATCAGCAACAGCTAACAGGAATTTTAGACCTAAGACAAGATTCCTAGAACCTGTGTTGAGAAGTTTGAGAAAGTTATTGATCTAACATCTAGCTCAATATTTAGTACAAGAAAGAAAGGGGACCGGGCTTGGTTACAAAAACATGAGTTTCACATTTATATGAGGAATGTTTGTAAATTCAAGTAATTAAATAATTGGCTAATAGTGTTTTTAATCATTAAAAGTTTATTTTCTATCCCATTGCAAGAAATCAAGAGATGGTTGGTGCCATTTGTTTGGGGTTTCTTAATATAAGGGGCAGCATCTTTTCTATCTCTTGGTTTTTTTTACATGTAATCATAAGAAAGCTGCCATGGCATTGGGCATTACATCTACATTTAAGGCAAAGGGAGAAGAGTAACACCAGTCACGTGTGCCTTTTTTTTTTTTCATCAAGAAAATAGAACCTTTCCCAGAAATTACTGAAGCTCCATCTGCTTAATCTCATTAGCTAAAACATTGTGAAGATAGAACAGGTTTGCACCAGTTTTCACTCTGTTATATTTGTGATATCTTTGAGTCAGAACAGACTGTAAGACCTAACAACAATAAAAGCAACTTAAAAATAGTAATTTACTTGTGTGGATTAATTGAATATAAAAACAAAATACAGGAATGGATTTGGTGTTTACATTTAATCCTACCTCCAATCTTGTAGAACATTTAGTTCTTACAACATGGTCTTGCTTGATATGTCCCCTCATGAAGGAAACACTGAAGATAGCGGTGCTACCACAAAGTGTAGTGATGAAACTAAATGGTACCTGGCTTTCAGAAAGTGTAGTGTCCAGGATCTTAAAGTTTTCTTTGTAAACAAGTCTCCATCTAAGTGAGACGCCAACTAAACTCACATGGAAGAAGCACACCAGACTGCATGATTCAAGGATTATAAATAATATAATTCAAATCCAAAGCAGGGAATGGTATCAGAGCAGAAGTTGTGCAACTCTATTTTGAAGGCTATGGATGACAGTGGAAGCCCAAAATGCATTTTCAATATGTAAGGCAGGGAATAAGCCTCCAGTGATTTCCATCTGACCATAATTGAGGGATGGGAATCGACTGGCTGTCAGACACTGTATTTTAGAGACAATAATAGTCTATTACAATGTACAATGAATAAACTTACTTGAATGGTTAAAACCTTATTATTTGATCTCCCTTTGACACATTTTGAGTTTGATTTGGTTTTCATATTTTCTGTTTTCTTTCAGACTGGGGTTTATCTCTGTGTATTTTGTTACTGTTGGTAGCTTTCTTGACTCTCTGCTATTTATTTTTATATAATTGTCAGTAGAGGAAACCCAAGATAGAGAAATCTTTGGAGACAATAACTTGATTAAGGCTTCCTAGGGGGAAAAACAAGATTTTGAGAGGTTGAGGAAATTATTTCATCTGTCCACCGGTGCCACACATATGCACACATACATATGAGACAGTACCTCCCCCCAAACGGAACATTTTTTCAAAGCTATGTTTTAAATTTTTAGCAAAACAACCTAATCGCCTTCAAAGTTCTTTCCATTACACTTAATACACGTGTCAAATCTGTTATTCCATTCGTGATCACCTATAGGGAAAAATGTGTACTACAAACGCTCCACCCAGGGGAGGTTTTTTCTGTTTGTTTTTTGTTGGTGGTGGTGTTTGGGGGCGGGGGCGGGGGACGGTACACCCTCGAGTACAATGATGCCTGAAGGGATACAGTGAAACACTATTGAATTGCTTCATTTTATCCAAAGGGCACACTAGCGTCGGATAGCTGTCCTTGGGAAAAGCATGGGAAACTTGGCTTGTTGTTAGTAGGTCCCATTGCGTTGTTTCCGACACAGCGAACCCACGTGCAAGAGAGTGAAACAGTGCCTGGTTGTGCACCATCCTCATAACTGTGCCTATTTGGCCCATCATTGCAACCATTATGTCAATCCATCTTATCAAG
>NW_022111372.1:67158886-67164851 GCF_000313985.2 Echinops telfairi
GTCAATCCATCTTATCAAGGGCCCATTGTAACCACTATGTCAATCCATCTTATCAAGGGCCCATTGCAACCACTATGTCAATCCATCTTATCAAGAGCCCATTGTAACCACTATGTCAATCCATCTTATCAAGGGCCCATTGCAGCCACTATGTCAATCCATCTTATCAAGGGCCCATTGCAGCCACTATGATGTCCTTCTCTAGGGGCATGTCTCCTGAGTAGGTGAGATTAAGTCTCATCAACCTTGCTTCTAAGGAGTTTTGTGGCTGTACTTCTTCCAAGACAGATTGGTTTGTTCTTTGGGCAGTCCACGGTATTTTCAATACTCTTCGTTGGCACCATAGTTTAGAAAAAGTGATTCTTCTTTGGTTTTCTTTAATGTCCAAATTTAATGGAATTAATAAAAGCATTTTCTTTTGTTCCTGGAAAGTTTTTATATAATTAATTGACCATACCTCCACAACTCAAGTCTTCATGTTTTGTTCAACTTATTAAAGCTTATTCTTTCTGTCATATACCAGGTGAGTCAAGTCATCTTGATAACAGTGTGTTAGCTTAGTTTCCAGACTAAGCTGTCCACGTCAGAGGAATTCGTCACGGAAAATCTTATGGAAAACTTGGCAAGTAGCAGGAAACTCTTTAAAATAAACCATTACTTGGAGTTAAATTTAATAAACAGACATAACAAATCTGTTAGCCATTTTAGCTAATTTTCATTGAAAATTTAAGAGAAAGTATAGATGCAAATAATTGCATGAACTCTACATAAGCTCTTATCAGTTATTGAAATAAAAGTTTGATTCTCTTTTAGCTTTGTTTTGTTTTTTTGAATTTTTTATTTTCTCCCAAAGTGCTTTTATGTATTTTATATCTGAGATTTGATCTCGCATTTTTAATAAACATCACTTCAGATCTTAAGGTAAAAGGTATATTGAATAAATACAGAAAGGAAATTGACCATGAAGCTGAAAACAATTTTGGTTAACTGGTCTATCACACCTGGAGATCAAGTAGCAATACTAGCACAATGATATTTGAAGCCATATAGAAGCATTTTATCTTAAATTTGTGAGAGAAAAGTGATATAGGGAAAATAATTATTTTCAATTACCCAATATAGTAACACAAGAAAGTGGTTAGTATGGTTTATGAAGGTTTTTAGAAGCACTACCTATGTCTATCAATTGCCTCTTGTTATGATAAAGCTGTGTAACTAATTGTCTCAAAGTAAGGAGGATTATAATACATATACATATGACTTCTTAATAGCCTATAGGTTAGTTATGGAGTTTTGTTGATCTTATCTGGACTAGCTGATAAGTTAGCATGAGACTTGGACAACAAATTTTAATACAGAGTCTTTTATATGTCTCCTGCAGATTAGCCGGGCACATTCACTGAGTGGTAGTAATCACCCAAGAGTTAACAAGCTCAATCACACAAGAAAACAAGCAAGAATGTGCATGAGCTTTTCAAACATTTGCTTGTTTCACATTGGGTAATATCTTATTGATTAAAAAAAAATCAAATGGCCAAGCCCAGAATCTAACTAGGAGAGGACTATATATTTTTAGAAAAAAGAACAGGGATGCAAAAAAATAATTTTTTGGAGTCATTAATGTATCGATTATACCAGACAAGGATTATTACTATTATTATTTCTGCTTGAGCAGCTTGATAAAAATGAATACTCACTGGATAGTTCGATGAGCTATAGTTGTATGAGTGTTACTACTTATTGGCTATAAAATGATCAACTAGTTTGGTGTCTGTTTTTTGCCATTATCAAACCTGATTCCGATTTTATTTCCTGAAAAGTTTTATGTATATTGAATTGACCATACTAACACAATTCATATCTTAATGATTTGCTCAACAGATTGATGCTTATTCTTTCTCTCGTGTAGCAGATGAATTAAATCAGCTTAATGACAGTGGGTTAGTCTTAATTAAGGCAAAACAAAGTCTTATCCATGAAAGAAAACATGTTTAAAAGACATTTTTAGCAATAAATTACAATAGATGAAAAGGGGAAAAATGAGTATCTACTGATTGGAATGAATTCCATATTGGTGTACTGTACTACATCAAATTATGACATTGCTAAAAGATTTTTAGATCTAGAAAAAGTGTGTATGAAGCTTTGGTGGTGCTGTTGGGTAGCATTGAACTGCTAACTACAAAATCAGTGGTTCAAACCCACAAGCTGCTCCTAGGGATTAAGATGAGGCTATCCTTTTCCTTTAAAGATTTACATTTCAGAAACCCTACTTAGGATTGCTATTAGTCAAAATCAACTCAAGTCGCAGTATGGATACATTGTCTAGAACCATTTCTGACCCAAGAATGGAAGACTGCCTTTGAACTACTTGAGAAATATGACTTTGTCTTTATTTCTTAATTATGTGTTTGTAACTACAAAAAGCACTGTTACTAAGGCAGAAAAACTTGAATTTTTATAAATTTTTAAATAATTCTCATATAATCAGATGCGTACTCAAGTAAACAGAGTCACCTATTTTTCTTTTGAAAAATAAGAGTGAATGTTTCATGGTATATTTTGAAAATTACGTATGCCTCTGGCTCATACTAAATTATTACCAATATATTCTGATTTTGACATTGTTTAGTTGAAAATATCTGGACTAAAATTTCAACATGGAAACTTAAACATGCATGGATACCAAGATAATGAACCACAGCAATTACTTTCTAAGATATACAGAAAATGTACATGATCATTACTTATGAGCTTACAAAATCCATATGAAAAACATAAAGCAGCCATATGTTCAAATTATTTAAAAGCAAAATTTACTTAGTATTAACTGGTCTTCATAAATTAAATGTTCTTAGTTCACCTTCAAAGAATTTGAATCTAAAGTCAATTCTCAATTATTTTATTTTTTTTCTTCGGTTCTATGGGTCAATTATTTTTCGAAAGGCATTCCATGATCAGTGTCCCTTCATCACAGTTCATGCAAAGCAGCAGTCGGACCAGATGTTGGACTTTAAATTAGTAAAATAACAAGACAAAGTTCTCCTGGCAAGATATAATCTCCTCCTATACTTCCTCCCACACATTAAAATTAGGGAAAACAATTTATTCAGACAGCAGTGGGTCCTCATTTATACATTTCAGATTGTTTTTATTTGTGCATTGGCTTTATGATAGTATTCTATCTGCTTAATAGTTGGTAATAGGAAATGTTGTTATTATGTTTCTAAAGTTTACTTATATGTTTTCAAGATTAGGCACTTAACAATGCAATGAATAATTCAGAACCTCCTCATTTGTAAAAATGATAGTCTTAGTCCTCTTTTCCATTCTAGCTACCTTTACTAAAACTTCTGGAAATGAAGTTGCTCATCTTTTAAAAAACTAATAACAAATAATGCATGTGAATAGATATTGAGAAGTTAGTCTTTTATTCCAACCCAGCCATCCTACCCCTAGAAGTTCATCAATCTTATCCTTATGCGCATTGGTTGAAGAGCAACTACTTTCTTGTTTTTAGTGAATATGCTCTGTCAAAAATGAGAAGAAAACAGACAAGGAATATACACACTACGGTTCCCAGAATAACTATATTATTGTTAGGTGCTGTCCTGTACTAAAGTAAATAGGGCATCTATTTGCCTTGTGCCTTTTAGCACAGAGGGATATGGACTTAATGAAAATTCTACTCTTTACATCTGAAAGATACCACTATAATTTTAGGACTAAAAAGCCAACATTTCCTGAGAAAACTAGAATTTCGTTTATAGGCATTTTATTTATGATTTTAAAAAATCATTTTATTGGGGACTCTACAAGATCATAAAACAATCCATACATCAATTGTATCAAGCACATTTGTACATATGCTGCCATCATCATTTTCAAAACATTTTTTTGTATTCGAGCCCTTGGTATCAGTTCCTCTGTTTTTTTCCCCTCCTCCCCAACCTCCCACCCTCGTGATCCCTTGATAAATTTTAAATTACAATTTTTTTTTATATCTTACATTGTCTGCTGTCTGCCTTCATCCACATTTCTGTTGTTGGGCCTCCTTGAGGTGGGGTGGTGGTGTTATATGTCGATCATTGTGATCAGTTTGTCTTTTCTCCTCTTCTCCCCCAACCTTCCCCCTACCCTCATGGTATCGCTACTCCCATTATTGTTCCTGAGGGGTTAATCTGTCCTGAATTCCATGTGTCGAGAGCTCTTATCTGTACCACTGTGCATGCTCTGGTCTAGCCTAATTTGTTAAGTAGAACTGAGACAGGACATCCTCTCACTGACCCACAGTGCTGCAGGGGACAGGACTGGAGACAGTGCAGGAATTGTGCCTGATCTAACCCCAGCCACCCCCCACCCCCACCCCTACCCCCACCAGGGGTGAAACAGGAAAGGAGCACAACAAAACAGCAAGAGGAGAAAGCAATGAAGCCCAGAAGTCCCCAGGGAATCCCCCAAAAGACTTCAGACTTGGTGGACAGAGCTTGGCACCTCATCAGAATTGATCAGAAAACATACACAAGGGTCAGCAGACAGACCTGGAACTATTTATTGCCCCCTCAACCCCCTGCCTTTTTTTTCTCATTCTTTTTTTCATGTCTATATAAGACAGTCAAGAAAAACAGTGCAGAGAAAACAACAGGACTGATGGTTCCTGAGGGACAGGGGAGAGGTGGAAGTGGGGGAAAGGGAGTGGGGAGCCAACAAAACCAAGGACAAAGGGCAAATAAGACATCAAAAATCGATGGCGAGGAGGGTGTAGAATAACTGGTGGAATTTGATCAAGTGCAATGTAGACAGGAGAAAATACTGAGAGAGGAATGAAGGAAGAACATGATAGTGGGACAGGAGAAAAGTAAAATGAAATAGAGGAAAGAACAAGGAAGCAAAAGATGTGTACAGAGGTATGTATGTATGTAAACATGCTAATATATAAAGATAAGGATATAGGTCTATCTATCTATCTATCTATCAATCATCTATCTATCTATCATCTATCCTAAGTATCAAGGTATCAGACGGACATTGGGCCTCTACTCAAGTCCTCCCTCAATGCAAGAACAATTTGTTTTAATAACCTTTCATTCTGTGATGTTCATTTTCCTGACAATTGCTGAAGACAAAATGGGTGCATAAGCAAATGTGATGAAGAAAGCTGATCGTGCCAGACTATTAGAAGTTATAGCACCTGGGGTCTTAAAATCTTGATGTTAAACAAGCAGCCATCTAGCAGGGAAGAAACAAGCCAACACGGAAGAAGCACACCAGTTTGTGTGATCATTGTGGGTTGATGTGATCAGGTATCAGGTATCAGAATACCCAAACCAAACAATCAA
Source organism: Echinops telfairi (assembly GCF_000313985.2). NCBI lineage: Eukaryota > Metazoa > Chordata > Mammalia > Afrosoricida > Tenrecidae > Echinops > Echinops telfairi. The sequence goes on from NW_022111372.1 coordinate 67,164,226, forward strand.
ATTGATGAGAATGAGGGCGTTGGAGTGGAGACCCAGAACCTATCTGTAGACAATTGGACATCCTCTCACATCATGTCTAGGGTCTTAAAGACTTGAAGGTAAAACAAGCGGCCATCTAGCTCAGAATCAACAAAGCCCACATGGAAGAAACACATCAGCCTGTGTGATAATGAGGTGCTGAAGGGATCAGTTATCAGGCATCAAAGAACAAAAATCATATTATTGTGTGCTCACTTCCCCATACAATCGCTGAAGACAAATGGGTGCATAAGCAAACATGGTGAAGAAAGCTGATGGTGCCCAACTATCAAAAGATATAGCATCTGGGGTCTTAAAGGCTTGATAGTAAACAAGTGGCCTTCTAGCTCAGAAGCAACAAGGCCCACATGGAAGAAGCACACCCACCTGTGTGATCACGAGGTGTTGAAGGGATGAGGTGTCTGGCATCAAAGGATGAAAATCATATCATTGGGAATGAGAGGAAGTGCAGAGTGGGAATCCAAAGCCCATCTGTAGGCAACTGGACATCCCCTTATGGAAGGGTTGCAGGGAGGAGACAAGCCAGTCAGGGCGCAGCAACAATGAAACATGCAACTTTCCTCTAGTTCCTAAATGCTTCCTCCCCC
>NW_022111372.1:67165222-67189006 GCF_000313985.2 Echinops telfairi
TGGAGAGCAAATGTTTTGAGAATGATGAGGGTAATGAATGTACAAATGTGATTTACACAATTGATGTATATATAGATTGTGATAAGAGTTGTATGAGCCCCCAATAAAATGATTAAAAAACAACAGCAACAACAACAAACAAGGGCTCAGAATAAAGAAAATGTTTTGAAAATGATGGCAACATATGTACAAATGTGCTTGGAACACAGATTTGTTAGTTTTTCTGTGATTCATGGTACTTCCACTCTACTTTGTTAGCATCACAATTCAAATGCACCAATTCTTTGGTCTTCCTTATTTAGGGTCCAACTCTTATTTGCATATAAGATGAAAATAGTATGGCTTGGGTCAGGTGTACCTGTCTTAGATATATCATCCTTTATTTTTAACACTATAGATCATTTACAGAAATTTTACCCTTTACAATGCATTTTTTGATTACTTGATTGCTGCCTCCATGAGCAAGAGAAATTTTTGAAAATTTCTATTTTTTTCTCCATTTATATTGTTACCAATTTGTCCCTTTGTGAGGAAGTTAGTGCTTTTCTGTTCTATTTTAATCTGTATTGAAGGCTGCAATCCTCGATCTCCATCAGCAAGTGTTGCATGTTCTCCTCACTTTCCGCGAACAATGCTGTGTCTCTGCATATTGCAGATTGCTAATAAGCCTTCCTCGAATCCTGATACCACATTCTTTTTCATGATCATTATGCCACTTTCCTATTTGTGCATCTTTTAAAAAAATAATTTTATTGGGGGCTCATATAACTCTTATCACAATCTATACATTCATCCATTGTGTCAAGCAACTTTGCTATTTGTACATCTTAAAATCCACTTTGTCAGTGGGGTTCTTACTTCAGCTAGGGTCAGGTTCTCATATTAAGAAGCAGGAGAAAAAAATTAATCAGTTCCTCCCTTACACCATTGATGCATGATCATTTCAAATAAATACACACTTCAACAAAGGGGCTCGGTGGGCTTTACTGGATTCAAGCCCAGAAGTGTGGGTGAGGGGCATGACTGTCTTGGGGGTGATAAAGCCTATTGTTTTACTCTAATAGGTCAAACAAGAGGGTCAATCTGTCATTGGAAAAGAATGCTTAACATTACTTGATTAGGACTCCCTCCCCCACCTTATGGGAGAATATGCCTTGTATTATGTTCCAAATGTGGAGCCATAGTGGCATAATGGTTATGAGTTGGGCTGTGGTCCAGACTGTCAGCAGTTGAAAGCCACCAGACACTCCATGGAAGAAAGTCTGGGCTTTCTACTCCTATGAGCAGAGTCTCAGAAACTCACCAGCGGAGTTCTACTCTGCTCAATGGGGGCCCTTTGAATTGGTATCAACTTAATGGCAATGAGAGTGCGGTGTTCCAAATTGGACACCTCTGACTGAAGTTTTGTTTAGCCCTTGGTGACCCAGACCACAAAGACAACAAGGATTTAGACACATACTATAGGCACCCAAGACTTTAGACTGTTCTTTTGAGGTATAAAACATGGCTTCACAGGCCACACCAGAAGTATCTATTTTGGAAAGCTCACTAAGTGAACTGGGAAATTGAGAACCAATGTTCATCATCCATGAAACATTTTGGGGATGTAGGTTACTTTATTAGCAAGTTACTTAATATTATCACATGAAATTTATTTTGGTGATGTGCTCATGTCTCATCTCTTTCACATGTCTCTTTCTGAGTTTCAAGAAGTTTGGGGGCTAGAAATTCTACTATCTTTATTTCAATTTCCCAAAACTTTTGGAAGCCCTCACATTTGTGTGTGTGTGTGTAATATGAGTGTACAATGAGAATATTTTCTGAAATTTAATCTAGTCACTATTTTAATTCAGAACTTATCCCATGTCATTATCTAACCACCTATTCTAACTTTTTGTTACATAGCCACAGGCTGCACATGTAAATATGATTTTACAAACTCTCAGCCACTAAAATGTCAATAACTTGAGTTGGATATGTTGTCATTATAATCATATTTGTTTGGTAATGTACTACATTACCATTTGTGTAAGATTTTATAATGGGAATTACAATTTCCAGTTCATCCTGAAATGTTATTCTTTAGTTTCCTACAGAAATTACATATGAAGATATGTTGAATAAAGAGAAATAAATGTTCTTTCAGGGTCTGATTTTGTAATGTATGAAAAACAAAAATTATACATTTTTTATCTTGACTTCTTCCTATTTAAGGTCTGCTATTCTTATCTCTTGGCCTGTGTAAGAGAAGAACATTTTACCTGTGGTTTACAATGGACTACTGCCTTGTAAATCTTCCTAAACAACTAATGTGAAAGCATTTCCTCATGACGAGGTTCCCCCAGACAAGTAGATATTCATATCAGGATGATGAGGAATGCTGATGGGAAAATCGAATCCGGAGAGGCGAAAGGGAACAGTGCCTGACTGTTGGTAGACAGTGGGAGCAAACCAACCTCCCACTGTGTGTGTGTGTGTGTGGTGGGGGGCGAGGGGGGTCGGTAAATACTTTTAAGTATAAAGGACACAATGGGGTTAGGTGGAGGGAGTATCCCTGGTAACTGCACAGAATAAGCCACACGGTCCAAGTTTCTCTGCACATTCTGGAGACCCAGATCAAGTGCCATACAGCACTGAAGCATTAAATCCTGAATCTTCAAGGCACACAACATACTCCAAAATCTGCACCAGTGAGCCCAATGTGGAAACTCCATTGGGTAAATTGGATTCTGCCTGAAACACAGTTGTAACCTGAGGACATAAGACTGAAAAGGCATGGTGTTTGAATAAGCAGAAGACAGCTGTACCAAGACTATTGAACTGCTGGTAGGTGGATAATCATTGACTTAATTCATCAATGCCCCAAATACTCTCTCTCTCTCTCTCTCTCTCTCTCTCTATCTATCTAATCTATATCTATCTATATATAATTATTTCAAAACACCTGTGATGGACATCCTTAGTGAATATTATTGTAAATTTTTCCTGACAACCAACTCCTATTATTTGTGTAAATAGGACCCAGCCATGGAAGGATTGATTCTGTACAGGTGTATAATCCAGGTATTGTCATATGAAGTTAGCTTACATTGACTCAATATTCCAATCAGGGCAAGATATGACAAAATAATAATTTATAAACTATTAAGGGCTCATGAGGGAGGAGGGAGCGGGGAGAGAGGGGAAAAATGAGGACCTGATCCTGGGGGTTTAAGTGGAGGGAAAATGTTTTGGGAATGATGAGGGCAATGAATGTACAAATGCGCTTTACACAGTTGATGTGTGTATGGATTGTGATAAGAGTTGTATGAGCCCCTAATAAAATGATTTAAAAAAAAAGTAGTACCAGGGCTAATTAATGACAATATTAATGGAAGGTCTTTATGCTTCGTGGAGATGATCAATAAAACTCTGCCATAAATTAACAAGGAGGTCTCTAAATGGATACAAAGGCTGGTAAAACAAAAACAGGCCCAGGAATGGGTTTGGAGCTTACACTAAATCCCACCTCCAATTTAAGAACAATTAGTTCTTACATTATGACCCTGCTCAATACTCGTTCTGAGGAAGGGAACACAGAAGATATGGGTACTATACGAAGTGCAGTGAGGGAATTAGATGGTGCCTGGCTATCAGATAAAATAGTGCCTGGGTCTTAAAGGCTTGTTTCCAAACAAGCAGCTATCTAAGCGAGATGTCAACTAAGTCCACATGGAAGAAGCACATCAACACCAGGGACTGAAGGAGTGTAAATCATATAATTCAAAGCCAAAGGAGAGAATAGTATCAGAGCCCAAACTCTGAGATTGTTGTTTGCAGAAATCTATGGATGGCAATGGGAACCCAAGATACATTTGTGAGATCTACACATGAAAGAAGTCTGGCTCTTTCCCTCTAACCATTCTGGAGTGTAGGAAGAAACTGGTAATCCAACAGAGAACATTGGAGAGATGCCTACAGAGGTTCGAAATGACAAACCTGACTTGAACAGTTCAAATCTTATCAGTTGATCTCCTTTCTGATACACTTGGGGCCTGATTTGGTACTCAACATTTTCTAAATATTTTTGTTTTTTGTTCATATTAGAGTTTGTCTTGGACGTATTTTGTCATTGTGGGTGATCCTCTCTATTTTTATTATATGTGCTTTTGTTTTTTGGTATATGAAATCCAGGGTATGGACCTATAGGAACAGCCAGTAGAATATGGATTTCTGCAGGGTACAGCGGGGTGAGGGGCGAGGGCAGGTAAAAGGGAGCTGATGTCAAAGAGGTCAAGAAGGAAGAGAATCTTTTGAAACTGATTGCGGTAGCAATTATACTATAATGCTTGATGTGATTGAATTGTGAAATGATATAATATCTGTATTAGCTCCCAATAAAACGGTTTTGAAAACATTGGAAAATAATAAATAAATAGCAAAGCAGAACAAAAGAAACTTCTAGCTTGTTGCAGGTCAATACTTTCTGTTCTTCTTCTTGTTACTTGCCCTCGAGTTGCCCAGCTTATGACAGCTCCATGTGTGCAAAGTGGAAATGTACTCCATAGAGCTTTCACAGTGGTAAATGTTCAGAAGCAGGTCGCCTGGCCTTATGTAGGAAGCACTTTGGATTGGATTTGATCAGTTAGTAGCTGAGTACTTAAGTGTTTGTACCAGCTAGGAACTTCAGGGCAATGTCTACAACCCTAGATAAATTGAAACTCATTCTTGATTCTTCTGCTTCTTCTTGGTATAGATATTTATACATCTACTTTTTAAGGTATACATTTCTCTCCAGTTATATTGTTTCTTTATTTAGGTATATTTTTATCATGGCAAGTATACCAGTATTTAGACATTTTTCTTCCTTTCCCCTATGGAACTAGTACTTTGACTTAACTTAAAATTGATGATATCTTATGGTCAATGAAATATAATTTGTTCTTTTTCCTCTCATTGTAATGTAAGTTTCTGGGAGGCATAGAACACGTCTTATACAATTTTCTATTTTTCACAGTTTCTTGCACATTATAGGTAATCAATAGCTATTTTAAAAGGAATGAAATACATAAAATTGTATAAAAATAAAAGATATACTATTCCATGGGCTATGTGTGAAATGAAATCTGACACTTTGAAGGTTCTCTGGAAGTGCATATCGTAAATCCTTCTTCATTCTTTATATCATTTATGCTACCTGTCATGATTTGTTGGGAGAAATATTATCTTCTTTGCCTCTCATAATGCTTTTAAAATGATCTGTTTTCTTTTTTGTTTTATCTGAAGCCTGATTATCACACTAATTTTTTTTCAGACTGCTTAAGCAAGCAATAGTATATTTTGTTTTACTTTATTTTATTTTAGTAATATTGCTTCAGATTTTAGAAGCTTTCTTGGAATTTATTCCTAATAAACTCTTTCCAGTGACTGAGTATAACTCTTTCCCAAAAGTCACTCAAACATTTTTCAGTGCTACTTTATGGCCTTAAGTTGTAATAAACATCTATTCAAATTATTTCAAATAGAATTCTTGTACTTTTATGATTTCCCCCATCTTTTTTATAAATTAGAATTTAAATGACCTAGACATTAATCTATGCCCAAATTTTGAACATAACCATCTACAGAGATAAAGTTCTATGTTATTTTTTATCAAAAGATTCTGACAAATAGAAATAGAATGGAAATCCATCAACATAAAAAGGGTATACATACAAATGCAATGGTCAACATTATTTTCAACAGAAAGAGACTGAAAACATTCTCTTGAAAGTGGGAACCAGACAAGGATGTTCTTAATCACTAGTCTTATCAGATAATGTGCAGAAGTACCCATTGCTGTTAGGTGCCTTGGTTGGGGTTCCAAGTCATTAACCCTATGTGTGACAGAATGAAACATTGCCTGGTACTGAAGTATCATAATTTTTGTTATGTTTGAGCACATTCTTTTAGGCACTCTGAACTCATCTTATCAAGAGTATTCTTTTACACTGACCCTCTGTTTTACCAAGCATAATATCTTCCTACAGGACCGGTCCTTTCTAGCAACACATCTAAAGTATGTGAGACCAAGTCTCAGCATCTGGATTCTTGAGAGAAATCTGGCTGTCCTTCCATGATAGATTTATTTGCTTGCCTGGTAGCCCATGGAATGTTCACTATTCTTCCCCAATACCATAATTCAAATACATCAATTCTTTTCTGGTCTTCTTTATTTTTTACTCTATTCTTACAGGCCTATGAGGCAATTGAAAATACTGTTACCTGGACCCGCCTATCTTATTACACAAAACGATTTTCCCATCCTTTAACATTTTAAATAGATGTTAACACTTTAAATAGATATATTTTTCTACTGCGATATATTGTTTGACTTTTTGACTGCTGTTGATTGTGGATGCAAGGACAGTAGAATCCTGACAACTTTAATCTTTTCTGCATTTATCATGGTGGTGTTCATTGGTTTAGTTATGAAGACTTTTGTTCTACTTTTATTGAGGTATAGTGGATACTGAAAGTTGTAGTCTTGATCTTCACCAGTGAGTACTTCATGTTCTCCTTGCTTTTCACAAGCAAGGCTGTGTCATTGGCTTATAGCAGGTTGTTGATGAGCTTTCTTCTAATCCTGCTGGTATTTGAAATATCTTCCCACATGACAGCACATGCAAGCCACTACTATATGACAAACTGACAAATGAGTGATGGTTGGAAGTTCCAGCAGAGCAGTAAGGCAAAAAAGGAAAATAAAAGGCAAGTAAGTTGTGAAGAAGGAGTAATACTCTCTGTGTGCAGACAATGTTGTTATATTAAACATGGGAAATTTCTGACGCTCAGTAAGAAAACTAGTGGCACCAAGAGAAAACCTCTGCAAAGTTTCAGGGTCCATGTTAACATACAGTTAGAGTTCTCTGTACTAGTAAAAGGAAATTTGAAAAGCAAAGAAGAAAAATACCATTTACAACAGCCATCCAAAAGATGAAGCTCTTATGAATAAATCTCACCAGCAATATAAAAGAACTAACAAAGAAAATTACAAAACATGATGACAAGAAATCCAAACAGACTTACATGAATGAAAGAAAATTCCATGCTTCGGGGTAGGAAAATTTTACTTCATAAGAATGTTAATAAAGCAATCTACAGGTACAATGTAACCACAATTTAGAGTTGGGAAAGGAAAGACAACTCATATAAGCAAAGCACATCTAAAGAAGGAAGACAAAGTAGGGGGGTCTCACACTCACCCCCTGATTTCATACACAATTAAGAACTAGTCATTGACAAAAACCAATATCAATGGAACAGAATTTAGAAGTAAATACATCCATCTATATACTGTTTATCGTTGACCAAGGGCCAACACCCTTTACATGAGGAAAACAGACAGTCTTTTCAACAAATGGTGCTGTCAAAATTGGATATCTATTATAATAAACAAATGAAGCAAAAAGCAAATAATGTATTACATTGGGCAAACCTGCTGCGCACGACCTCTTTAAAGTGTTCAAAAACAAAGATGTCACTTTGAGAACTAATGTGCACCTGGCCCAAGTTCAGTCACTTCCTACACAGCTGAAAGTTGAACAACAGGTAAAAAGGCCACAGAAGAACTGATGCATGTAGACTATGGTGTTGGAGAAGAATACTGAGAGTACCATGGACTGGTGGAAGAAAAAACAAATTTGTTTTGGAGGAGATGCAGCAAGAATGCTCCTTAGAACTGAGGATGCTTTGTCTCACATACTTTGAATTTGCCAGCACTCTACTGGAGAAATGGGCCTTTGTACCTCTGTTAAGAGTTCTTGTTTTGTCAAGAGTGTGTGGGAGAAAGGAGTATAGATGCTCACAGGCATAAATCTGACCCAAACAGCTAAAACTGTGTCAGTAGCACCTGACCTGGTTACCAACATTTTCTGCATTTTTGGTTTGTATTGTTTTGTTCGGTTTTGTTTTCCATATTAGAGTGTATCTCAGAGGCATTATGTCAATGGAGACCGACCTCTTGAAGCCATTGTATGCTTTTCCATTTTTTGGTATATGAAACCCAGGATTGATGAAGCTATATGGGAAGCAAGTAGAATAAGGTGTTCATGGTTCAGAAGGTACAATGGTGGTGGTAGGGTAAAAGGGAGATGATGTTAATGAGTCCATGTAGAAAAAGATTGGGAACTTATGGCTGTAGCAATTATAGAATTATAATTGACTTATAGATTGTTTGAAATATGTAATGTGATTGAAATATAGAATGATATATGTATTAAATCCCCACAAAAATATTCAAGAAAAAAAGTTATAGTTTTGAAAGCCACTAACAAACATGACCAAAAAAATCCCCAAACAAAAGAAGACAAACTTCAAAACAACTCCCTGCTGGAATCCACTTGAGTTCAACTCACTGTGCCCCTAAAGAACAGTTTGGAACTGCTTCTGAGATTTTCTGGGGTTGTACATATTGTCAGGAGCTGGCGTCTTCATCTCCCTACTAGATAACAGCTGCTGATTTTGAACTGCTGTCCTTGTGGCCAAGAGTCCAACTTGTAACCCAATGTGCCAACAGGACTCCATAGACAAGAGACTTGCTAAAATGTATAAAAATTCAATGCCTCAACAATAAGGTTACAAAAAATCCAATTGGAAAAAATGGGCAGAGGACATGAATGGACACATCACCAATGAAGGGATTCAAGTGATCAACAAGCATCTTATGTTCAACATCCTAAACTATTAGAGAAATTCAAATCAGGAAAACAACAACGTATCATGTCATCCCATTAGTAGTAAAGTTCAAAAAAACAAAACAACAGTTTTAGGTGAAGATTTGGACAAAATAGGGCCCTCATACATTCCAGTAGGATTGTGATATGGAAAAACCACTTTGTAAATGATATGGTTCTTGTTTAAAAAATTAGAAATAGAAGTACCACATGATTCAGAAATACCGAATTGAGATATATATCCTAGATAAATAAAAACCATGACATGAAAAGAGATATACATACTCATTTTCATTGCAGCAATAGATGAAAGCAATCTAAGAGTCCATCAAGAAATACATAGATAAAAACACGATGGCACATTTACAGAATGGAATACTATGCAATGTTAATGAATAATGATGAACTTACCCAGCATCTTGTAAAACAAGTGAATCCAGAGTACATTTTCTTGAGTTAAATTAGTCAATCACCAAAGGGAAAATATTAAATGGTACAGATATTGTAAAAAGTCAAGAATTTGTTTATAGGTAGAAAGAAACATTGTAGGTTACCAGGGGTTAGAGTTGAAGGAAGGATAAAAAGCTAACTAGAGGGTAGACGTATTAATTTGAGAGAAGGAAAAGGAAATATACAATAAAGGGATGTCAATCCAAAATGATAAAGGCATATGAAGATAACGTTAGGAGCGCAAGAGTTAAAGGCACGAAAGCAATTGCTCATACATACTGTGGTAGTTACATAATCTGCTGTCAATTTGAGATTTAAGACAAAGAGGTGGAGTTTAGCCTATCAATCAGATTGCAGCTTGATGATCTCACTTGGAGGCGCTAAGGAGACAAATAGCTTTCTGGAAGCAGGCCCACAGACTAACTCCCTGCAAGACATTACTAATGGTGAGACTGATGGAGCTCCACTAATGCAGCCAGAGCTTGGGACTGGAGGAGCCACATGGAGACCCACACCAGTGCTGAGATGCTTCTACCTCCACTGGATCCATAGGACTTTTCACCCACTGACCTGTGATCATCTAGCATTAGGCATTGTTGCATGTGTTTTGTGAGTTTGAAGAGAAATTTATACATCGGTATCAGACATGTGGGCTAATATCAGACTTATGGACTTGATCTGGACTGGGCTGGGTTGTTTTCTAATTATTCACTTGCTCTTGTATATAAAGTTATTTCTTATACACATAGGAATGATTCTGTATTTGTTTCTCTAGTCAACCCAGACTAACACACATACATTAACTTTCAATAATAGGAATAACAATAATGGATGAACGGATACATGTATAGACATGCAAGCTAAGCAGGTGTGTATGGGAAGATGAATGGTACTACATCTAGGAATATATATGTACACACATGAAGGGATACCTCCCCTCAAAATAGAATTTATTTTTCAAATTTATGTACTTAATTTTTTTTACAAAACAACCGTATCACCTTCAAAATGCTCTCCATTACACTTAATACATCTGTCAAATCTGCAATTTCATTCTTGAAAATATTTCTCAAACTCATGTTTGGATGGCACCTCCATTGTTTTTTTTCTTCCACTTCTCCATTGTCAAATTGTTGTGCTTTCATGTTCCTTGTGGTAGTTACACAATTTCATGTCAGCTTGATAAAAGAAATGAAGTGGTGGAGCCTAGCCTGTCAATCAGCCTGATGATTCCTCCTTGTGGGTGTGGCATTCTCATAAGGATTCTGGGAACTCATTTGCTCTTGATTCTGCCATCAGAAGAGACAGGTCACTCTCTCTCTTTGCTTTTCATTGCTGTTGACAAGTCAAATAGAGCCATGCTAAAAGCAGCCAGAGCCCTGAAGATGCCATTGGATCTCCATTGGATCCACCGGACTTAGCACTCACAGGCCTGTGACCTTCCTACATTCAGCACCATTGCATTTGTTGCATGAATCTTAAGAGGAATTCATGGACTAGTATGGGACTTATGGGCTAATACTGAACTTATGGACTTTATCTGGAATTTGTTTCTGTAGTCAATTGTATTACATATCCTTCTTCATTCATGAAACAAAAAGAAGTTGCATGGAGTGAGATGAGGTGAATAAGATGCATGGGGCAAGAGAGGCATGCTATTTTTTGCCAAACACTGGTACACTGAGATGGTTCCATGAGCAGGTGCATTGTCCTGGTGGCAAAACCAGTCCCCCGTCTGCCACAAATCAGGCCTTTTTTGTCATACACTGTCATGCTATCTTTTCAGAACCCCTAAACAGAAAGCTTGATTAGCAATATGCCCTCTTGGAACACACTCCAAATGCACTACAAGTTGACATGTTTATATGTTCAGGAAGTTGATGGAAGTCTAGAACTGGGTTTGTCAACAATTGACATTTTACTTTTTTTTGAAATGGGAAAAACATTTGTACACTTGAGTTTTTCCCATAGGGTTGTCATTGTAAGATGTGTTTAACATCACAACAGCTTTTGTGGTATTTTTCCTGACTAGGAAACTAAATTTCACAGCTGCATGCTGTTTGTTTTAATTGCGTCACAAAAACAAGGTTTGAGAAAAATTGCTTTTGACCCTTACCAGGTGACGCCGTTGGGTACACTAACTCAGAGTGAGTTGCTAGATCCTGGCCTAGTGGGAAAAATGCCATACTCTGAAAGCTCTGCTCAGCCCAGTATAACTTCATTTTGTGTTTTTTTTGGTCGGGGGAAGGTACCTGCTAGTGTGTGTGTGTGTGTGTGTGTATTTCTAAACATGTATCTGAAAATATATCCTTGAATACAGTAGAGTATACATAAATTAAGTTTTGAAAACTTCTTAGCCACAACCAAGCACTTTGAGGTAATGAATCATGAGCCTAGAAGCTCAGAACTATAATCATGGAAGACACCAAGATCAATTGACATAACATAGTGTACAAGATAATAGTATACATCTTACTGTGGTGAGTAGTAACTAAGGATTAAAAGTCTGTGAGTGGCCATCTAAGGCACAACACTTGGTCTTTCCACTCCCAGAGAAAAGAAGAGAGAAGATTATACAAGGAAACAAGTTTATTCTAAAGGACTAGTGGGCAATGCCTAAGCCTAGAAAAACTAGTTAGTATTTGGCTACCACTGCTGGCCATTTTGAAAAGGATCACAATGTAGGTTCTGATAAAATGAGAGAAAGATGTGGAACCAAACTCAAAATTATAAATAAGATTATGCTTACTGGTCTGGTAGAGACCAGCAGCACATCCGAGTTGATGACCGTGAGATAGTATTCAGATCCAGTGACTAGCTCCCACAGGGGACTGACTGTCAGCCTGGGGATTGACTTTCTTCTTGACTCTAGTCTGGCAACTACTGATTCTCCCATGGGGTTTTATTTTCTGCTGAGTTCAGTAATCTGTTGTCACATGTAACTCACAGACAACTATTATAACTGAGGTGGTTTGCTAAGGATATTCTACCCATTGTCTGTCAGCTTTTTGGGAATGTGATAGCTTGTGTCTTACTATGATGCTGGAAACTATGTCATCAGTATCTCAAATGCCAGCAGGGTCACACGAAATGGATACGTTTCCGCAGAGCTTCTAGACTAAGAATCGACTGTGAGGAAAGAATGAACTGGCCACTTCTGAGGAATTAGCCCCTGAGAACATTGCTGAACAGAATCGAATCATTGTCAAATACTGCAAACCTCATAAAAAGAAGTAGAATATTTTTCGAGATTGTGCCAGAGGATAAGGCTCTCAGGTCAGAAGGCAGTCAAAATTTGACTGAGGAAGAAATGGTTTTTCAAAGTAGAGTCCATCATAATGACATAGATGGCATAACATCTGTGGGAATAAAGCTTTGAGGAACTTTATTTGCTGATGGGAATAACTCAAAATGAGAAGAAACAGCTGAAAACATCAAATAATGATTGAGATTTGTAAGTGTAAATCTAGGAATTGGGAAGTTGTCAAAAATGTAATTGGACACATAAAATCACCGTGCTAGCCATTAGTAAACTGAAATGGACTGGTATTGCCATTTTGAATCAGAAAAACATATGGTTTACTGGGCCGTGAATGGAAAAATTAAGAAAAATGGTATTTACATTCATTGTCAGAAAGGACATTTAATGATCTATGTTGAAATACAATGCGGTCTATGATAGGATTATATCTATCTGCATTCAGGTAAATCTAATCAATACAACTATTATGTAAATTTATAAACCAATCACCAAAACTAGTTATGAAGAAGTTTAAGAATTGATGTATGTATGGATTGTGATAAGAGCTGTGTGAGCTCCCCAATAAAATGATTAAAAAATAAAAAAGAATTCTATCAACGTCTTTAGCCTGAAATTGTTCAAATATGCAATCAAGACGCATTGGTAATTAGTGGCAATTGGCATGGGCAAGCTGGAGACAAAGGGGAAGGAACAGGAGTTGGAACATATGGCCTTGGTGATAGAAATGAAGCTGGGAATTGCATGCTAGAATTTTGCAACACCAATTCCTTCTTGAGAACTAATGTGTGGTTGACACAGGTTATGGTATTTTTATTAGTCTCATATACATATGAAAATTAACCACTGAATAAAAAACACCAAAGAAAAGTTGATGCCTTTGAACTGTGGTGCTTCAAAGAAGATCGAAAGTACCATGGGCTACCTCAAGGACAAATAAACCTGTTTTGGAGGAACTATGGTCCGAGTGGTATGGTGGCAGGATGGAGGGGCTTGGTGGCAGGTGGCAGGATGGAGGGGCTTCATCTTACATACTTTGGACGGGTTATAAGGAGGGATTCATCCCTGGAGAACATCACACTTGGAAGAGCAAAGGGGCAGGGAAAAAGAGAAAGGCCCTCAATAAAAGGAAGCGACCTAGCGGCTTCAACCCTGAGCTCAGGGATAAGAACAATTGTGAAGATGGCACAGGACTGGGCAGTGTTTCCTTCTGTTGTTCACAGGGTCACTATGGGTTGGGACTGACTCACGTGGCACCTAGCAACAGCAACAACTACTACTACATCTTCATCACAAATGGCTTTTTCAACAACACCAAAGGTGACTGTACCTGTGGACAGAAAGAATCTCCTGATGGGATACACAGAAATCAAATTGACTACATTTGTGGGAAAACATGATAGAAAAGCTTAATATTAGCAGCTACAACCAGGCCAGGGACTGGCTTTGCAACCGACCATCAATCATTAATATGCAAGTTCACATTGATTGAGTACTCATGATAAAGGATTTACAGGATTAGGGGATGACATTAAGAACATCACAGATGAAGAAAGCAGAAGCCACTATAAAGATAGGAAAGGAAAAAAGATCAAAGTAGAAGTCTGAAGACTCCTGAAAAGCCTGAAGAGACACGGAAACTTGCTGCTTATTGTACCGTCAGTACGGAACGTAGAAGAAGCGAGGGCGTCAAAGAGCTGAATAGAGCATTTCAAAGGGCATCTGGAGAAGACAAAGTAAAATATGATAATGAAATGTGGAAAGATCTAGAGCTAGAAAACCAAAAAGGAAGAACACATTCATCATATTTTAAACTGAAAGAACGTGAGTGAACATTCAAGCCTTGAGCTGTAATATTGAGTGATTTTATGGGGAAAATGTTGAATAGTACAGGAAGCATCAAAAGAAGCTGGGAAAAATACAGATACACCGTACCAATGAGAACTCATCGACGTTGCACCATTTCAAGAGGTAGCATCTGAGCAAAAACTGATGGTACTGACAGTTCAGTATCCAATGAAAGCCTCAGCCAAAACCCAGGCTTCAAGAATAGACAGATAAAGCACTGGAAGCACTCACTCATCTATGCCAGGAAATTTGGAAGAGAGATATTTGTCCAATTCAGTGGAAGAGATTCATATTTATACTCATTACAAAGAAAGGTGACCAAACAGAATGCTAAAATTTTCGAATAATATCATTATTATCACATGCAAGAGAATTTTGCTGAAGTTGCAGCAGTACATTGACAGAGAACATCCATAAGGTTAGACTGGATTCAGAAGAGATTGTGGAACAAGGATTACCTTTGCTGATATTCGATGGATCTTGGCTGAAAACAGAGTATCAAAAAGAAGTTTACTTGTGCTTTACTGACTATGCTAAAGTATTTGACTGTGTGCGTCATAACAAAGTATGAATACCCTTGAGAAGAATGAGAATTACAGAACCCTGTGTTGTGTTCATACAGAGCATATACATAGATCAAGAGTCAGTTGTGCGCACATTAAAGAACAAGGGTACATTGCATGGTTTTGAGTCAGAAAAGGTGTGTGTCAGGGTAGCATCCTCTCAAAGCACTTATTCAATCTGTATGCTGAGCAACCAATCAGAGACTCTGGACCAGGGGTTCTCAACCTGTGGGTCATTACTTCGGGGGGGGGGGGTTGAACCCTTTCACAGGGGTTGCCTGATTCATAATGGTAGCAAAATTACAGTTATGAAGCAGCAACAAAAATAATGTTATGGTTGGGGGGTCACCACAACATGAGGAACTGTATGAAGGGGTCATGGCATTGGGAAGGTTGAGAACCACTTCTCTGGGCTATATGAAGAAGACTGTAGCTTCAGAATTGGAGGCATGACTATTAACAACCTGGGATAGAGAGATGACACAACCTTGTTTGCTGAAATTGAGGAGGACTTGAAGCATTTTTTCATGAAGATCAATTTCAGCCTTCAGTATGGATTACAACTCAATATAAAGAAAAACAAAATGTTGACAGTTGGACCACTAGGTATTATCATGGTAAATGGAGAAAAAAAAATTGAAGTTGTGAAGAATTTTGTTTTGCTTGAATTCACAATCGATGCTCATGGAAACAGCAGTCAAGAGATTCAAAGATGCTTTGCATTGGGTACATCTGCCTGCAGAAACTATCCGACAAGAAAGGCTGGGAAGCAAGCTTGAAGAGAAAGCAACTGGACCAACAATCCCAGAGGGACTTGGGGGGAGAGGGTGGCGGGGAAAGGGAACAGTGAGCAAATGACGCCATAGGCAGAGGAACAACTAGGGAAGTATAATCAACAACAAGGAGAACGTAGAGTGGGGGTGTTGGGGCAACCACAATTTAGCTGAAAGGAATTACTAAGAGGTGGAATTAGGGTGAGTGTGATGGGAGATGGACAGGAGGGAGGAAAAAGGAAACAGAGGAATGACCTAGGAAGCAAAGCTATGGATAGAGGTATAAGTATAGGTGTGTAGATATGTAAATACATTAATTCATAAGAATAGAGGTATTGTCCTATGTACATATATTTATGTGACAATACACTGAAGTAGTGGATTGTCTTCGAACCTCTGCTCATACCCTCCATCAATACAAGAACACTTTGTTCTAACAAACTGGCATTCTGTGATGCTCACCCTCCCAGCACAATTGCTGAAGAAAAAATGGGCATATAAGAAAATATAGTGAAGAAAGTGGATAGTGACTGGCTATTAAAAGATATAGTGTCTGAAATCTTAAAGGCTTGAAGTTAAACAAGCAGCCATCTAGTAGAGAAGCATCAAGCCCACATGGAAGAAGCACACCAGCCTGTGCTGTCATGAGGTGTCGTTGGGATGGGGAAACAGGCATCAGAAGACCCATAACAAGCAAATAAACAAACAAAAACATATTGTTGAGAATGAGGAGGGTTGGAGCAGAGACCCAAAGCCTATCTGCAGACAATGGGACATCCCCCACAGAAGGGTCACAGGGAAGGGATGAGTCAACCAGGACAGGGAGCAGTAAAGTACCGATGAAATATACAATATTCCCCTGGCTTCTTGAGGCTTCCTCACTCCTCACTGTCTATTTGTGTGTCCTTCTGTTGTTCTCTCAAACTCCTCACTGTCGTGACCCCAGTGCTGCCTCTCACTTTGTACTAGAGCAGAGCATGTGCACAGGAGCAGATAAGATAGAAGAGCACATGACACACGTAATCTAGGTACAGGAATGGGAATATCATTACCAGAAGGGAAGGGGGAGGGGTGGAGAGAAGGGGAGGAATGGGGAACCGCAATTATCGTGGGATGAACAGAAACCATGGGGGAAGGGTGACAGTGATTAGTGTATGATATGAAAATAATAATAAGTTATAATTTATCAAGGGGTCATGAGGTTGGGGAGGCAAAATAAGAGGAGCTGATACCAAAAGCTCAATAGAAGGTAAATATCTAGAAAATAATAATGGCAACATATGTACAAATATGCTTGATACAATTGATATGCGGTTTGTTCTAAGTTATAAGACTAAGGTGTACCTGATCCAAACCATGTTATTTTCAATGGCTTCATATGCATGTGCAACTTGGACATTGAATAAGGAAGACAAAAAGAAGAATCTATGCATTTGAATTGTAGTGCTGCCCAGGAATAGTGAATACCATGAACAGTCAAAAGAAAAAATGAAAACAAAAATCAAACAAATCTGTCTTGGAATGACTTTGGTGAGAATACTCCATAGCAGCAAGGATGGCAAGACTCACCCCAGGTATTTTGGACGTGATGTCAGGAGAGACGAGTGCTTGGTAAAGTAGTGGGACCACCAAAAGAGGAAGCCCTTCATCAATATGGATTGACACGGTGGCTCCATTGATGGGTGAAACATAAGAACAACTGTAAGGATGGCACAGGGTTAGGCAGTGTTTCCTCTGTCAGAACTGACTGGACAGACCTCAACAGCATCAATTTCATTATCTTATTATTCATATGGTGAAATTTTATTGGCGTAGTATTCATTGTAGGGTGTCTATTTTTTGTCCTTCTATTGTTCTCTCAAAATTTTTTTTCCATCTAACTAACTTAATATAATTAATTTGAATTTTCTTGTGGCTTCAGTGCCTATTTTCATAAAAATTTCCTTTGCATCTCAGTCTTGTCCCCTTGTTTGTGCCTATTATTCCTGTTTGTTTGTTTCCATGTAGTCTGAGATGGGTTGCTGTCTTCAGGACATCATGAAGCAGCTGTTAGTGCTGGGAAGACTGCCGGCTGTGCTGTGTGAGAGTAGTTGACTATGTTAAATTATGCTGGGAAGGGAAAATGGAAGCCTCAAAACAGCAGCAGGAGGCAGGGAGAATGAAAGGGACGTGGAGGGAAGAGAGAGGAATAAAGAGAAGGAGATCAAAGAAAAAGAGTTAGTTTAAAATAAAAAATGAAGAAATTAGGAGGGAAACTAATAACTTAAGTAAAGAAAAATGGTTATCATCTAGAAAAAAAAAAGAGGCAAAAAAGCAAATAAAAGAAGATAGAAGCTTTGTTTGAATGGATTCTTCCTTAGGTTCAAGAGAATGAAGACGTGCACATGACCTATCTAGGAGCCCTTGTTGGGTTTTGTGACTGCCAGGGTCTAGCCAGTGTGAGAGGTCACCCGGAGAATTGATACAGTGTGGGGATACCCCCACCTTGCCAAGATTTTAGTAATTCAATTTCGGAACCAGACTCTATCCAAGAATTTTTTTATATTAAACATATATAGTTATCTCCAAGTTCTCTATGTGTAATTAATCTACATTAGATTGTTTGGCCATGCCGATACTTTCAGACTACATTTGTCTGACTCCTAAGTGCTGTTTACAAGCATTAGTAGGTATATAATGTATATGAGTTGTCCTTTCAGAATTTGTGTTTTAATTGAAATGCATCCGAAGTCTTTTCATTTCTGAGTCACCAAATTATACTGCAGTCTGTAGATCAAGAGCATGTGGGACACATTTTAAGAAGAAAGAGTCTCATTTGTTGTTTGTAAAGCAATAACTAATGCACTGGAAACAGATTGCATGGACATTAAACTTCTGTCCACACATTGATGCTCAGTGTCTCAAACTGGAAGCATTTGCCTCTGTCTCTGCGCTTGCTGGAGAAATGCAAACAACCATGGGCCCAATATTTTTGATATGCTTTTGCTTCTCTAAATTTTAACTTGAATGTAAATTCTGGCAAAGAAATTATGTATTTTCAATAAGCATTTGGGAAATTGGTTGGTGACGTGTTTCTGCCACAGCAGCTAAAGTGTAATCAATCTGCTAATAAAAGCAGAAAGTCATTTCTGAAAATAATCCTAGAACCTTCAAGTTAATGCTGAGAATAATTTGAGCCGATTGATTTGATGGCTGTGCCCTTCCCCCAAGAGGCCTCAATGCCTGGCATGACTTGCATATAGAATTTAGGTTTACATAATTTTCAGCAACATAACTATACACATAAAGCTAAAATAAAATTTCTACTTTATCCCAGGTAGGACACACACATTCTCACTCTTTATATTTCTATCTTAAAGAGACACATGGGATCGGGCTAATGGAAATATGAATGCTCATTGTCTTTTTGGTCGATTGTCTAATACAATATTTGAAAATGTTTCTGCTAGTTCTCCAGGGCTCTAGCTTCAGGTTCTAGACAGACACTGGGTAGGACAGGCAGCTTAAATTAGTATATCTCTTTCAATGATTTGAATCTTAATCACAGCTCTTTATTTAATGAACCACAACATTTCCCCCCATCTTTTAAAACTATTACTCTCACTCTTTACAAGCAGTCTATTTTACCAAACCTCAAATTAAATGTTCATTGTTTAACATTATCTCTCCTCCAGTTGAGTATTTTCGTATCTATAGTACAAATTTGGAGTTATAACAGTCTGGGTTTGGGGTTTAATAAGAGAATTCTGCTTGAATGAGGGAAGAAAGAAAATAAGACAATAAAATAAAAAGACGAAAGTTTACATATCTAGAGTGGAAATAAGAAGCTTAATAAAAATTTAAGGCTTTTTGGACACTATCAGAAAAATGGTTTCCTGGGACCAGTCCTATTAATTGGATTGGCTCCATAAAAGTCAAGTTGAATAAAAGCAGTATGTCAGCTAACTCATGCTTATGGATGATTCAGATATATAACAAGGTATTTTGGGAAGGCATAATTTGGACTTTCCTACACATGACCAAGTTATTACAACTCTAATTTAGCCATCTTCTAAGGGAAATTTTTTTTGGTTTTGCTTTGGACTTTATACTGAACACATAGTTGACATGATGGGCATATTTTCTCTGTTCTCAGTTATTATCTCCTAGCTCCTGAAAGACAGTCTATGTTATGGTTAGGTGCCCTCAAGTTGGTTCCATCTGATATGGACCTTTTTGTCTAAAAAACAAAATATTTTTGTCTGAAAAAATGTGGTTCTCCTAATTATTATTTTGGAGTCCATTGTTGAAACTACTGTGTTAGTCTGTCTTGTTGAGGATCATCCTCTTTTTCATTGTCCCTCTATTTTACAAAGAATGATTTTCTCTTTCAGTGACTGGTCTCTCCTGGTAACCTGTCAAAAGTATGTGAAAAGAAGTATCATGAAATTTGCTTCCAAGGAACATTCTGACGGTACTTGTTCCAAGAAAGACATGTTGGCTCTTGTGGAGGTCCTGATACTTGAGTATTCTTTACAGCACGATAATTCAAATGAATCGATTCTTCTTCAGACTTCTTTATTCAAGACAATACATGGAAGAGCATACAAATAGTAGTCTATCTTTCTAAATTAGTGAGCAGAGCTACATGAGTAAGAAAGGAAAATGAAGAGTTCTTTTAAATTTCCTTTCTTGTGCCAGGAGCAAGCTGTAGGGGAATAGTTTCTTCTTTTTCAGCTTTCAAGCACATAGGTAATTAAAGAAATGCTCAACCAGTAGTCAAAAGGTTGGTGAATAGAACTGACCCAGAGACAAGTTGAAAGTAAGTTCTGACGATCTGCTTCCCAAAGTTCACAGCCTTGAAAACCTCATGTAGCCCCGTTCACTTCTGGCTCACCTGGTGTCCCTGTGAGTCAGAATCAACTTGATGGCAACTAGAAAGAAAAACAATCCTCTTTGCTTAATCCATCTCCATTTTTTTCTCTGCAGATATGTGTTGTATTAATATTTACTGAATTCCTACTGTATTCTAGCGTCCCTGGGTCATGCAAACAACATTCAACTACTAACTTAGGTGGGATATTTAGTCTTCGTGATAGAAATGAAGCTGGATATTGCATTGTTAACTATACATGTGGACTTCCCCAGATGGACCGCACAGGAATAAACTGACTACACCTGTGGGAAGATAAAATGGAGAGGCATGATATGAGCAGCCAAAACAAGGCCGGCAGCTGACTGTGGATCAGACCATCAATTAATCATATCTAAATTCATGTTGAAGCTGAAAAAAATTAAACAAATTTTCTAAGAGGCCAAACATAACTTTGATTATAACCTACCTGAATATCACGAACATCTCAAGAATAGATTTGGCTCATTGAACACTAAGATCAGAATAGTTCTTGAGCTATCAAATGACATTAAGACATAATACATGGATAAAGTAAAGGCCTTAATAATAATTAAAACACACAACTCATGGTGATCGGATCAATTTTGAGTCATTGTGGTCTTACATACTTCTGGTATACTCTTGGAAATAGGGCAAAACATACATCTTACCCGAGGGCTAAGAGAGCAGGGGTAATAACATAATAGCTACACTTAGTCATTGGTTTGGGTGGCTCTCTGGGATGGCAGTGTTAATTCCTTGACATTCAGACTTGCTGTGTAGGCGTTTCAGAGACCCTCAGGAAAAGACTTGCCTTTCACATTGGTATTTGTGCCCAAGCATACTGAAGGAACAAGACCCCAGGGATATTGGGAAGGATCCAATAGCATCTGCTTACACACTGATATTCCACAATTTTTATTTTTATGATGTCGAGTAATTTCACAAACAAGCAAAACACCTGGGACTTAATTCTTGTCTCATTTACAGACTCAAAATCTTCTTTCACTCTTTCATTCTTAGGTAGTTAAATCAAATTTCCGCAACACAACTTTTGATATGATCAATTTCATTCCTGAAAATTTACCTTATGAATTATAAAATTATTTCACAACTACCCTTATCAAGTAGTATTTCAGGGTACTGTGTATTTAATGGAAACCTTTGAATCTTTTATTATACTTTTAATGGGCAGAATAACATTTTCTAAGTGGTCACAGCTATACAAAGATCAAATCCTACTTCTCACATCCAATGTGTAGGTCAATTGCAATCATAAAAAATTTTTATGTTAAATTATGAACGCAACTGAATAATGTAATACTTCTTCCTCTGACCAGATCTAGGACAGACCTCAAGTAAATTATAAAGTCTTAAATATTTCCAGTATGCCTGGGACTTTGGATGGTTGTCATGACCTTTGGGGTCCCCAGATTTTCCCTCACATTGATCTGCTGGCTTAAAACACAATGGCAGGCTTTACCTCCTCAGGATACCATCTGTACTTTTAGGGATTTCCAGGCCATGCAAGAGCGGATCAGTTGGCTCCCTACTCCTTAGGGAGTAGGTTTACTAATTCACCAGGACAACTCACAGAATTAAAGAAAACGCTGTACTCACAAATGCAGTTTTATTACAGCAAAAAGGAAAGAAATAAGGAGCGGTATAGGGTGAGGTCTGGGAGGGTGGAGTTCTGTGTTACCAACAGGGATAGGCTACCCTCTCATGTACATCAATGCTCATCACTAATGGAGAAACCTGTGGCTCTTTCATGTATACGGTTTTTATTGAGGATTCATATATATATATATATGCATTGATTTAACTCAGTGTTCAGTCCCTGATCCTTGATGTGGGATTGATAGCACATGGTAACTCTTGCTGCTAAACCCAGCATTGCATACATCTGGTATTGACATCAGTGGAATCAAAAGCATTGAATCACTTGAAATATTCTAAAATTTCAGGTACCAAAGACAAGGTACTTTGAGTACGGTTCAGTTTTTTACTCTGCACTGTTGCTTGGTACTGTAGAGCAAGTTCCAACTCATAGTTAACCTGTGTATGAGAGAAGGAAATCAAATCATTCCATTCCTAGCTTAGGGGCTCATATTTTGGCACTGTATCAGATAATGTTCTCTTATTATTCACAAGATTTTCCTTGAGCAATTCCTCAGAAATGGACTGTCTATTCCCGTACCTTCTTTATAGTCTGTTCTTAGTCTGGAAGTTCCACTGGAATCTATTTACCACGAGGGACTGTGCTAGGATTTGAAATACTGATGGCACAATTTCCAGCATCACAACATCATGCAAGCGATGAAGGGTGGTATTTAATATTTAGCACAGTTTTCAACAGCGCTAAAAATAACTGTTGAGATAACGTAATCAGCACAGTTTCCACCCAGCTCCTGTTGATAGATAAGGAATTTAAGATTTAGCAAAACCATTTGCCCAAGTTATGAAAATATCATATCCTTTTCTTTCCATAATCACACTGGATTGAATTGTTGATTCATAAACCATTGTCTTATTCTGCAACTGATAATTAGATTATAAACTTCTTGAACCAATATGCAAGTATATGAATGTAGAGGTTGTTTTTTGTTTTTTGTTTGCCTTATCTTGACAATTACACTGCTTGTTCCTGATGTTTCTTCTATCTTTGAGGCATAGATATGTAAATGATGTTGTTATCGGTAGCTTTGAGACAATTATGACTGATAGTAACCCAATATAGATAGCCATAGTCACCCATAGTAAGCCAACAGGGTTTTCTTGGCTGTTACCTTTATAGAAGCTGACCACTAGTTCTTTGGCCTGTGGATTCACAGAGTGGGTTCAAAGTGCTAATCTTTAGGTCAGTAGCCACAAGATTAAATGTTGCATCCCTTATACTCATGCCTAATATAGCTCAAATAAATAAACTATATTTCTGTCTATCAACTTGTGATTAACTTTGGTAATCTGCATTCTCCATGTCCCAATCTGTTCAGCCAATTTTGCATCCACCTCACTCTTTGATGCAAAGATACTCTCATTAATTTCATGTCTAGAAAATTCCCTAGACTAGTTTCTATTATAAAAACTGATCAAAACTGACTGGAGAAACTGTGCAAGCAAATGAGAGTCATTTAAATGCACTCTATCTCTTATTCCTCCTAGATATTTAAATTTTATAATCAAACAAAACAGATTAAATGTCAGATATTTAAAAACAGGTTTTCTTTTGTTGTTTCTTAATGTTCTGTTACTCTCAATATTGAGTATACCAGTAGTCTTTGTCAGAAGCTGGAAAAAATCTGGAACCATGAAGAAAACTCCT
>NW_022111372.1:67190006-67191027 GCF_000313985.2 Echinops telfairi
GAGGTGAAGGACTTTGTGGACTGGTGTTGGGTATGGGTTAATGTTGGACTTGTGGGCTTGGGCAGCATTGGGTTGGGATGTTTTCATGATGCACATTTTCTTTGCATAAAACTCTCTCTTATACGTGAGTTGCTGTGGATTTGTTTCTCCAAAGTACCTAGAATAATACACCGTCTATTAATATTTTATTGAAAATTGTTAAGATTCTGCCAGAATTATTCATTTAAAATAGGTATTAACATGATAATAAATCTTCAACCAAATTTTATGACAAAATCTCTTCCTATTTTGGGGGGTGGTGGTGGTAGTGGTGGATGAAAGGAGTTATAAATCCGTTAAATATATTCTCCAACTGATATTGTAATCCCCCCCAAAAAACCTTTAGCTACATGTAAATTAATACATTTAATCTTAAATTAATCTTGAATCAAAGAGAAAATTACAACAAACAATTCAAACTCTTTAGGAAGCAATGAAATGATACACAAAATCAGAAAATACTATTTATAGTATAGGAATTAATCATAGACCTAACTCGTATATTAGTAGCTTATTATTCATCAAGTTAGTCATAGATGATGAAATTTACAGGTTAGAAAAACAAACTAACCAAAAGAAAGTAGAAGAGGAAAATAAAGTCAAAATATGTTATTGATAAAACATGAAAGCAAAAATAAACACTGGAGAAGACAAGTAACAGTTTGGTTTTGAAAATGCCAATAAAATTGATAAATTCCTTAAAGTTATAGACAAAAAATGATGTTATTGATAGGTGCTATTGAGTTGGTTCCAGCTCAGTGATTTTGTACAACAGAACAAAGCACCTGGCTATGTGCCATCCTAATAATTGTTGCTATGTGGAAATGCATTGATGAAGCATGTGTGTTAATATAATTCAGTGAGGATTTTGTCTTTACTTTACCAAACATACTGTCCTTATGCATGGAATGGCTCCTTCTTATAAAATGTCCAAAGGACATGAGTCAAAGTCTCAACATCCTTGTTTCTATGAATCTGTACT
>NW_022111372.1:67191131-67199344 GCF_000313985.2 Echinops telfairi
ACTCATAGCAACCCTATGGGACAGGTTAGAAGTGGCCCTGTGAGTTTCTGAGACTGTAACTCTTGACAGGAGTAGAAAGCCCTGTTTTCCTCCCACAGAGTAGCTGGTGGTTTTTAACTACTGACCTTGAGGTTAGAAGCCCAACTTGTAATCACTACACCACCAGGGCTCCTTGATAGATTCGACACTTTTCACCAATACAGGGGTTCCAATGAATCAATTATTCTTTGCTCTTCCTTATTCTTTGTCCAGCTTTTCCATGCATATGGGGTGATTGAAAATACAGTGGTTTGGGTCATGCAGCTTAGTCCTCAAAGTTACATTTTCTTTTTAACACTTTAAAGAGGTCTTGGGCAACAGATTTATACAATTCAATATGTCATTTAATTTTGTGACTAAGACTTCCAGTGCCTTTGATTGTAAATTCAAGTAAAATGAAATCCTTGACAACTTTATTTTTCTTCATTTATCATGATGTGGCTTATTAATCCAGTTGTGAAGATTTGTATTTCTTTAATTGGAAATTTAATGCATGATTGAGGCTATAGGATTTCTTTTGAAGGTGAAAATAAGAGCTTTATCCATTTTATAAATACAAATAGATATCACTGGCATTAAGGGCTCCAAGACTGTCTACAAAATCGTACGAGTGGGAGGGCCAAGATTATTGTGAGTTAGTAGTTGTCTTCACTCGTTAATGAACAAATGACTACGTTTCACCCAATCACATTTCGTGATTCTTGCAGACATAAACTTTAAGAACCTCCACATAGGGAGGAATCTGTATAGGCTGTGGTCGGCTTCAACTGCACAGTAATGGTGAACAGCACGTGCATTACCGCTAGAAAGTTATTGTAGGTGTTGATGAAGTTGAGGAAGCTGGGAGGGTCAAGGTTATGGCCAGAGATGGCCTGGAATAGAGAAGGTGATGAGAAGGATCAGAATCTAGAGTCATTTTGAAGATACAGCAATAAAGATTTCCTCAGAATTAAAATTGCATTCTGAAAAAGCAGAGTTGAGAAACACTCTAAGTGTTTAGGCTGGCCAACTGAAAGAAACTAGTTTCTGTGACTAAAAGGGTGAAGAGTAAAGACAGAGCAAGCTAGAGTAAGAGAATGACAAGTTTGGTTTACGGCATTATTAATATTCAAATTAAAAATCATGGGGAAGATAGGAGGTAGGTCATTGAATATGATTTTTGAGTCCAAGAACAAAGATCAAGATTAGAGAAAAAAATGTTGACAGTCATTGTTTCAGAGAGATGGGGTTTAAAGTCATTTGAATGAATGAGATCATCTCAGATGCGATTGGGCATGGAGCAGACATCTGGCATCAAACACTGGTGTACTCCTATATTCAGATGTGGGAATGATGAAGAGGTACATCAAAGACCAAGATACAAACCAGAAGACTGTGAGCTTTGGAAATCAACTTGAAGAAAGAACTTGGAAGGAGGGAATAGTGGATCACATATAATGATCCTTACAAGTCCTGTAAGATGAAGAGTAGAATTTAGAGATTGGATTTTATAACACAAACATAGGTGGTGACCTGACAAAAATATTTTGAATGATATCTAAAGAGCCAAAGTCTGATTGAAGTGGATTTAATGGAGGAGAGGAAAAAAAATAGAGACAACATTTGGGAAGAACTTTGCTAAAGAGAATTAGATAACAGATAATACTTAAATAGAGAAGTGGGGTCAATAGGGGTTTTAGCTACTGTTCTTTGAGACTATGAATGTTCTACATTTATACATGGAAAGAGCTAATAGGGAAGAAACAAATAATGCAAGAAAAGAAGGAGTTCCTGGAGCAATGTCTTAAAGATAAGATAAGATTGAGTACGTGGCTAAAAGAACTGTGCTTTTCTAGAGACATAGGAACTTCAACCTACGTAAAATTAATAAAATAAAGTATAGCCCCCAAGGTGCAGTTGAGTTGGGACATATGATGAATTGCTTCTATTGTTAGGTGCTTCATAGTGAGTTTCAAGTCACAGTGATCCTATGTATGTACAACAAAATGTAACAATATCTGGGGCCTGTACTACTCTGAAATTGTTATGTTTCAGCCCATTGTTGCAGCCACTGTTTCAATTCATCTCAGAAAGGGTCTTCCTATTTTTTACTTTTAAATTTTTAATTAATTTTTCCCCAATAATTTTATTGTGATAAAATTCACATATCCTACACTTCTGTAGTTTAGTCTTATTTAAAAAGTATTGTATGTGTATCATATGTGTTAGTCTGGGTATACTAGAAAAACCAATCCAGAGACATTCATTTGTGTATAAGAAAGAATTTTATATACAAGAACAATTGAATATTGAGAAAAACATCCCGCCCAGCCCAGAGCAAGTTCATAAGTCCGATATTAGCCCATATGTCTGATACCAATCTATAAATTCCTCTTCGGACTCATGAAACACATGCAATGATGCCGAATGCAGGAAGATCACAGGCCGGTGGGTGGAAAGTCTTGTGGATCAAGTGGTGGTAGAGGCATCTCAGCACTGGCAGAGGTCTCCACGTGGCTCCTTCTGTTCAGGGCTCTAAGGTGTATCTTGTAAACAAGTGTGGCTTTTAAGAAATCTGGTGTCAATTTGAGATTTAAGAGTGAGAGGATGGAATTTAGCCTGTTAATCAGGTTGCAACTTGATGACCTCATTTGGAGGTGTTGAGGACATAAATAGGTTGCTAGAGGCAGGACACATGCTCACTCCCTGGGAGACATTCCTGCGGACAAGACACATGGTATTATCTCCATCTTCTTTTGAATCATCCTGCATTGTTCAAGATTTTGCTTACAACCTCACTAGTGTTGAGTTGATTATGACTCAACATAAGACCTTATTTTGCTTATACCATCTTTTTAAATTGCAATGTAAGGGCTGCCCGGCCCCCCCCCCCCACCTTAGGTTATTTTGCTTGAGGAACGCAGAACATGTTTTCTTTTGATTTTATAATTGAAGATCTTTCCACATTTCACTCTAACATTTTTCTTTGTCTTCTTGAGCTGCCCTTTGAGGATAGTGATGCAGGGAAAAAGTATTGAAGCTGTCAAGAGTAGCACATTTGTTGAATGATGAATTTATTTGATGAGAATTCTGTGTTGGCTGTACTAAGTGCTTTCCTTCACTTCACATTTATAGCAACAACCCTTGACCTGGCCATTATCTTCATCTTCATTTAACATGTGAAGACTCCAAAGCTTAGGGAGATTACAGAGAGTAAATATCATTCTCAAGAATTATGGACAGAAATCAAACCCATGCATTAACTTTAGCATCTTCATTCCTAACCACTGGTTAGAGAAAATTGTTCATATACTTATACTGTAGTTAGAGTTTAAATAGGAAATTCCAGTGAGTTTTTTTAAATCTACCTTTTAAGGATCCTAAAGTAAAGTATAAAGTACTTTTATTTTAAGAAATAATTATAGTCAAACTACTTTTGGATGACATCCTATGTTTAATGGTCTACTTCACAAATTCAAATACGCATTTTATGGACACTCACTGAGTGCAGAGAGTTGAATTCCAGTATTTGATGTGTTCCCCAGTGCGGTTGTGAATTTGAACATTTTCTGTACTGACATCCTGTAGTTCCAATCAACTGGTTGCCACAGAACTGACTCCAATCCGTGCTGACCACATATGCATGGCAGTAGAACTGTGCTCCAGACAGTTTGCTTGTTTTTGATTTTATTTTCTTGTTGAGAACATGCACAGCAAAAACATATAGCAATGCAACTGTTTTTGCATCTATATTTGACTGTCATTGATTGAACCCTTCCAATTGGGCCAACATGTACACTCTCCTCCTGGTTAATAGAAAGTCACTGCAATGTAGGAAACAATGGGGAAGAGAGTGTATGCAGACAAACTCTCAATGTTCATATGTTAAAGAGTCTGGGAGTCCTGGGCTCATCTGGTGGGAGAACTGCACTTTCGTGGCTTGGAGAGGTGTTCCAGTCACATTAACCTAAATAAACATTATTCCCCATGATGTCTCCCCACCCTCCCCATAATAATGCCATTTTACGGTGCTTGCAAGCTTGTAGTTGCTACTATATATGCTTGAAAGTCAACTGCTTGAAGGTTAGTTTCCTGAAGTTATTCTGTCATCAAGAGCAATCAGACCCCATTGACTGCTCCACCCTAAGTAGGACCGACTCCCTTCTGGTAAGAATCATAGATTGTTCCCTTGGAGAAAAGCTGGGGCACATAAGGCCAAGCCATCTCAGAGACAACCAAGGTTAGGCTGCTGCCTTGATCCTAGAGTCCACCCATCTTGCTACATATATACTTTCCTGTCACATGTATGCCTCTACTGCCTCCCTTTCCTATTGTGCGTATACCCCTAGTTCATCCCCCTTTTGTTACCTGTATGCCACTAATACAACTCCTTTCTGTTATGCATGTGCTTACAGTGGCTTGCATGCCCACAATTATATAAGGCCCTGCTGCAATACTACATTGCAGCCTTTTTCTGGTTCCAGTCTCCATTGGAAGAGGTGAGCTCTTACATGCCTTGTCTCATGTCTCTTTAATTTATCCCTTAATTACACAGCCACCCCTTAGAACCCATCGGATGTTGGGCTGGACTTCACACTGCTCACTAAAGTTTCTATCTTATTTTTTGTGTTGCTTTTGTCAATTTGTTTTTTTTATGGATTGCATTTCAAAAAGCATAATGTTGAAGGAAGATATTATTTATTAGATAATTTAAGATATGTTTGGGTTTGAGAAAGCTTCAGGTGATAGTTTTGGTATAAAGTTTCAAGATTATCTGAGAACAGTTCCAATGGAATTTTAGTGGCTAGTTTTTTACAAGAAATAACCAGGTTGTTCTTCTAAGTGCCTCTGGGTAGACTTGAATCTTCAACTTCTATTAACAATTGAGCACATCAGTTATTTGTATTAACTATTGTTTCATTCCTAATGTCTGGCCATATCTTTGAATTAGCAATGGTGAAGTCTCAATTTTCACAAGAAGTAAGCCTAATAGAAACATTCAGTAATATGATTTTCCCCAAAATTTAACTATTCTATCCTTATAGAGCAAACTTATAAGGACTAAAGACCACACTATAATTCAGCTAACTCACTGCTCTTGAGTAGATGCCAAATCATAATGACCATCCAGGGTAGGGCAGAACTGCCCCATGAGTTTCTAAGGCTAACTCTTTAAGGGAGTAGAAAGCCCCAAGCCACTAGTGCCTTCAAACTGCTGAGTTTAGTAGTAGGAAGAAATCTAGGGGCCATGGGTGAGATTTTAAAATATAAATGTTTTTTCCCTGAAACGATGTCCCCCCACCCCCCCACTTAACATTGAATATCTCTTGCTGTGCACATTTCCAAATCTATCCAATTCTCTGTCTTTTTCCCTGATAGAAATGAAGATTTTATCTGAATTTAATTAATCAATTTGAACTTCCATTTACACCAACATAAAAATGATAAACTCACACAACACAGCAGGTAACTACTTTAAGGGGGAGACATTTTGCTTTAAATTGTGCAGGCATAAAATTTAATATTTAAACAAAATTGAATCCTTTGCCCCAGCAGCTCTGGCCACTCTTCAGTAAAAGAGCATATATTAAACAAAGCATATATTAAAACAAAGTCAACTAATTTTCAAAGGATGTGCCCTGGTGGTGTAGTGCTTATAAGTTGTGCTTCAATCCCCAAGATCAACAGTTTGAAACCACCAGCCTGTGCAGGAGGAAAATGGGGCTTGCCTTTCGAATAAATAGATACAGTCTTAGAAACTCATGGGGACAATTTTACCCTGTCCTTTAGGGTCACTATGAAATGGCATTGTGGCAATGGCATTGAGCTTTTGTTTGAACCTTGAAAGGAACATTGGGTTCTATGCATTGGTCTATCTAATTCGGGTGATGACCTGGCCTTAGTGAAGGAAAAGGTCAATGGGAAGTGTTTGTTAAAAAGAGTTAAAGCACAAGAGCAAAACACATTAATCAGAGTTAGAGACTACATGAGTGTTAAATCAAACATTTGATTCTGTAATTATTGAGAAAATACTTAAAGAACCATTTGAGGAAGATAAAGATATGGGCAGGGAAAAGGTTTGTGTTTGTCTACTTGGTAGTTCAAACCATGACAGCCTTTGGAAGAAGGATTCTGTAATCTACCTCTATAAAGATTACAACTAAAAACCAAACCAAACTAAAAAAACCTGATAGAACATTTCTGTTGTAAAATACATGAAATCATTGTGAATCATAATCCAGTCTATAGGTTGTTTCTACTCCTTGTTTTGAATTTTTTGGTAATGTAATGGAAGTTATTGGGAAGAACTGTCACATAGTAGGTTCTCAAATGTTTACTTGAAAGAAGAAAACTTATTTTCTTTCATTAGAGAAATGTATTCCCAGCAAGTATACATTTTAGAACCAGTGCAGAAATTTTTCTCTCTTTTTAAAGTTGAGTTTTAAATTTCTGTGATAAGTACTAAAGTGTGCTAACATCAGCTGAGTATTCTTAAGGTTTTTTGTGACTCTGTGGAAAGGCATCAAGATAATTTTAGTAAAGAAATACTTTCCCACAGCAATGAAGCCAATAAACTGTAAGATTACATAATAGTTTTTTTAAAGAATCGCAGTGGACTTTGTTAATTAAATTATATAAGTCTAATTTATTTTAAGTTTAGTGGCAACAGACAAAAATGTATGAGATTATCTTGGAATATTCCCTTAAGACTACCATTACCTATAAAGTTATGGAAATATTTTCTTTCAGATTTGGGAACATGTTGAATTTATGTTGCTTTTTGTGGAATGTAAATTTTTTGAAGGGCAAGTAAATGTGCTTATAAATTTTCCAGAAATATGCAGAGATTTAATCACCTGGATATTAGTCATTGAAGATTGACCCGAGTTAAGACCATAAAAAGAAAAGCAATTGGTGGAGGGGAAAACTAAAATTTTAGCTTTCTCCAAGTCACATTGCAGATGACTATTAACTGAAAATAATTTCAGCTGAGTTTTTACATAATCAGAGCTCATCAGCCCTTTAACTTAATCCAAGAGCTATATAGTTAAAAGAAAGAAGTTAACATCCTGGGATAAATTTACCTAATTTTTGTGATTATTCTGACCCATGGTGAAATTAGTCTTCGTTATGCTGGGATATGACTTTAAACTCTAATGCACATGTTCTTGTTGACCTGCTCCATCTTTTCAAATAAGTCTATTTTTAGACAAACTTTAAATATAGGTAAGAGCAGCCTTAGTTATAGTCTGGGAATATTTTGTCTTTGAAAATGGAAACCCTAAGCTAAAAACATAGTAAGTCAATCTTTAACATAATTTGACCTTAAAAATGAATTTTTCAATAAATGATTAAGGTTTTAAACAGGAAATAATTATTTCAGTATATTTAAATTTTTTAATAGAATGTATAGGAGAATTAATAAAAGTGCCAATGTGGGAATTTTTCACATTCAGTA
Source organism: Echinops telfairi (assembly GCF_000313985.2). Lineage (NCBI taxonomy): Eukaryota > Metazoa > Chordata > Mammalia > Afrosoricida > Tenrecidae > Echinops > Echinops telfairi. Next base: position 67,198,609 of record NW_022111372.1, read on the forward strand.
AATTATGTGTACTAGTCTGGGTTGGCTAGAGAAACAAATTCATAGACACTCATATGTGTATAAGAGAGAATTGTATATCAAAGAGCAATTGCACATTAAGAAAACATCCCAGCCCAGTCCAGGTTAAGTTTTTAGGTACATAAATCTGATATTAACCCATATTTCCTTTACCAGTATATAAATTCTTCTTCAGACACACACAGCTCATACAATGATGCTGAATGGATGAAGAAAGATCACAGGCCAGTGGGTGGAAACAGTGGTGGTGCAAACATCTCAGGACTGGCAGGAGTCTCCACATGGCTTCTTCAGCTCTGGTGCTCTAGCTTGGCTCCATTTGTCTTGTCAGCTGCAATGTCTCACAGGAAGTGAATGTGTGTCCTGCCTTCAGAGACCTATTTGTCTCCTCAGCACTTTCAAATGAGGTCATCAAGGTGTGACCCTATTGACAGTCTAAACCCCACCCCGTCACTCTAAAGTCTCAAACTGACAAAAGATTATGTAATTACCACAGACCACCCCTTGTCAATTTGACACTTTCATACAACTCTTTAGCCATATATAGTTTTCAAATAAACAGTAATAAAATCATATATCTACCTAACAGGATAAAACTAAAATGCATATACTTCAATATGTGACACCCTCATTTAAGCAAGCATTTTATAAGCGAACAAAACAAAGATTTCCTATGCTTAACAATTGCTGTTAAGTATATTCCTACACCTTTTTTTTT
>NW_022111372.1:67199444-67202460 GCF_000313985.2 Echinops telfairi
AAGCAAGCATTTTATAAGCGAACAAAACAAAGATTTCCTATGCTTAACAATTGCTGTTAAGTATATTCCTACACCTTTTTTTTTTGTAAGCCAGCCATTACATTCATTACATTACATTACATTCAGTAAATTATGTGTACTAGTCTGGGTTGGCTATAGAAACAAATTCCACCTTTATCCACCCAATTTTGGGTATCCAATTTCTATAGTGCCCAGTTGCCTCAACTCGGTGCTCTGTGGAGACAATCATATTCTTTGATATGAGAAATCTACATTCCAGTTGGGACCTTGTGAAAGCCACATCCATAAGCAAAGTCAATTCAGCACAGGCCATCTATAAAGTCTGCAGTAATATGCACCCATTCATAGGCTCACAAAATCTTCTCTTCATCTGGTTGAGTTCTGGTCAACTCAATGTGGGCTGCCTCACTTAGCCTCCCCAGGGTACCCATTGGTCACCTTGTCTTTAGACCATGGCCCCATCACAAATTCTCAATAACCATAGGTCCCTTGGGCTTCAGACCAGTCAATCTGTTCTCAATTTCTCTAGTACTTGTGAACCAGATCCATGGGTGTCAGTGGCCAGACTCAACCCATCTCTTTATTTCTGCATTTCTCTCACTTCCCACTCAACAAGTGGATCCAGGTGGTCACCTCACAAGCATTTCAGGCTGCCACAAGCTCCCTTTAATGTTAAATCCTAGAGAGGAGTTTTCTTCATGGTTCCAGGTTTTTGTCCCAGCTTCGGACAAAACCCACTAGTTCAAACTTCAAAAATCCCAAGAGTTCCTTTATTCCTTTAATCTGTCAAAAATCCTCTAGGCAGGTCTCGAGGAATGCAAATATCCTGAGTACTCCAAAGCACTGGGTGGGGCTTATCTTGGGATCACTATGAATTGGAATTTTGATGGAAGTGAATTGGTTGTAGTTGTAAAAGGTTAGATTGCCTTGAAAAGATGGTTAGTTTTCTAGTGAAGGCTCAGAAGGAAGTGAGGAGAGCTAAAACACAGGGGACAGTGTAGATGGAGACAAGTAGCAACAGAGAAATGGTGGAAGCAGAATCAGACTAGCACCAGACTGTATGGGAGCTGATCCACAGTATAATAAAGCTGAGTGCCTTTGGGTGGAAGTGCAGTGCCTTCAGTGCATTTATGAGTAGAGCTAGAGAGCTCTGTAACAGTTGTCCAAATAAGGCAGAGACTGGGTCAGTCCAATAGGCCAGAGGGGCCTACAGGTCAAGGAATCAGAGAACTGAAGCTAAAGGGACAAAGAGCATATGAAGCAGAGCTGTATCAGTCTCAATGGGGGGGCCACAGTTCCTGGAGTCTTCTAAAGGTGGCACAATGGACTTCTGAATTTCGAATGTGGCATCAGTTTCCTAGGTTTCATAGAGTCAGATCTTCATGAGCTTATATGTTCAAAGTGCTAGTAGGCTGGGGTCATATCCACTGATCAAAGCTGAGGGGTTGGTACGGCAATATCCATAGGAAAGAACACAGCCTGCTGAGGTCAAGGGAGTGGGGCTAGTCCTCATTTGAATTAGGTTAATGGACTTTCCCTAGCTGAAGGGACAGAGTTACTTTTCCAGTGACCCTAGTAAGTGGGGATGAAGCTTACATATGAGGAAACCCTAACCAGATTCCAAGTTCAAGGCCAACATCAAGAATCTGAAGGGGGCAGGGTCACTGTCTAAAAATCTCAGAGAAAAGAGGTTGTTTTCAAAGCTTGAGCATTAAGGTAAATTGCTTTGCTTTTTTGAAAAGTTTTCTTAGTACCCATTATCCTTCTCTTTTCTCCTATTTCTCACATCTATAAGTTGAATAACTTTCTACTTTGTCCCTGTTGCACCACTGCACTTAGGAAGCAGACAACCAACGAAGATGGATTTTACCCCAGGATGGTATTTAGATTTGGTGTTGATTTAAGACTGTTGGGACAATGTGATGATGTGAAAGTTTTTTGTATGAGACATAAGCATGGATTTAGGGAAGCCAAAAAGTGGTATATCATGGAAGAAATGGTGTCCCTTCAAAATATGTGTCAGCTGACTTGGGTCATGACCATTAATATTTGCCAGTTATGTAATAATACAATCATCCAAATGATGTATGATCTGATCAATTCAATAAATAGTAAGGAAATTTGAGTGGCATGAAGGACCCAGACTCAGATCAGAGTTCTGACCTGATGTGCAGGAAATTCCTTAGGATCTCCACTGAATTATCTTTTATTTTATAAAAGATAAAAGGAGATCAAAGCAAGTAGAGAGAGAAGGACCTCAATATCACCAACAAAGAGCAGAGAGTGGAGCCCATCTTTTAGTGTGGATGTCCCAGACTCACGGTAAGATGGATCCCAAGACTCCTGGAGAACTTCAAGGGACACTGGGCCTACTGATGTTGAAAGCAGAAAGGGACTTTCCTCCAGAACCAAAAGTAAGCTTTACCCTAAAAAGGTACTCCAAATTTGGATGTCTAACCTTCTAATCTGTGAGAGAATAAATTTCTGTTTGTAACTCATGTGTTGTATTTCAGATTCAGCAGAACTAGATATCTGGGAAAAAAATGCTTTCACTTTACTCTTTGTTAGAAGCATGGGTTCTTTTTCTATTTTTATCATCATTATTAGCTCCTCTATAAGGCAATGTTAAATGAAAGTGAACTTTTAAAATTTATTAGCAAAAATAATTTTGAACCAAATAAACACTTGACTTTCTACTAACATTTTCTCTTACAAAATATTTAATATTACAGAAAGGTATATATATAAGTTTTTCCTTTTTTTGTTTCTGATCAAGTGGAAGAATGGAGATTTAAAAAAAAAGGACGACTTTGACACCATCCTCACCTTTGAGTCTCAGCTATTATATTCGTAGACTAGTGGTGACAAATGATTTCTGCCCCCTTGTTAACTCGTTAATTGCATTAATGATGTCAGACACCAAAAGGAAAGTAGAGAAATCACTTGCCTTATCTACTGACACCTTTCCATTTTAACCCAAATTAAGGTGTTTTAA
>NW_022111372.1:67202560-67230203 GCF_000313985.2 Echinops telfairi
GCATTAATGATGTCAGACACCAAAAGGAAAGTAGAGAAATCACTTGCCTTATCTACTGACACCTTTCCATTTTAACCCAAATTAAGGTGTTTTAAAAACAGTGCCTTTGATGACTAGTTGGTATTAAATCCTCTGCATGCAATAATGAAGCAACCAGATTCAGGAAAAAAACCTAGCAGTATCCTGGTGGAACCTTAAGTTAGAAAGTTTTGAATCTTTTTAAAATTCAAGCTACTTATAGCTTAGATAAAATTAATGTAGTGGTGCTGAGAGTGGGCAGAGTCTAAGAGATGAGACACATTGCATTTTGATTATTTAGGAATGTTTTAATTGCTTTCCAGGGAAGTTCCCTTATAGGATGGAGAACAAGATTATTGCTTGAAAAACTGTCAACTCTTGGATTGATATTTATCTGCATAATCATGTTTATGCTTGATGGGTCTCTCAAACTTACTAGTGGACTAATATAAAAAAAAGATAGTCACTTCTATTATGGGAATGACCAAGAGTCATGTCATTGTATACGAATAACACTTTAATGTTGAAGAGAAGTTCAAAGTCATACTATATTGTAGACCATCCCCTTTGATAAATTTCAACAAGAAATCTGAACTTGTTGAAACTATTCAGCAAATGAAGTAAAGTTGTAGTTTACTTAGCTTGGAAATGCATGAGTATAATAATTCTAAAATGTTTCTCAGGGATCAGAATTCAGTAGAATCACTTGCCTAGTGCTGCTGTTGTTAGAGCAGAAAATTAAGAGGTAAAGAGGGCAATTCTGGGAGGCTAGGTGCTAAGACTAGATTCAGTCTACTAGTGTCTGGTTCAGACCTCCCCCCTGTTATTTTCACCCATAAAGCAAATGGAGAATTTGCTGAAATGGTCTAAGTTCACTGCATCTGCCTGCGGGCTCTGCTAACCCCTTGCTAGGGCCATCAGGACAGGATTTTCCCTCCCTTCCTGTGCCCAACACAGGAGATCTGCAGCGAGCAGTAATTTCCCAAGCTGATGTCTAAAATGGTCATAATCTCAGGCTCTTGGAGAGCCTCTGAGAACTAGTCACAAGACCTCACGACAGAGTTCCCCTCTTTGCTATATGCCTTGCTCCTGCATTTTAGAAATGGAGTGACTACCTTTGCCACCCTCTTTCTACCTCTCCCCAGCACCACACTGGCCAATGTGGATAATGAATGGTAACTAGATAATAATTTGCAGTAATTGAAGAGCCGCAGGGATATTTACCTGTGACAGCAGTGCTGTGCAGGATAAAGATGAGAGTGACATAGGAGTGCTGCCAGGGAAGAATTCAGTTTCAATCAGTCCAAACCCACTTGGCTAATCCTCCGGTCCCCCTATCCTGGGGGACAGCATGGCACAGCCCCAATATCAGGGCACCCCAGAATCCCATTATAAAAGGTTTTTTGGGTGTTTTTTTTAACACGTTCATTTTCAATCTGTGATCCTTTGTGTGACTTGGCATGCCATTCATCAGAACTCTCTCCTTTAGGATAACATGAACATAACAAGATAGACATCTCTATTCTCCAGAGCACAGCCTAGGATTTTAACGTAACAAAACAGGAAAAGCAAACAGGTTCTGATAGCCACAGTCCAAGCCAATAACTGGCTCTTCCAGTTCTGAGCTCCACAGAGTCTTTGAAAGGCTGCAAATTGTGGCCAGACCAGTCTAGACCAAGCCCGTGCCCACACTGCATTTCCACACCAACCTGGTTAATGACAAACCTCCAGTAGCCTGCCTCATATCAGAGTCTGTGCCACTCACCAATGGTGACTCCTGAATCTCTGTGGCACATAGCAGTCAGACCCACTACCATATTAAGCCACAGTTAGTCCTTAAAAACACTCTTACCAATCACACAGAGAAAGAGCTCAGGCTCCTTGGTCTCCCAGAAACATGGCACCCAGTTCCAAAATGACATGCAAACAGCAACATACATCAACCCCCTCAACAAGGAAATAAGAAGAACAAAGGACAACAGTGGAGGAAGTTGTAAACCTAACAATGCTCACAGAAGAATCAGATGTTGATCTGCCACTAAAAGAAATCTTCAGAATGCTGCTTGGAATAATAGAGGATATGAGGGAAGCAACAAAGAATAAGGATGCAATGATAGAGGAGATGCAGTCCACATAGAATAAAGTCCATGATAGAAAGTATGATAGAAAAAGTCCGTGATAGAAAGTATGAAGTTAACACATCAAAGAGAAATACAAGAACTAAGGGATGAGGTAACACAAGATCATGGGCTTCACCAACAGACTAGACGAGGCAGCGAATTGTTCCAGCAACATCGAGGACATGCAGGCAGACTTCAGCAAATGGGAAAGACAGTCAAACAAGATAATCAATGAGGCAGAAGAAAGCCTGAGGTCAATGACAGATGTATATGAAGAGGATCAATATTTGAATAGTTGGTCAACCAGAACAAGACAGAACAAAGAAGTCAGCAGCTAAATTAGTGAGGGACTTTCTTGAAGCAAACATCTGCACCTTAATGAATGAGAATTAGACATATATACAGGGAGCAGAGAGGACACCTACTAGACTAACCCTAGGAAGAATGCACCAAGCCACCTAATAGTTAAATTATCCAACTTTGAGGGAAAAAAGAAAAATTTAAGAGCAGCAAGAAGAAAAAAGATGGTCACAAATAATGGTGCTCAGATAACAATATGCCCAGACCTATCCGCAGATAGCATGAATAGACCGGGAAAGTGGAATAACATCTTCTGAAAGCTGAATGGAAAAAATTTCAAGCCGAGAATTCTCTACCCTTACCAACTATATGTTAAGATAGATGGTGAGCTAAGAGTCTTCCAGGACAAGGCAAAATTCAAAGAATATGTCATAAGAACCCAACTCTGTGGAAAATGCTTGCTGATTCACTGTGTCAAAGACCAACATCACCAAGCACACCCAGGAGACCACCTGCTAGTGCAACTCCACCCAGAAGTCAATGCACTGAAAACAATTACCAAGATCGTATTGCCTCACAGGGAAAAGAAGGAAAGAATGAAGGTCCCCACACAAACACAGCCCACTTATTTGAAGAGACATAGGAAAACACCCAACAAATAAGGAAAGAGATGGCAGCAATGAATCCAGATGGTGATAATTCTTAATGTCAATGGCTTCAACTCATTAAAGGACAAAGTTTAGCCGACTGGCTCACAAAACTTAACCCATCAATCTGTTGCCTGGAAGAGACATATATTAAACCCGAAGACAAAAATAGAATTAAGAATAAAAGGCTGGTGGAAAATATACCAGGCCAAAGACAACTTTAAAAAAGCAGGGATTGCAATCCTAATCTCTGACAAAATTGACTTCAAGGTGCAAACCATAACAAGAGACAAGGATGGGCACTATATAATGCTCAAAGGATCAGTAGACCAGGAACCAGTGAGCATAATGAATTTATACGTGCCTAATGAGATACCCACAACATTTGTCAAACAATAAATTGAAAAGATGAAAAACATAATCACAAACTCAACAATCATATTATATGACTTTAGTACACCACTATCAAAGAAAGATAGATCACTGGGAAAAAAGCTCAGTAAGGAGGATACAGAGATAAATACTACAATTAGGCGACTGGATCTGATAGATATTTATAGAGCTTTCCATCTAAATAAAAAAATCACATTATTTTCAAGTGCACATGGCTCAGTCTTGAAAATAGACTGTATGCTCTGACACAAATCCAGTGTGAGTAAATTCAAATACATAGAGATTCCTCAGACGTCCCTTTCAAAGCACTATGCCATAAAGCTGGGGATCAACAAAAGGAAGACCAAAAAAACAAGGGCAAAATATTGGAGGATAATAAAATTTTCTGTGACACGAATGGGTACTGCCCTAGATTAGAGAAGAAATTAGGAAGTTTCTATAAAATAATGAGAATGAGAATATAACATACCAAAACCTAGGGGATAAAGCAAAAGCAGTATCAGAGGAAGCTTGATAGCATTTATTGCATATATGAAAAAGGAAGAGAGACTTATGATTATTATGCTATAACAAAACCTCCACCAACTAGAAGAGTCAACAGAACAATCCCTTCCTATAGCAAAGGTAATTAAATAATAAAAATCAGGGCACAGTTAAACCAGTGGGAAGGCAAGAGAACAATGGAAAAATATCAATGCAGCTAAAAGTTGGTTCTTTGAAAGGATCAACAGAATCAACAGATAATTGGCAAAATGACCAAGGAAAGGAAGGAGCAAACATCAATAGCCTGGATGAGAGATGAAATGGGAAATCACAATGAACCCCTACGAGAATAAAAAGATAATCACAAAGTACTATGAAAGTGTGTATTCTAATGCATTCAACAATGTGGAAGACATGGAATACTTGGAAAAACAATCCTTCCCTAGATAAACCCAGATAGAGGTCAAGAACACACCCATAGCAAAAGAAGAAATAGATATATTTATCAAGAAACTACCAATGAAAAACGCTCTCGGACCAGAGGGCTTCACAGGAATATTCTACCAAGCATTCTGGAAAGTGCTGACATTGATCCTCCACAAATTATTCCAAAGCATAGAAAGAGACGGCAAATTCCCAAACTCTACAAAGCCAGTATAACTTTGATACCCAAATAGGGCAAGGACTCCAAAGGAATAGAGAACTACAGACCTATGTCGCTAATGAACCTAGATGCAAAAATTCTTAACAAGATAATGGCCAGTAGAATACAAAAGTATATAAAACATGCCATCTCCCATGATCAGGTAGGATTCATTCCAGGGATACAGGGGTAATTTAACATCCCAAAATGCATCAATTTTATACACCACATTGGTAAGAAAAAGTATAAGAATCACATGATTATATTGATAGTTGCAGAAAAAGCATTTGACAACATCCAACACCCATTCTTAATTAAGACTATAAAAAAGATAGGAATGGAAGGAAATTCCTCAAGTTAATACAAGCTATCTATGAAAAGCCAACAGCCACCATCATAGTCATTGGATAAAGGATGAAAATAATCCTACTGAAAAAGGGGACCACACTAGGTTGCCTCTTGTCCCCACTTCTATTCAATGTTGTACTGGAGGTCCTAGCTAACAACATAAGACAGCAGAAGGACTTTAAAGGTCTCCAAGTGGGTGAAGTGGAGGCGAAACTATCACTATTTGCAGACAATATGATTATTTACATTGAAAATCCCCAAAGCTCCACAACAGGAGTACTGGCAGCCATAGCGGAATATGGAAGAGTGGTAGGATCCAAGATCAACACAGAGAAGTCTATTGGTTTGCTATATACATTGGACCAGACCACAGAAGAGGAGCTCAAGAAGGAAGTTTCCTTCACAATAGCCAAGAACAAATTGAAATATATGGGGGTATATTTAACAAAAATAACAAAAAAACAAAAGCAAAGACTTATCCAAGGAAAACTACAAGAACCTACTACCAGAAACTAAAAGCGGCCTCCACAGATGGAAGAATATCCCATGGCCGTCTGTGTATTGGAAGACTCAACCTAGTAAAGATGTCAATCTTATCCAAGGTACTTTATAAGTTCACTGCTATCCCGGTTCAAATACCAACAACCTTCTTCCACAAATTGGAAAAACTGACCACCAATTTCGTATGGAGAGAAAAGAAGCCCAGAATTAGCATAGACCTCCTTAAGAAGAATGACCAAGATGGAGTGCTTGCTTTACCCGACTTTAACACCTACTACATAGCCACAGTGGACAAACTGTGTGGTACGAGCATAATGACAGATACTCAGACCAATGGTAAAGAATAGAAAATTTCAGAAATAAAACCATCAGACTATAAACAACTGCTCTGTGACAAATGCTCCAAAAGCATCAAGTGGGAGCGGATGCCCTCTTTAACAAGTGGTGCTGGAAACTATGGATATCCACCAGTAAAAAATGAAGCAAGATCCTTATCCACCCTGTGCACAATAACAACTCACGGTAGATCACAGACCTGTGATCATCAATGTAGGAATCAGGACAAACCTAAGATCATTGGCTCAGGGAATATATAGGCTAATTTCAATAAGCAGTTAGTAAAGGTTCACACACAAGTAAACCTGAAATTGACAAGTGGGATATACTAAGGATATCCTGTGTGCATCCAGAGACTTCATCAAGAAGGTAACTAGAACCCACAGACTGGGAGAGGATTTTTAGCAATGACACAACAGACAAAAGGCTTATTACTAAAATCTACAATACCCTCATAGCCTACAAAAAAGAGAAAAGAGGTAGCCCCCTGAGGAAGTGGGCAAAAGACCTGAACAGAAGCTCAACTAGGGAGAGACCTGAATGACCAATGAACATACGAGATCATGCTCCCAATCCTTATCTATCAGAGAAATACAAATTAAAACAACCATGAGATACCATGTAACACTCTCGAGGATGGCCCAAAACAGAAAATCAGAGCAACAAATGTTGGAGGGGATGTGGCCAGATAGGAACTCTTCTCCACTGCTGGTGGTCGTGTAGATATGTACAATCTCTCTGGAACGCTATCTGGTGATATTTAAAGCAAATGGAAATTGAGATACCTTATGACCCAGCTATTTCTCTACTGGGCACATACCCAGCAGAGGTAACACATAGACCATGACTAGTCATCTGTGCTCCAAGATTTATTGTGGAGTGTTTCACAATCACTAAGAATTGGAAACAACCTACATTTCCATGGATAGATGAATGGATGAGAAAACTGGCACATACGCACAATGGAGTGCTACACATCACTAAAAAGCACTGATGAGCTCATGAAGCACATTGTCTCAAGGAAAGAATTGGAGGAAATTATGCAAGTGAAGTTAACTAATCACAAAACAACAAACACAACCTGAGTCCACTGAGGTAAGTGTAATCAGCACAGTAAGTACTGAAGAATCTCACACTATACAGTTTGAGGTACAGATAGTCTGGTGGGGAACAGGTCAAACCCAAGGCTGTATATGTCATTCCAACACAAAGAAGGGGAAAGGGGGGAAGGGGCAGTGAGAAAAGGTAAAAAAAGGGGGGAGGTGATACCCTTGGGGGAGCAGGGCACTACCCTACGTAGGGGAGAGAGTATTGGTTATGTATCCAAAGAATTGGGAGTGTTCATGCATACCTTACCATGGCACACCAAACCTTGAGGGCAACATAACTACATGAAGCAACTCATGAATAGAATGGGCTAAAGGGCCAGCCCCAGTCAGAGCCGAACTGAACCCCTCCCAAGGAGTATGTGCTAAGGAGGACAACACTAACCCTATAGTTTGGAGAGAGTGGCTGGCATGCCATGCCCACACAGAAGCAAACTGAGAAGAAAAAAGAGAGAATGAAGGTCTAGACCCCATATTAGCACACCAAGGCCTAAGGACGACGTCCCTGCATGGAGCTGCTAAGGCACAGAGAGCACTGAGTGCAGACAACAGCTCAAGACATGATGTCCCCTCCTGGAGTATACCATAACAGAGGACAATACAGAGGACACAGGGCAGGGAGTATGTCCAGTCTGAACCCCCCAAGTGGGACAAACCAAGAAGGGCATATAACAGATCAGCAACAGGAGCAAAGGAATGCCACAAAGCCCCGGAGGAGTCCTAAAAATAGACTTCAGGATAAGAGGGACAGTTTCTGGAACCCTCCAGGACCAGTGGGGAGATAGTCATAAAGGGCAGATGGATGGATCTTGAATTACCTATGCTTTTTCTTTTTTGTGGTAGTTATTATTATTTATATACATAAATGTTTTCTTTTTCTTTTTTCCCTCTTTTTCTTCAACTTTTTATTTTCTTTTTGTACTGCCTATGTTATTGTTAGTTCGTATACCATTAAAGACAGGCATGGAAGCAATTCTGAGGAGAAAGCAAAGAGAAGAAGGGTTCAGGAGGGACTTAGTGGGAGGAGGAGGTGGGAGAAGGACGTGGTGAGCAAACAACACCATAGTCAGGAGAACAACTATGGAATTGAAATCAACAACGAGGAGAACCTAGCAATATTTGGGGTGTTGAAGCAATAGCAATCTAGTTGAGAGGAATTACTAAGAGGCAGAAAAAGGGCAAGCGTGATGATGGGAAAGGAGGAAGTTCAAAGGAAACAGAGGAAAGATCTAGGAAGCAAAGCTATGGATAGAGGTATAAACAGGTGAGCACTTATGTAAATATATTAATTCATAAAAAGAGAGGTATTGACCTATGTATAGATATTTTTGTGGCAATATATTGAGAAGTTGACGGACTTTGGGCCTCTACTCAAGCCCTCCCTCAATGCAAGAACACTTTGTTCTAACAGCCTGGCATTCTGTGTTGCTCACCTGCCCTGCATGATCGCTGAAGACAAAATGGGTACACAAGCAATTGTGATGAATGAAGCAGATGGTACTTGGCTCTGAAAAGATATAGCACCTGGTCTCTTAGTGGCTTGAAGTTAAACACACAGCCATCTATCATAGAATCAACAAGCCCACATAGAATAAGCACACCAGTCTGTGCGATCATGAGGTGTCTATGGGTTCAAGTAACAGACATCAGAAGAATCAAAACAAACAAACAAACATATTGTTGAGAACAAGGTGGGTTGGAGCAGAGACTCCCAAATCATCTATAGACAATAGTCATTCTCTCTCAGAAAGGGATGAGTCAACCAGGGCGCAGTATAGCATGAATGAAACACACAATATTCCTCTGGTTCCTTGAGACTTCTTCATCCCCCACTATAATGACCCCAATCCTGCCTTTCACTGTGGGCTAGACTGGAACATGTACACAGGCACAGATAAGAGCTCACAGCACAAGGAATAAACAAGGCAAATAAACTCCCCAGGAATAGAAATTGGAGTAGTGATACCAGGAGGGTAGGGGGAAGGTGGGGAGAGGAAAGGAATATAAACCATTGGGAAAGAGAGAAAGCAGTTGGTATAAAATATGAAAATAGTAATAATTTATCAAAGGTCACAAGGGTGGGAGGGGGGAGGCAGGAATAAAAGGGGAGCTGATACCAATGGCTCAACTAGAATGTAAATGTTTATAAAATAATGATGGCAACATATGTACAAATATGCCTGATGAAATTGATGTATAGATTGTTATAAGAGCTGTAAGAGCCCCAATAAAATGTTCTTTTAAAAAGTTTCTCAGTATGTTATTAAATAAAAGTCTGGAAATATAAAAAAACACATTCAGTCACCATTGAAAAATAAACAAAAATGCTTTTCCTGCCTTTGGTTTTATTCATGCCACTTGGATAGCTACAGTACATTAAAGTCACTGAAATGTAGTTTAAACTGTTCTTAAAGATATGAATCACCTTTTGGTTAAAAGGTGCTTTGTGTTCTCTGCCAACAGAATTTTCATGATGTGTGCTAAGTACGGAGAAACATACCATTACTGAAGAAGCAAAATGTAAAAGTTTTCTTTCTTAGAAAATCATTGTATAATCAACTCAGTTATTCCTTAAGAAATAATTGAGGCATTTAAATAAAACAGGAATAAAGTAATAATCTTGATATATAAGATTCCTGTCTTTGTGAGAATTATAGGCATGTAGAGTTAAAAACATCATATACATTATGGACCATCAGAGAAATGATGTGTCTTGAAGGTAAATAATCTGAATGGTCCTTAGAAGCAAGATTTGCAAGATTTTACATTGCTTATTTTGGAAATGTTATTGAGAAGAACGATTCCTGGCTAAAGCCATCATGTGTGGTAAAGTAGAGGGGCGGTGAACGGAAGACCCTCCACAAGAGTGCTTGACTTTGTTGCTGCAACAATGGGATCCAACATTACATGTCTTTTCTTATGGGTATGGCATAGTATGAACAGTGTTTTATAAATCAGAACCAATTCAAAGACATCTAACAACAACAATAGGGACAAGAAATAATAAGTAAGTTAACTGGACTTTTTCAGATTGGGGTAAGAGCTATAAACATGTAAAAGTTTCCTAGGATATCAGTTACTTTAGATTGGGCAATTATAAAGCATCTCATTGAGTAAATAAAATTTGAACGAAAACCCAAATAAGGGTTTCTGTGAGAAGGCTCCCTAGTGGCACTGTTAGCGAGCCATTGAACTATTAACCACAGGTCAGTAGTTTGAATCCACCAGCTATTCCATTGGAGATACAAGAGGTTTTTTGCTCATATAAAGATTTATAGCCTCAGAAATCTTAGAGAAAAGTACTATTTTGCCCTATAGAGTCACTATGAGCTGTAATGAACTTCATATAAGTTGACCCCTCTGGGGAGTAGGTAAAGTAACAGAATTTCATGCAGAAGAAAGCAGGGGCAATGTGAGAAAAGAATTTGAAGCTTTGAGGAGATGGTGGTAATATATGAGATCTGAAAGATGGGCAAAGGCAGTTCATAAGGAGATTAGTTTTAGAATAATACATATACTTCATAATTGGCCCTTCCACTTTTACACTGGGGAGGACAATATGACAAAGAATCTGATATTGCTTCTCTTTATAAGGATTGTGCCCTATTATATTTTCAATTGGGTAAACAGGGACATCCACACAGTTGATACTTCAATGGTCTTACCTATAGTCTTTGAGTTACTTAATTGTGCCAGCCTGGCCGATAATCACATGTGGGTCTGGTTGAAAGGCAGAGGGATAAATGGGTGGTGTAGCCTCGCCTTTCTAGTTCTCGGGTCTCTTGTTTTGTGATGGTTGCATCGGGTGCAGCTGCCTTAGCAGTTCCCTGCTTCAGCTTGCAAGATGGATTTCCTACAAGACATCCCCAAGGAGAAGCCGCATGGATCTATCCCGATGCAGCGCTGGGTGCTGGAGCAGCCATGTGGAGACTCCTGCCAGTGCTGAGATGCTTACACGTTCACTGACTCAGCTTTCCTCCTGCAGTCGGCATTATTGCCTCTGTTTTGTGAGGTGAAGGACTTTGTGGACTGGTGTTGGGTATGGGTTAATGTTGGACTTGTGGGCTTGGGCAGCATTGGGTTGGGATGTTTTCGTGATGCACATTTTCTTTGCATAAAACTCTCTCTTATACGTGAGTTGCTGTGGATTTGTTTCTCCAAAGTACCTAGACTAATACAGTCTTCCATGCCATACTACAGAGATAACTCATGTCCTTTTACTGTTGGAAAAAATAAATCAGTCAGTTGTTACCATTGATTAACGTTAAATAGCTATTCTCATATTTTAATTGTTTAAGCATAATTATTTAGGATAGGCACAAAGAGGATAAATTAAAGGCTAAGTCAACTGACTTTTGGAGAACATTCTGTTCCACTAAAATTAGAGAAAATTTATGTACTTTCCATTAAAACATGGAAGTGAGATTTTGTATTTGAAATTCACCTAGTCCTCACTATTATCTCATTATACTACACTTTGAATTTATAACAATAGTAAAAAGTATACCACCCAGTTATTCTGTGCATGAACCCCATAGATAAGATCACAGTGATTGCTAAGTTCCTAAGCAAGAATAGCACTATAATACTGGCTGTACTGGTTAAGATGTGTGTCAACTTAGCTGAGACATGATTCTCAGTAATCTGACAGTTATATAATTTGGCAATTATGTTATTAAACAACAATGATGTAATTTGAGTGGTATATAATGATGTAATTATCCTCCATCATATGCTATAATGACCTCATCCTCCATATTTTCATAATGTTCCTTTGCCCATAATGACCTGTTATTTGGAACCTAACCTTAGTAGTAAGTGAGGATTGAGTGTCTTTGGGGCACTTCTGGAAATTTTCTCAGTTATTCCTATTTCAGGTCAGTTCAAAATTATTTCCTAAATTATACATATGCTTCCAAATGGACTGAAGAATAAGAGAGTTCCCAGTTCAAGGGACTACAGAAAAGACAGATACTCTTTCTGAGTGCCACGTTTTCCAATATTTTTTCACAGTATAACTGTGGTGCACATATTGGTAGGTAAAAGTTGATAGACATATCAATTGTAGATCACAATTGCTGACATTTGGGATTTGTCTTTAAAAGAATAGGTTGTCCCTGAAAAGTAAGCCAACTAACCTACATTATAATATTTCTTTAGTTAATTTAATTTGGGAAGTCAAAATCTTACACTTGTTAATAAGTTTATTTTGAAATTACTACATTCTGATCTGTGAGCGTCAGAATACTCAATTTTAACCAGCCTTTCTACTTTTTGATGGTCATTGTTTACAGTAATTAAAAGGTGAATAGACTGTACAATTTTAAATTTCTGTCATATAGAAAGAAATTAAGTGTTTAAAGTATTTGGCTGCTTGATAGTGCATTTAAAATATGTATTTCTGCTTCGTTCTCGAGTCCAAGGTATGGCACTTGGGTTATAAACAAGAAGACATTGACCAGTTCTGTAGAACCCCATAGAAATCCTCATCAGCCTTGTTAACAGAATCCTTTATAATAATGTGTTGTTGCTCCATTTCCCACAGTGGTACTTACACTAGCACCGGTAGCTTAAAATTACAAGTATTCCTAAAACTTCGTCAAATGCTATACAGTTATTCGGAGAATAGGGGTAGTGGAGGCTGACAATAGGTCATGCATGTGCTTGAATATCCTTTATTCCCTCCTAATCACTTTTGCCACAGCCTTTTTCTAAGAGGTGATGATGATGAGCTAATGTGATTGCTGATTTCATTAGTAGAAATAGAAATAACGTTTCTGTAGTCTAAACCAGCAACTTGGGGAAACTACATTGAGCCTTCAGTGCTCCTATATTTTGAAGTAATTCTCCAATATTTGCATTTATCATTAGAGGTGACAAATCTAGAAAAGCACAGTTGACCTTTTCCCCTCCTTCCAGTTTGAGCACACTACCATCCAGGTATGTAGCTGGTGATGGAAGGAAACGTTCCCTTATTGAAATATTTGAGATTTTACATTTCAGAGAATATTAAGAAGTAAAATTCACTGCTATTAAATAGGTGCTGACTCTTAGTGACCCTATAGGACAGGATAGAACTGCCCCTGTGAGTTTCTGAGCCTGTAACTCATTTAGGGGTAGAAAACCTCGTCTTTCTCTGGAAAAGCAGCTGGTGGTTTCGAACTGCTGACGTTGTGCTTAGCAGCCCAACACATCACCACTATGCTGGCAGAACTCCTTAAGAAGCAGGGGGAGATGTCGGACAGTGTAACATATGACAAAATAATAATAACTTATGAATTATGAAGAGTTCATGAGGGAGGGGATGTAAGGAGGGAGGGGGAAATTGAGGAATCAATATTAAGGGCTCAAGTAGAAGGAAAATGTTTTGAGAATGATGAGGGCAACAAATGTACATATGTGCTTGACACAATGGATGTATGTATGGATTGTGATAAGAATTATATGAGCCCCCAATAAAGTGATTTAAATAAAAAAAACAACAACAAAGAGTGAGATCTAAAAGAATTATGGCAATATGTATTGTCTTAATTGCCTTTTGTATATTTTATTGTCCCTTGTAATTTATTGCTCTTCGAAGTCCCTAAATTGTGCAAGCAGTGCTCAACTGCTAAACAAAAGGCTGTTCATTTGAACATGCCAGAAGTACAATGGACAACAAGTCTGGCGAATCTGCTTCCACAAAGAAAACCCTATGGAACAGTTATACACTGTAGCACACAGGGTTGATATGAATCAGAACGGACTCAATGGCAGCTAAAAACAACATTGCTTTTGAAATAAGAAAGATAAAGTTATGCCTAGTATTCTCTAGCAAGAAATTTCAGCGCCTGTCTCTTACTCTATTCTCTTTCCCAAAGGACTAAGCCCAGGCAGAATGCACACATTTCAATACCTTGTCTACTCATTTTAAAACATCTCTGAAATCCTTCACAAGTAGCAACTGTAATAAGAACTTTCTACTCCCTTGAACACCTAATCCCCTGTGACACATTCCATTTATTCTCCTTCTATAGAGTCCATTTTCAGCTGCCCCGGGTGGTGTGATTTGCTGATCTTATTTCATTGCTCTGGATTGCTGCTCTCAGACTGGGAGAAAAATGAACTGGCTTCATAATTCTCAGCCTTTTGCTCCTTTCCTAAGTTACTCTTCTGAAGTATCTTCTGGTGTCTAAGACAACTCTTTACTCAATATAATTCTCGTCCTTTGCTTTGTGTCTACCAGCCATTTTGTACTAGCAATTTGTGCAATGCTATGCTAAGAGCTTTCTGAAGAGGGGGTAATTTAGATTTCTTTGAACTGCCATCAAATCAAAATTTGCTGTTGGGAATTCTCCTTATGATTTTAATTTTGCTAAACCATTAACAAATTTGGAATAGCTAACTTTATTCTTTCCAATCAATATAACATTGAGAAAAAAGAAATGATCTTGAACTTTTAAATCTTTTTTTCCCTTCACTTTCAAAGATGCATTTATCTAACAAGTGAAAACTACCACAGACTTTTGGAATATCAGATTTGGAAGGAATTTCAGAGACCATCTGGCCTGACGTTCTCAGTTGTGAGGTTGAAACAAATGAGCCCCAGAGCTCAAACACATGGTGACTGAAGTAAAGGTAGAAGCTAGGTCTCTGGACTCCAAACCCAAGGCTTTTCCCTACTATCTCTGATGTAATTTCAACTCATGCAAAAGTTGTTTCCTTTCCTAATTTTTGGAACAAAGAAATGTAAGGGTTGTGATTTTATTCAGCAAGGGCACTTTGGTTGCAAACAATGTAAACTGATTCAAACTCTTATAGGCAAAAAGGTATTTTCTGAATAATCATCAGAGGCTCACAAAATTCTTTCGCACTGGGTTTCAAAAATGAGAAGTGATTAAGGCAATTCAGAAGGAGAAGCAGCATGGTTTTATGTCTCCAGTGGGAAGGATGGCGGTTTCAACCATTTTTAACATCTCTTTTTTTTCCCCTTTCTCAAAAGTCAGTTTTCATGAAGGGAACATAGGAGGTGGTACCCTAAAAAAACAAGATTTGTTTTCAAAGCTATGTATTTATATTTTTAAACAAAATAACCTTCTCACCTTCAAAGTAATCTCCATTACACTTAATACATTTGTCAATTCTGTGATCCCATTCTTGGAAACAGTTTTCAAACTCATGTTTTTGGATGGTTGACAGCACCCCTCTCATTTTTTTCTTCACCTCTTCTATGCCATCAAATCTCTGTCCTTTCATGTTCCTCTTCAATCACAGAAACAAAAAGAATTCGCATGGAGCGAGAGCAGGAGAGTAAGGTGCATGGAGCAAGAGAGTCATGTTGCTTTTCTTTCAAAACCTGGCTCCCTGACATGGCTGCTTGTGCAAGTACATTGTCGTGGTGGCAAAACCAGTCTCCCATCTGCCACAAATCAGGCCTTTTTGTTGCACACTGTTACACAATCTTTTCAGAAATTCTAAGTAGAAAGCTTGAACAAACTCCAAATGTACTACCCCACTCACTTCACGTCTGGGTTATTTTTGGGTACCCCTTCATATGTTTGCCTCAAAGAAAGGCAGGTCCCATGATCAATCTCAACAGATTTTATCCAAGAAATTAATTCCTTTAACAATCAGGATGCTGTTTGGAAGAGAAAAAGGAATACAGAGAAGCCAAAATGATAACCTTGTGGACGAAAACATTTGCTGTCATTTTAATGCTACATAATAGCTAGGTGACATGAAGAAGTGTCCGAGAGATGATCTGAAGGATACTGAGGATTTTATGCGTTTTTTCTAGTCTGACACACCCTTAGAATACGGATAATTTGTATTTATCTAGATTAAGATATAATTAGATTTCACCTTGTGTAAAATCTGCTACTCATTAGTAATGAGTTTCTCAGAAGGATTCTGAGGTTACATCTTGGCCCTGTAGCAAAGGCAGTTACTATATTAGTGGAAAATATTTATGCTGTGGGTTTTAAACTGAGTCTTCTGAGGAGCAGATACCAAACTTGGAGTAAACATGCAAGGATTTTTCTAGGAGAAATACATGTGAGAGAAATGGAGAAAAATCATGTTTAACATTTTACACTAAGGGATAATCACATATATACACAAAGTTTGATATGCGAGTGTGTTCATCACAATATTGTTTATAATTAGATGTCTAGAGTTCATGTTCTTGAAGAATACTTAATGAGCAGAAAAAGGAAAAAACTTTTGTGAAATAGACAAGTTTTTAAAAAATGATATCCATAGAGTAGAAATACCAGGAAAATGTATATAATGACATAGTAGGATTAGTCATTTCTGGATGTTTGTATCCCTTTCAATTTTTTATATTCTTCTTTGCACTTTCCAAAAACTTAAGCAAAGAACGTGAAATAAACTGTGTAAAAGGTATCTTATGAATGTCTGGGGCAGAACTTTATTGCCAATAGCAGCTGCAGAATCTTACAGCCAGCCAGCCAGGCATGGTTAACCTTGATTTTAAGTTGCTTGTAATAAAAACTTATTCACCATTTATTGTCTGTAGATGAGGTAACTAATTGCAAATAGGCTAAATAATTTGTTCACAATTCTGGTAACAGGCACCATCACTTTTAACTTCAGAAAAGGACTGTGACTTTCCTATTTAGCAGTTAAGTTGAACTTCTTAAAACCCCAATTAAATGACACCATTCTTTTACTCGAAGCTCCCAGAGGCTTTCCACTGCACTCAGTCATGCTCATGACTCTTACCATGACCTCCGAGACTTGTCACCTACTGTTCTGCCCAGGTCATTTTCTACAGTGCTTACTCTTTTGAACCACTTTGGCTTTCTCTTCTTCCTTTGTCCTGCCAAGCTCTTCTCTCCCTGGACATCTGTGCTTGTTGCTTCCTCTCCTTGGAACACTCTTGGTTAGATTTCCAAATGGCTAATTCTTCATGTCCATTCAGTTTTCTGCTTGGATCTGACTCCTTAATGTGCCTCTCCCCACACAGTTTCCATCACTACATTCTATATTTGCTTCTAACATGGAACGCTGCACTCTGTGTATATTTGTTTGTCTGTCTGCTTAGTACCATGCAGAACACATAAGATGAGGGATTGCTTCCCCAACCCCCTGTTGTTTTTCTGTGCCTAGAGAGTGACTAAAGCCCAGAACCCACTGTTATTGAGCCAATTCTGACTCATAAGAACCTTGTATAGCAGCCAGTCCAATCTTTTTCCACATAGCATCTGGTGAGTTTAAACAGCCAATCTTGTGGTTCCAAGCTGAATATTTAATCTATAGTGGCATGAGGGTTCTTTAGAAGAATGGTGGGCCTGAAGTATTATTTTACTAAATCTACTGAAGCAATGTATCCATATAGAACAAGTCAGAACAAATTTTCTGACCACAGATTATATGCTGTTTTCATTATATTTTGAAACAAAATATTTGTATGGGCATGTTATTTTAGACATGTATCAATTTAATTGATTAAAATGTTTTTAAAATTATTCATTAAAATTACAATATCAAACTATTACTGTTTTTAAAACAGTAGTGCATCTGGCAAGCAGAAGGTAAAGGTTTGTATGCATTTACCACCTTAGCATACTTCATATTCATTACTTTACTTTGAGAGGAAGGAATGTCTGTTCTAAATATGAATTCATTTTAACTTATCTATGAAGATTTACCACAATGTATTTTTTACTACTTAAACCATGCTATGAATTAAACTAGGTAATTAGGTAATACAATATTTTCATTATAGCTTTATGTGTAGCTGTGGGTATTCAAAGCATTATTATAGCAAAGTGTATACAGATGGACATATTTAGGGTGCATCTTATAACAAATTATGCAACACTTTAAAGGAAAAACAAGTTTTCAGTAAGCTTTAATGATTTGTAGGTACAATGTAAGTGGATGAAATTATTGTAGGTGGGTGTTTTATTCTGGGTAGACTAGAGAAACAAATTCAGACACTCATATGTATATAACAAAGAGTTTTCTATAAAGAGTAATTGTATATTAAGAAAATATCCCAGCCCAGTCCAGATCAAGTCCGTAAGTCCAATATTAGTCCGATACTAATCTATGAAGTCCTCTTCAGACTCACAAAACACATGCAATGCTGTGAATGCACAAAGATCACAGTCCAGTGGATGGGAAGTCTTGTGGATCCACTGGAATTGTAAGCTTCTCAGTTCTGGCAGGGTTCTCTACGAGGCTCCTCCAGCTCAGGGCACTAGCTTAGATCCATGTGTCTTATCAGCTGATGTGTCCCATGTTGCAAGCTAGTGTCCCACCTCCAATGAGCTATTTATCTCCTTAAAGCCTCCAAATGAGGTCATCAAGCTGTGACCTGATTAATAGGCAAACTCCACCAGTTCACTCATAAATCTCAAATTGTCAACAGATTATGTAACTACCACAGACCACCCCTTGGCAATTTGACACTTTCACATAACTCATTATCCATATATAATTTTCAAACAAAAAATGAAATCATATCTGTACTTAACAGGATAAAATTAAAATACATACAATTCAATATGTGACACCTTCATTTAAACATAACATTCTATAAGTACACAAAATAAGAATATCCTATGCCTAACAATTGCAGTTAAGTAACACCTACACCCTAATCTTATAATCCTAGGAATATATTCCCCCAACTATGAAAGTTTGTAAGTGAGCCACTTCATGCCTTTATCCTCCCCACTTTGGGTACCCAATTTCTATTCTGCTCACTTTCATAAACTCAGTGCTCTCAGGAGACAATCATATTCTTTGACGTGAAGAATATTCTTTCCAGTTGGAAGCTTGTGAAATCCAGATCCATAAGCAAAGTCAAATCAGGACAGGCCATCCATAAAGTCAGCACAATAGAAACCAGTTCACAGGCTCAAATATCTTCTCTTTACCTGGTCAGGTTCAGGTCAACTCAATGTGGGCTGCCTCACTTAGCCTCACCAGGGTGCCCACTGGTTGCCTTGCCTTTACACCATGGTCCATCACAAATTCTCAACAACTCTAGCCCCC
This sequence comes from Echinops telfairi, assembly GCF_000313985.2. Lineage (NCBI taxonomy): Eukaryota > Metazoa > Chordata > Mammalia > Afrosoricida > Tenrecidae > Echinops > Echinops telfairi. Next base: position 67,221,462 of record NW_022111372.1, read on the forward strand.
TTGGACTAGGTCACGAACTTCAGACCAATCAACCCGCACTAGTCTTCTCCAGTTCCTGTAAACCAGGTCCACGGGTGTCAGTGGCCAGACAACCCAACTCTTTTTTGCTGCATTTCTCCCACTTCCACTCAACAAGTGGATCCAGGTGGTCACCTAGCAAGCATTTCAGCCTTCCTTCAGGTTTCCTTTAATGTTTACTACTAGATAGGAGTTCTCTTCATGATTCTAGATTTTTTTCCAGCTTCTGACAAAAAACACTGGTTCAAACTTCAAAAAGCCAAAGAATTCCTTTTTCTTCACTCTGTCAACAGCCTCCAAACAAGTCTCTTGGAATGCAAATGTCATGAGTACTCTAAAGCACTAGGTGGGCTTATCTTTTCATAGCCTTTTTGCAGGTGTGTCCTAAACCCATTTAAAGATCAAATTTAATGGCTGAAGGCAAGTGGACTCATAAGCTCTCTATTTTCATACTTCCTAATAATCATTTCTATAAATTCTTATATCAACAATAATAAGCAGAAGAAATCAGTATAAACAAAGTAGAATCAGATACTAAACTCAATTATTAAAACAGTCAAGTTTAATCCTTATCTAAGCTATTCTATTGATACAAAATATGGGATTAGGCCTCTTATGATCATTGCCTCAAGCCAGGGCCAGGCCTTCATCCATTTTCTCTAACCAGCATGTTCTCTGAGAAATTAAAGGGAACATTTCTACCCCATGAGCTCTAAATGTATATTAAAATATTTTTTGCCATTTTACATAGGACAAACCAAAGACTACAACCAAACACAATAAGCAAAACTTTAATTTACATTATTCTTTCCAGAACACAACACGGTAAACTGCATAGACATATCCGACCTCAGGCTAGCCAAAGAAGAAAAACTATCATGAGGGAGAGATTCAGCAAACATCCATTCTCCATCTTCATGATTCCTTTCTGTAGTACCCCACTCCTGGTACCATAATGTGTTAGTCCGGGTAGACTGGAGAAACAAATCCATGTAGACTCATATGTATATAAGAAAGAGCTTTCTATAAAGAGTAACTGTACATTAATAAACTATGCCCCCCCCCCCAAAAAAAAGAAACTATCCCAGTCCAGTCCAGATCAAGTCCATAAGTCTGATATTAGCCCACAACGCCGATACCAATCTATAAAGTTCTCTTCAGACTCACGAAACACATGCAATGATGACAAATGCAGGAAGATCACAGCCAGTGGATGGGAAATTTTGTGGATCGAGTGGCACTGTAAGCATCTCAGCACTGGCAAGGGTCTCCACTTGGCTCCTCCAGCTCAGGACACTAGCCTAGCTCCATGTGTCATGTCTTGTCAGCTGCAATGTCTCCCAGGGAGTGAGTGTCCCACCTCCAGAAAGCTATTTATCTCCTTAGAGCCTTCAAGTGAGGTCATCAAGCTGTGACCTGATTGTCAGGTAAACACTACCCCATCGTTTGTAAGTCTCAAATTGATAACAGATTATGTAAACATCACAGTGGGCAATAAGAAAGGTTGGTATTTGATGAGTCCTTAAAGGTTTTTTTCTTTATCTTTTGCTATTATTATTAACATATATCCTTAGAGAACTGATATACTTCATCTCTGCTTTCAATTTCGTGTGTGTGCGTGCGCGCGCGCTTCAAAAATTCATGGGAACTTTTCTTTATCTTTCAATTTCATTTGCCCCCCAAATTTATAAAGTCCCTTGTGGGGGAAGTCAGCCCCCCACAACTAATCATGGGTTTCACTAAGTGCAATTGTACAGTTATGGTATTTAAAGAGTATAGTAAAGTTATAGAAAATAAGAGGTATAGACGAGAGAGTAAAATGAAAGTGTCAGACACATTTCATAGTAGCATGCACACCTCTTGGACGGCCATGATCTCAACAACCAGGTCTGCACACAGCGTGGGCAGAGGGGGCAGGACAGTAAGGGTCCAGTATTTTTTCTAACCTACGTTTATATATCTTTGGGGGCATGCAAGCCCTCTGAGTATAGATAACAATGTACATCCTAGGCAATACAAGCAATAGAAGGGGGATGACCTATGGGTGCACACACAATAGTGAAGGGAGGGAATAGGGGTATATATCTGGCAAGATGGATGGACCCAAGACTCAATATAGTAGCCTAACCTTAGTCATCCTTGAGTGGTCCTCGGCTTGCCTTAGGGCACTCTTTCAAGGGAACAATATCAGAAGGAAGTGGGCCTTACTTAGGGTAAGTCAGATTATACAGTCTGGTTGCTCTAGATGGCTGATACCCTTAAGAAGAATAACCTCTGACCTACTTTCGTTGACCTAGTGTACAGTCATTTGCCATGTGTAGCAAGCAGCATCTTGGGTTTGGCAAATATTCGGGGGAGAATACTTGGGAGAAATCTTTTTGTTTCCCACAATTCCCCCCTTTTGTTGTATGTATTAAAACCAAAAGAGCTACTACAGTGGCTACGTGGCTATTTTCTATACATTGAAAGCAGTCAAAATAAAATTAATGACAATATTAAAGTAGCCGAGCCCAAAACTCAGGCTTATGGCAAACATTTTGAATCTAGGTCAGGGGATACAGCCCCCCTATGCCCATATATTATTGGGGGAAGGTATGAGAGGGTTAGGATGCCATGGCAGGAAGAGATAGAGCAAATCAAAATGTCGGCTTCTATAGTTAAAGCTATGTGCTTGTAAGAGATAACTTCAAGTCAGCAACATATAGGAGGGTAAATTGGGGAACAATATCATGAGAATGTGACTAGGATTTACCTCCAACTCACAAGGGTGAATGTCTCCCTCACCCACAGAAACCTAGCCTGCCAGGCTTCTTAGCGTGAGAGTAAAGGACTCACCCACATACACTCTCCTCCTTTTCTCTGCTCCCCACAGAGTTTGCTTTAGGCATAAAATCCAGAAGTTCTGTAGAGGCTGCATGATCTTGCTTCACATGCCTTAGCTTTCTATAGAAGCAACAGTGATAGCCAGGACAAAAATTATGATTATGAGCAACACCATTAGGCTGGAACCTAGGCTATGAGAAATGCTTTGAACCCAAGTGTGCGGGTCCAATCCTTCCATGCCGTCCACCAATTGTTTAATCATATCAGAGCCAGGGGATGCCTAGAGTCTGTCTTTGAATGTATAGAAAATATGCTTTTTTTTTTTAACTGATCAAGATCTAATGAAATGTTTCCCTTAAACCCTTGCAAATGTTTTTAATCAAATCCCCATCATGCAATGTCTTGTTATATGGGTTAGGGGTTATACAGAAATCAGTAACATTCCAATCACATTTTAGCATTAATTGATGTTACAAGTCCATAATTTGATCTCCCAATCACTGGACAGTTTGCTGCAGCTTCCCTACTTACCCCCAACCCCAGTTCATCTTCCACCTTTATCCAAGAGCTGATATGAGTTCATTTGCCACTTCTTTTGTATGAAATATTGCCACTTCTTTTGCATGAAATGCTGTTTCTTTTGCACTTCATTTGCATGAGATATTCAGTTTTGATGGACTCCTGTAGAGCTCCCTCAGTGACAGCAGCTGTGGTAGCAATTGCTAGAAGTCTGATTATAGCTGCGATGACCATTCCCATGAGTTGGCGATGTCTTTTTTGCATCTCCAACATCACTTGCATCATGAAGGATGATTCTGGACTGCTCTCCCATCTGCACTTCATTTCCATTGGGATGCACAGCCCCACTCTGCTCTTTAGGATGAAGATGCTGTCTTTCAAATGGTTTATAAGCACAGCATGGTTAATTCAAGTGAACATATTTACAATCATGGCAAGTGGCACTGTGAGCAGTTTTATTTATGATGATGTTTCCTACAGCAAGCACATAAGGCAGCTCTACACTTGAGATTATGTATCAAGTCTCATTCTTGTATGAGTTCAAGGGCAAGTGGTGAGAGCAGTCAACAGAACTTATTTAATTTTGCAGGACATTATCTTTAGAGCCATACAAAGTAGTTGAGTTTTATGTTAAAATCATTTGAATGCCAATAATGCATTCTAAACAAGGAAATGTCACATTGAGCTTTGTGTTTTTCTAATACTGTGTGTTACTGTAGATTTGGAAAAAGGGGTAAGTTTAGAAGTGGGAGAATAGGTAGGGGATAATGCAACTGTATTAGCCTGGGTAGATGAGAAACAAATCCATGGACACACATATGTATATAAGGGAGAGGAATTGAACATTGAGAAAACATCCCAACCCAATCCAGTCCAAGGCCATAAGTCTGATACCATATGTCAGATACCAATCTATAAAGTTCTCTTCGGACTCATGAAACTCATGCAATCAAGCCAAATGCAGACAATCCCAAGCCAGGGGGTAGAAAGTCTTTGGATCCAGAGGCATTATAAACATCTCAGTGCTGGCAGGGGTCTCTCTGTGGCTTCTCCAGCTGCTGAGGTCTGTTTGCGTCCACATAGCTTGTCTTTTGCAATGTCTCCCAGGGAGTAGCAAAGAGAGGTGTCTTCTGCCTCCAAGGAGGAAGTACCAGATTTCCCAGAATTCTCAGGAGGTTATGCCCACACAAAAGTTTCATTGACTATTTCCAGATTGACAGCCTAGACTCCACCCCTGCACTCTTAATCCTTAAATTGACACCAGATTAGGTGAGGACCACAGCAACTATCACCTTTATTTGGAAACAACAGCAGTACATTTATAAGAGCCTTGGTGGTGATGGGGTGAGGTGCTGAGCTGGTTATCACAAGTTGTCAGCTCAAACCCCCTAAACACTCCAAACGAGAAAGAGGAGATTGTCTGCTCCCACAATAATTTATAGTCTTGGAAACTATATACAAGGTTGGTATGAATTGATGGCGTGTTGTTACTATGGTTCTTGGGTGCTGTTGAGTTAGTTCTGAGCCATAGTGTCTATTGCACAGCAGAGTAAAACATGGCCCAATCTGGAGTCACCCTTATAGTTATTGTAGATAGGAGTCCATTGTTTCAGCCACTGTGTCAACCTATCTCCTTGATGGTCTTCCTCTATCTCACTTACTTTCTACTTTAGCAAGCATACGTTTAGAGAAGTGGATTTGATTTTGGCTTGGTGGTGGTACAATAATTAAGTGTTTGAATGATGAGAGGCTCATAATTTGAACTCATTTGTACCTCCCCTGGAGAAAGACCTGCTGATCTGCTCCCAAAAATATTATTGTTGATATTTGGTGTTTTCCAGTGTGTTCTGAATCATAGCAGCAGAATGAACCACTGCTGTTCATATCAGAATTAAATAACTGCTTAATACCGAGCCATTCTTTTGAGTGTTGCTATGTTTAAGTCCATTGATGCAGCCACTGCTTCAATCCAACTTGATGGGATTCTTCTTTCTTTGCTGGTCTTCTACTTTACCAAACTTGATCTCCTTTCTTGGTCCCTCCTGATAACTTGTGCAAAGTACATGGCAAGAAACCTCACAATCCTTGCTTCTAAGGTACCGTCAATTGGGATACCTTTTCATAGAAAGTTTTCAACAAGTTAGTAAGCACTGGAAGCCCTCATTTAGCTATGTCAGGAAATTTGTAAGGCAACTCCTTGGCCTAGTCACCAGAAGAGATCCATATTTGTAGTCATCCCAAGGAAAGGCAATCTTTTTTTCTTGGCCCCAAATGTTCAAATTATCAAACAATTTCATAGACATCACATGCAAGTATATTTTACTGAAGATCATCCAACAGAAGCTGCAGCAGTACAATGACAGCTGCTGGAGGTTCAGATCAGATTGAGAAGAGGATGTGGAACAAGGGATATCATTGCTGATGTCATATGGGTCTGGGCTGAAAGCAGAAAATACCAGAAAGACGTTTACTTCTGTTTTATGGACTATGCCAAGTCATTTGACTGTGTAGACTGTAACAAACTGTGGATAACCTCGGGAAAATGGGAATTCAAAACACTTTTTGTGCTCATGAAGCACTTTGTTCAAGCCTCAAGAGGCAGATGTTCAAACAAAAATTGAATACTAGATGACTTAAAATCAAGAAAGGTATGTGACAAGGTTGGACACTCTCACCATATTTATTCAATCTGTATTCAGAGAAAATCATCAGAGAAGCTGGGTATATGAAGAACAATATGGTATCAGGATAATAAGGAATACTTACTAACAAACTGATATAAGCAGATGATGCAACCTTGCTTGCAGAAAGCAAGGACGACTTGAAGCATTTGCTGACGAATATCAAGGGTTGAAACTTTCAGTATGGAATGCAACTCAGTGTAAAGAAGACCAAAATCCTCACAACTAGACCAATAGGTAACATCCTGATCAATGGAGGTAAGGTTGAAGTTGTCAAGGATGTTGTCCTGTTTGGATCTACAATCAATGCTCATGGAAGCAGCGCTGAAGAGATCAAAAGATGCATTAGGTACATCTGCTACAGGAGACCTCTTTAGAGTATTGAAAAGTAAGGATATTACTTTGCACTCTAAGATAAACTTGACCCAAACCATGGTATTTTCCTCATATATATGTGAAAGCTCAACACTGAATAAAGAAGTCCAAAGAAGAACTGATGACTTTGAATTGTGCTGGAGAAGCATACTGAAAGTAGCAAGGATTGCTCAAAGGACAAACTGATCTGCTTGGACAAAGTACAGCTAGAGTGCTTCTTAGAGGAAAGGTTGCCAAGATTTTACGTTACATGCACGGACATGTTGTCAGGAGAGACCAGTCCTTGGAGAAGGATAACATGTTTGATGAAGTAGAGGGGTAGTGAAAAAGAGGAAGACCCTCAGTAAGATGGATTGACACCATGGCTGCAACAATGGGCTCATGCATAGGACCAAGTGTGAGGATGGCACAGAATCGGGCAGTGTTTTATCTCTTGTGCATTCAGTTACCATGGGACAGGACTGACTTGATGGCAGTTAACAACAAGAACAACAAAAAAGGAGCTTTCTGGCTATACTTCTCCCAAGACAGATTTGTTTCTTCTTCTTACAGTCTATCGTATAGTCAATATTTTTCACCAACATAGTAAAGTGCATATTTTTTCTTTGATCTTCCTCATTCATTGTATAATTTCTGCATACATATGAGATGATTGGAAATACCATGGTGTGGAAATGGTTCTCTTTTTCCCTCAAAGTTACATCTTTGCTTCTTAGCACTTAACAGAGTCTTTTGTGGCAGCTGCTCTAGTCACTGAAATACATTGGTGGTCATTGATTTTGGATCTTGCTAAAATAAATTCATTCACTACTTCAATATTGTCTCCACTTATCATGATGTGATGATTTTTATAAAAGATTACTGCACAGTACGCCTGATGGAGCAGTGTTACTCTTTTCTACAGAATCCCTCTGAATAAGATGCTACTCAATGGTATACGACAATAGTTATGCTTTAGGTGTCTTTGCTAGTGGCAGTGGTAGCAAAAAGAATAATGTATGGATTCAATGCTTGTGTTGGATATGGCAGCAATGCAATTTATGGATAAATTTGTTATAGGGTCTAAAAGATTCAAAGATGAGTCTTATATCTCTAACTTGAGCAACTAGATGATGATAAGGCAAATAATGGCCTAGGGGAAACCGAAGAAGGGACCAACTAGGAGATGATATCATCGATTGAATAGATGCACATGTGGATGCTCATGTATTCAAATTTATATATTTTCGTACATATGCCAATAGAAACATTTATATAGCTATACATAGATACATATAAAACTATGTGAGCCCATTTTTCTTATTTTATCTTTTGATCAATATAGAGGAGAGACGATGGGGTAAAAATGAGATATAAACTTCAAATAACAATTTTCCTGCATATTTTGGATAAACTCCCATCAGTTAATCTGCATGAAGCATGTAGACTCATTCTACTAGAGGAGCTCATATGGAGGTAGAAATGAAAAGTGTTCTGGAGAGTTATTTTTATATTTCAACATGATAATTTCTCAACTCTGTTATTCTTTAAAAATATTTTATTGTTATATTTGAGAAATTTGCACAGCAAATTAGATTCTCATTTAATAACTTCTACACAACTTCCTGGGCAATCAACAGGAAAAAATCTATATTTCTTCCCATTGTTAAGAAAAGAAAAGCAACAAGATGTGGAAATTATTGATTAATACCATTAATATCACATACAAATAAAATTTTCTTACAGTAATTCAAAATGATCACAGCAGTGCACTGACAGAGAACTGTAGAAATTCAAGCCAGATTCAGAAGAGGATGTGGAACTTCTGATGTCAGATCATTCTTGGCTAAAAGCAGCAAGTACCAGAAAGATATTTACTGGTGTTTTATACAAAGGCATTTCTCTATGTAGACTTCATGACATGTGTTTATGAGTGGGCTGAAATCCACTTGGTTGGTATTTCACACCACCGCTGCTCTGTGGGAGAAAGACAGGCTTTCTACTCCGGCAAACAGTTAGTCTCAGAACCCCTCAGGGAGTCACTATGCATCAGCAATGACTAGATGGCAGTGAGTACAACAATTTATGAAGAAATGTTTTGAAAAACAGGTATTCTAGGACATTTACTTGTGCTCATGTGGAACCTGTGCAAAGACAATGAGACAGTCAATTGAACACAACATGGTCTAAACTCAAGACAAGTATGTCTCAGAATTATATCCTGTTATGATGTTCAATCTGAATTCTGAGTATACAAATCTACTGCACAGACCCTTTCAAATTGTTAAAAAGGAAAGATATCACGTTGAGGTTAAAAGTGCTCCTGACCCTCTAGTTCCTAAATGCT
>NW_022111372.1:67230303-67232275 GCF_000313985.2 Echinops telfairi
TTTTTGTTCTCAAGGTAGTTGAGGTCATGCTTCAAGTATATTACTAAGTATTGCAGAATAGTTTCTTCTTTGAGTCTTGGCCTTCTTTCTTTCTCTTTTGCTTCAGATTTATTGAGATCAATAGCTGTATGTTAGATGGCTGCTTAAAATCGTCTAAGACCACAAATGCTATTCACCAAACTAGGATGTAGAGCTTCATCTTTATGAGCTGCGTTCCCACAAATATGATCCTAAACCTTCAGATCCATTAATTCAGTCCCATGAAACATCTGGGTATGTCTAGGAAGTATTTTTAGAGAAGTACCTGTAACATACACTTGTGTAAAACACACATGTTCCCTGGTTATTTCATTTTACATATGAACAAATAGGCAACATAAGTCCTGGTGACACGTTAAAGTGCTCAGCAATAGGGCAATGATTTAAGCTCACCTGGCGCTCTATGGGGGAAAGATGTGGTAGTCAGCATAGGTAGAGGCTTGCAGTTTTGGAAACCCTGTGGGGAAGCTTCAGTGTGTCTTAGAAGATCATTCTGAATCAGAATCAACTTGACAGAAGTAGGTTGGTCAATAGTAGCCTGAGAAATTATGTATAGATTTGCTTTTAGAAACCGTCACCCATATATGCCTGAATATTCATATGTGTTTACCTATACATAGGCTTTTTTAAAAGAATGGCCGGGGGCTTAGGTGGAGAGCAAATGTTTTGAGAATGGTGAGGGCAATGAATGTACAAATGTGCTTTACACAATTGATGTGTGTATGGATTGTCATAAGAGTTGTATGAGCCCCTAATAAAATGTGCTCCTGACCCAAGTCTTTGTATTTTCTCTTGCCTCATATACTTAGGAAGGTTTGACAATACTGAAAGTACCATGGACTTCCAGAAGAACTACCACATCTGTCCCGGAGTAAGTACAGCCAGAATGCTCCTTGGAAAGAGTATTGGAGACTTTGTCTTCTACGTTTTGGACAAGTTATCAAGAGTAGCCATCCCTGAAAAAGATGACAGTCAGCAAAAAAGAGAAAGATCCTTCTCCTTCCCCTATTAAGATGAGTAGACACTTATGATAAACTCATGATATGCGGTGTCAAAAAAAGATGAGTAGACACAACGGCTGCAACAATGGGTTCAGACATAACAACAATCATGAGGGTTCTGTAGGATTGATCATTGTTTCTTTCTGTTGCATATGGGATTCTATGACTTGGAATTACTTGCCGTGAATCATAACAAAACACATATCATTCAGTGACATTGGCTATACTTTTTACAAGGTATTGGCATTTTCATTATTTCTATTCTTGTTGATATTCACTAGGATTATAAACAAATACATTTTTGCTAAATATGTTTCAAAAACAGTTGCAGCAATATACACATTGTCAGGAAACTTCCAGAAATTATATCTGAGTTCAGTAGGGTGTAAGAAACAAGGAATACCATTACTATTATTAGCTGGATCTTAACTAGAAGTAGAGAATATCAGAAAAATGTCATCATGGGTTTAATTTTGTCCCCTCGAAATATTTTTGAACTTGACTGGATCATGCAGCTCAGTAGTTTTGCAGTTGCTCATATAATGATGTAATACGACTGTTAGGCAATGATTTCCCAGAATGTGTGAAAAGCCAACTAGTTGTAAAAGATTACTGTATATGCTCGTGTGTAAGCTGGGTTTTCCAGCACATTTTTAATACAGTTTAAGCAGTAAGATTAGGTTCCTTGGCTGATATTTGGGTCGACTTATACTTGTGTATATACAGTAATTGTAGGATGCAAGACCCTTACTACCATCCTGGCCCTGATCTAATGTAAGGAGATTTCCTGTGAGATTTGCCTTTTGACACCTTTTATTGTACCTACTACCACCAACAAAGAAGAACCCGGAGCAATGCACTTTCTAAGGACTCAGGTTTCCACACTGGAGACCTTCCAGATCCAGGGGAAGATTGATGTCAAGACACATGGC
>NW_022111372.1:67234041-67282924 GCF_000313985.2 Echinops telfairi
ACCAATTTTTTTCCTTTTTCTTACGTAGTTCTTAGTATTCTCTTTTGCCTTGGTCAAGTTGTACTGACTTCACTCTATTTTGGTATTGAATTACCCATCACCAATACTAAGAAGTGTTTACTATCCAGAAAGTGACTCCTCTCCCATTTATCTTTCCTTATTTCAATATTGGTAATCATCGAAGCATATGACTAATCTGGTCTGCTAACATGTATAATAGTGAGATCACATAGTATTTGTTTATTTATACTTGACTTATTTCACTTAGCACAATGTCCTTCAGATTCATCGTGTTATCTTTTGAAAACTCATCATTATTCTTTATGGATGCAGATTATTTTATTGTGCATAGGTATCTCAGTTTGTTTGTACATTCATTTGTTAATGGATAGTTAGGTTGTTTCCATATTTCAGATTTTGTAAACAATGTTGTATAAACATTACCCTCAACAACAACAACAACAAAAGAGCTCATCGCTATCGAGTCGATGATGACTGATCGTGATGCTACAGACCAGAGTAGAATTGCTACTGTGGGTTCTGAGGCTGCGACTCTTTGAGAACAGACAGCCTTCACGCTCCACAGCAGAGCTCCTACTGGGGTCAAATCACTGACTCTGAGCTTCCAGGAGATTCATGGCTTTGTCCTATGGTTAGATTTTGTGTATGGTGCTAGGTATGACTCCTGTTTCATTCTTTTGTAAACACATGTGCAGTTGTAAGTGCCCTTTTTTAATGAGATTGCTTCTGCCTCGTTGAACTGACTTTGTTGCTTTGTCAAAATCTGCTGACGACTAGAATGGATTATGATTGCACAACTCATTTTAAAGATGATTTATCATGGGAGAAGGGTGCTCTAAAATTGATGTGGCAATGATTGTACAATTCTTCTTGATATGATTGAACTATTGAATTGTATGATATGTAAATTATGTGCCAAAAAACTGTTGGAAGAAAAAGAAGAAAAAAAACCTTATGATGATAGGTGCATTTCTTTCTGGTTTTTAAGTTCTTGTATTGGTCTAAGCATATTACATACATTTAATATAGATACACTATATATAAGTGTATGCTTGTGTATGTGCATGTGTGTGTGTGTGTGTGTGTGTGTGTGTATGTATATATATATATACCACCATTCTGTTATATTGAGTTAATTTCCCAGGACTCCACTGTCTAGAATCCAAAGTTCAGGAGTGTATAAAAAGGTTGTTAGAAGTATTTCTATACTTTTTGAGGGAAGTCATTTTAGGAAGAGCAGAATATCCCATTTCACCGACTCCATTCAATGAAACAGAGTTCAGTAAGAAAAAATGATGGTTAAAAAAAATGTTCAAATGGTTTCCAAGTACTCCCTCAGAATATTTGCATTTCCCCACCCTACCTGTAATGCTTTATCAGTTATGTAAATAATTTGCAAATCACTTCCTTTACAACTTATCCAAATGTTACCATTTTGACAAGGCTTTCCTGGACTACAGTATATAAAATTGTTATTTTTTTCCCCATGAAGATGTTCTTATGCTTCCCCTATTTATTTTTTCAAAGAATTTGCCATCATCTGGCAAGAAGTATATTTTATTTTAAAATGTTGCATATCTGTCTATGGACACTAACCTGTAAGTTGAGGCGGTCACGTGTTCATGCCATCTTACAACTTATCCTCAGAATCCAGACTAGGAACTTGCATATATCTAGCATATACTTGATATAAATGATACTGCCATTGAAATTGGAAAGCTCAGGCCGACAAGGAGGTCCACAAGGGGTCATAGGCCATATTTCGAAAAGTGGTGTTAAGTTCTGCTGAGTCGGTGCCGACCCCTGGTGGTCCTGTGTGCAACAGAATGAAGCACTCCCTGCCTGCTTCCAAACCAGCCTCACGACGCTTCAGTTCGAGCCCACTGCTGCCGATACTGTGAAACCAAGGTGACAAGCACTGTCTGCTAAAGCCCAACTGTCTTAGTTCATTAAAAACATTTCTGAGGTCTCTTTTGCCCTTTTTATTCAGAATGGGAGACTTTCTCTAACGGTGAAGGTAACACAGCCACGTTGGAGCCAGTATTTTTCTGGCTCACAGTCCACTCTTATAATAAGATTAGGACTGAATGGCTCAGCATCTGCTAAAAATAAAAACAGATTAAAAGATTGAGTTGGACAGAATAGAGTATTTCTGATCATCAGTTAAAAAGTAGCACTTATCCTTTTTAATTCAGCTTCAGCTTCAATTTAGTAAGCTGAACTTATTATATAACTTATTGTGCTAATTCTGTCCAGCATCTCTTCTAATGTTCAAGTTAGTGTAACTTCAAATCAATTTAACCCTACAAATCTAGGCTTACAGATATTGTAATTGCTGAGAAAAGCACTGAGAGTAATTGAAGGCAGGCTGGAGGATTATTTCTATCAATGGCTTACACATATCCTGTACTTATGTATGAATTTAAGAATGTACTTTCTTAGTTCATGTAATTCTATGAAATTTTACTCTTATTCTTATTTTATTTGTGAGAAGCTGATAGTTCATAGAGGTCAAATTGCTTACAGTCAAAAATCAATTACTGAATCTGCTGTTCAACCCTTGTTTCCCTGGGCTCAGAGATCATGCTGTAACTACTGTGTGTGGAGCGCCCCAGGAGATGTACATTGCCTGAAAGAAAAATAATTGATCCAGGTCTGTGGTTAAAGTCAAATATAGATGATTCAAGACTATGTTTATGGTACTGGAATTGATTTGAAATCAATCTATCAAACTATACATGTATATCAAACTATATATGTATGTATGTGTGTGTGTATATATATATATATATATAAACACATATATTTAAATCTTGATTATTTGCTAGGAGCTAATATTTATTTAGTTTTAGCAAGTCTAAGTACCAATTGGAAACACTACCTGTGCAGAATGAACATTCTTCAGGCCTATCTGTTTTCTCTTGACTACCAATTGGTTGAAATGAAACATCATTAATTTTTTAACTGAAAAAAAAGCTATGGTATTTGGGACTGGAGCTAGGCTACATTTAACTAAAAGCCTTTTGATATGCAAATGTATTATTCCTTAAGAAAATTAATAATATACATATGGTTTCAGGAAATACTTAAATGACTTAAGGCAGTAGTCTTCAAGGACTTCAAAGGTCTAGATACTTAGTTCTAAAAGCATATCATTAAACAGCTGAGTAGGCCCTCTGTGAGCATTTGGTATAATGACTTCATTTCTCATGTTTGAAAACAAGCATGGAAAGCTGACTTGTGCAAGATCACAGTTAATACATAACTAACCACGATTTGAATGCACATCTCTTGGTTCTTTATCTAGAGATTATTCCTCCAAATCATATGGACATAAAATGCACAAAACATTCTTGCAAATCCATACGGAGCTTTACAGAATGGCACAGAGTTGAATGAACTATTGCATTCATTCTAAATATTAACAATGTTTTATAGTTTCTATAATCTGACACTCTTCCTAAATTCCATGGGATTTTACTTAAAGGAGCTCTGGTATCACTGTGGGCTAGGTGTTGGGCTGCTAACCACAAGGTTGTTTATTCAAATCTATCAGCAGCTACCTGGGAGAAGTATGAGGATGTTTGCTGCAATAAAGATCTGCAATTTTGGAAATCATCAAGGGTAGGTCTGCTCTGTCCTACAGGGTCACTACCAGTCAGAATCAACCCAATGATAGTTCAGTGAGTGTGCTTGTTATTTTTTCCTGGAAAATGTAGGGATTTGGCTTACTGCTTTTACTACTACTGCTGCTGGATCTGCTGCTTTGACATTTATAATGAGCATGCTATGCTCAATGTGTCATTTATTCATTGGATTGGTCCGGGAAAGAAAGATATCATTTTAAGCATTTTGAGATGAAAGAGAATTATTACAAGAAATTATTGTTGTTTGTAGGGCCACTTGGCTTTTTCTAACTCATGATCCTACTTAGCGCCCAATCCTATACCATTCTTACAATCATTGGTGTGTTTGAGTTATTGCTGTAACCGCTGCGTTCATTCCTCTTTTCTACTGATCCTCCACTAGAAATTAAGCTGTGTCAGAGGAATCTGAAGAAAAAGAGTCACAATCTTCTAGTCTTTGTTACAAATGGGAGATCATAAGCTGGGAAGAAAAGGCTGCCAAATATCAACTGACAATAAGCAGTAGAGGGATTGTAGGTGTGGAAATCTGAGATTTAACTATTTGAAATAATGTGTACATTTCTTTGGATTGCATAAAAGATAGGCTGGCACGTGTTTGGTAATAGAGTTGTCTCTAAAATATTTTTTAAATGGGGTGTTTGATGTTTGATGTTTCAAAAAGAAGCGTTGAAGGAGTATTCATGGGAAAGACCTTTGCATGCTTTTCCTCACTCTATAATTTAGCATGTGTCTACGCATCTACATATACCCTGTTATAAAACAGTTATAAAATTATATTAAAATATATATCTGTATGCATTTTTAAATATTGAGAGTAGCAAAGTGGGTTAAGAGCCCAAAGTTTCATAGCTAATCAATGGGAGAAGCAAGTTGTAAAGTAGAAAGATCTAACTCTAGTTCCTGGTGGTCAATTATGATACCAACAATTTTTGTGTTATTAAGAAGAGTTTTCCTTACCATGGAATACCTAGGTGGTTTAAGTGGTTAGTTCACCCCCTGACAATCAAAATGTGGGCGGTACAGGCCCATCCAGACCCCTCTTAGAAGATGCTGAGCAATCAATTCTGAAAAGACAGCCCTAGGAAACTCCTTGGAGCGCAGCTCCACCCTGAGACTCAGCTCCGCCCCGAGGCTGCTGAGTTAGTGTCCACTCCAGGGCAGCTGGGTAATAACTGGTCGAATTAATAGTTTTTCAATTAACTTTCCCTCTCAAGAATTCTCTTTTGGGTACCTTGGATTTGGGAAATACATTTTAATTGCCATTGCCCAATTTTGTGGGAAAAAGAAAAAAATGTGTTGTGTTTTAGACCTATTACTTCAAGTTAAAAAATATTCAAGTCTTATGCATTACATAAAAACAAATATGCCAGAGTAAATACTTTTGACTTTTAGGGTGAAGTGAAACTGAGAAAATGCAGATGAAGAAAAAATAGGGCAGGCTTTATAATGTATACATTTTGGCAGCCGTTCAGTTCGGGAAGGAAGAGACTGTAAACTGATGAAGAAGAGACTTAGCGCAGAAAGGACTGACAGGCATTGAATGAGGACGCGTCTGAGATCTAATCCCAATACTCCACTGGAAAATTACTCAAACTCTTAGAGTACATTGCACAGATCTAAAATTGCAGATTTTCATCAGGGAGATAGCTTCCTGGTCTGAAATTCAGTTTTTGTGTTACATGAAACATTTCATCAAGCTTTTGTTAGCTTGTTGTCAGTTACTGACAGTCTCCTTCTGTCTTTAAAGTGTTGTAAATTTAATATGGTTTGAAATTCATGGTCAAATGATGCAATTTTGAGGTAATTTATCTAGTCACAGATTTTCCTCCCAACTTTCCAAGTACATTTATCCAGGGAAAACTTTCATTTTTCAACATTTCTGTATCTATTACTTATATTTTTAGTCATAGGAGACAACTCCCAAGTTATTTAAAGTAAAAGATGTTACAAATAATTATTTGTAATTTTATAAAATGCATATAAGCTTCCCATGGGGGGGAAAAACTAATTAGAATCTGAGTCAGAAAAATAGCTGTGTTTGCTCAACATCTGATTATTTGAAGTTCAAAGCTGTACTTTTATTTAAATTGAACTGCTTTTGTGTTTTTCTCTATTTTCTCTTTCAAAATTGATAGGCTAGAAAACCTAACCATTTTAACCAACTTCTGTTGAAGTGATTAATTCAAAGTATAGCTTATCATCATTCAAATTGAATTAATATAGTAGAAGAAATAGATCGAATTTTTGCTTTATTACATTTAATTGGTTCCATTTAATAAGCAAACATCACTTTAATGAAGTTTCTGAGTTTATTATGATATGAGGCAAATGTGCTTACTTCCTGTATTAACTTGTCACCTTAGGGCATAGTTGCTTTATATGAGCACAACTTCTTAATCTTTAGATTCAGTCTTATGTGTAGATCCTTCTTCTGGTAGGGATGCCTGAGTATCTTGTCATTGACAAACAAGCTTTGTTAAGAGAGAGCCAGAGAGACTAAAAAATTAGTCCGTGAGTGAAATGTGGATGTACACATATTTATTGGGGAGTAGAACTTTGCAAAAGCTGCAACAACAAAAAAGCACAAGAGCAGGGAGGGGCGAGAGAGATTTGTTGCAAGAAGTAACAATGTTTGCTGTGACTGTGTCATACATTGGAAAAATACAGCATTAGCGTTAAAGGAAATTTGACTCTAATATCAATTGAAACCAAAGACACGTGCATTTTAAGAGCAGGACACTTTCTCTGAGTCTCATTTTCCTTTTGTAAGGAATGAGAGCTGGACTTTGATGTTTTTGCCATCTCTGATACTTCATGGGCTGTTTTATTAAATTGCTGTAACAGTTGGCCACAGGCCATTCAATCCATGACAGCTAATTGCAAACCCATCTTTCTGAATATTTTGGTAAGAAAATATATAAAAAAGAACCTTCCCAGGAATTGAAAGAGAACCACTTAGGGAGAAAATATTATTTTAAAAAAATACCAATTCTATCTACCTCATGAAGGTCAGATTAGTTTGTCCTGCAACTCTTGAGTCATTTATTTTATTTTAAAAAATTTCACCCCTTGGACTTTGCAGAATGCAATGTATGGTTTGCTTGTTTGTTTGTTTTTGGCTACTTGTTTGTTTGTTTTTGGCTACTTCACCTGTTAATATTAGTATATAATCAGGGTTAAGTATTTCTTTTTTAAGAATCTTATAAGTATAAAGATATTCAATTTTATGTTCTTAAATTCTTAGAAGTGCTTTTATTTCTAGTGCCAGAATATGTATTTGAAAACCAATTTTAAAATTTTAGAATAGTTTTAGACTTGCAAAAACTTGTGAAGATAGTACAGAATGATCATCTATCCCACCCTTCCCTTTCAGCAAGCAAAGTTGTGTCTTCTGAATGTCACAGGCAGTTATAAGGGCTTCCACAGATCTTTGCACAATGCTTTTCTTCAGATAGCCCAGGTTTCGTATTATTTACTTTGCATACCAATTGAATAAGGATGGGGAAAGGCTACACCCTGATTTTAAAGCAGACAGTGTCCTCCGGACTCTGTTCAAGTGACTGTCTCATGTTCTACGAACAAGTTCCAGATGTGCACAATTAAATGGTCTAGCATGTTCATTATTTGCAATATTGTACATAGTTTGTTATGATCCACACATTTTAATCCCTTTGGATAAAGCACAAACCTTTCTGGTATTACCTGCTTTCAGGCAAGACCCATTTGAAGTCAGCAATTGTATCCCTGGTGCCGTTTCCCCAATTGTATCTGGATTGACTTTCTTTCAGGTCTCTGTAGCTGTACTGCTGCAAACTTTGTTGTATCATCTTTAGCAGCATTTTGCTTGCATGTGATATTAATAATAGTCTTTGCTAATTTCTGCTCTCTGTAGTTGTATCTTATTTAAGGATGAGCACACATATGGATCTCTTCCAGTTGCTGATCAGGCTGTCTTCTAAATTTCTTGGCATAGGTTCATTCATACTTCCCGTGTTTCATCACTTTGCTGAAATATTCTAATTGGTGCTCAGTCAATTCCTGGGGGAAGTTCTTTTGCCAAGGTCTTCAGTGTAGCTTGCACTTCTTCTTTCAATATCATCCATTATTGATCATCTGTCACCTCCTGAAATCATTCAACACTGGCCAATTATTTTTGGTAGAATGACTGTATTTCTATCTTTTTTTTTTCAAAACCATTTTATTGGGAGCTAATAAAGATAACATATTGTTTCATAGTTCACTCAGACAATATTATTCAATTGCTACCCAAAATCAGTGTCAAAACATTCTCTTCCTTTTGAACTCTTGATATCAGCTCCTTGTTATTTGCTCCCTGCCATTGTACCGCCTCTGAATATTTATTATACTTGGTGTCTCCTTAAGTTCATCAATCCTGGGGTTCATATACCTCAATCCAGAAAAACATATAACAAAATCCAAGAGGGTTATCCGCAATGACAAAATACATCAAAGATAAAACCCCATGTTAGAGAGATAGGAAAAAACCCAACAACACAGAAAACGTTGACAACCAGATCAGCCCCACTGTGTCTCAGAGGCAGGATCAACCAACAGGTGCATCATTCTGATCTAGCACGGTCATCTCTAATGCATTCTAAGATAAAATAGCATCCAGGGTCTTAAAGGCTTGGTTCCATAAAATTAGCCACGTAAGTGAGATGTCAACTAAGTCCACGTGGAAGAAGCAACCAACATCATGGACCGAAGGATTGTAAATCATATCATCTGAGGTCAAAGGAGGGAATAGCATCAGAGCCTAAATTGGGAGATTCTGGTTTGCAGGTGTCTGCGGATGACAGTGGAAGACCAAGATATCTACACAGGAAATCTACACAGGAAATCAGCCTTCGGTGAGTTCCCTCTTTTTTTTAATACTTTCTCCATATTTCAATATGTTGTCAATGGAATTATTCAATATTGAAATGTAAAGCTTGATGTTTTTCTTCAGTTCTTTCAACTTTAGAAATGCTATGTGCTCTTTACTTTTAATTTTCTAACTTGAGATTATGGGGTGTTTTCTGTTTAGGTCTGTTAAATGCTTGTTTTTTACTTTTGGTTTAGTTTCTCCATGTTCAAAAGTAAGTTTCAGAGATTTTCTGGCATCTGTGTTGTTCTTATCTATTTATCTATCTTTATCTATTTGTTTTTTTATTTATTAAAAGACCATTTTATTGGGGACTCTTACAGCTCTTAAAACAATCCATACATCAATTGTACCATGCATATTTGTACATATATTGCTATCGCTATTTTCTTTCTTTTGAGCCCTTGGTATCAGCTCCTCTCCGCCCCCTGGTAAATTATTAAAAATTATTATGTTCATATCTTATACAGACCACTGTCTCCCTTCCCCCATGGTATCTGTTGTTCATCTCCCTGGGGGGAGGTGGGACGCGGCATGTGCGGTATGTGTCGTTGATCATTGCGATTAGTTCCCCCTTCCTCCCCTTCTTTCCCTACCTTCCCCCTACCCTTCTGGTATCGCTACTCCCATTCCTGTTCCTGGATTCTTTGTGTCATGAGCTCTTATCTCTTATCTGTACCTGTGCACATGCTCCAGTCTAGCCTACAGTGAAAGGGAGTACTGGGGTCATGATGGTGAGGGGTTAGGAAGCCTCAGGGAACCAGTGGAATATTGTGTGTTTCATCGGTGCTTTACTGCAACCTTGTTGCCTCATACCTTCCTTATGACCCTTCTGTGAGGGGATGTCCCATTGTCTACACATGGGTGTGGGGTCTCTGCTCCAACCCCCCTCATTCTCAACAATATTGTTTTGTTTGTTTGTTTTGGGTCATCTGATGCTTGTTACCTGAGCCCTTTGGCTTGATGTTTCTCTGCTAGATGGCTCCGTGTTTAACTTCAAGCCTTTAAGACCCCAGATGCTATAGCCATTGTGTGTATATGCCAGAGTTTTATTTTTTTCATTTTTAAAAAAAAATTCACTTTACTGGGGCCCTTTCATATCTTTTCACAATCCCTCCATACATCCATACATCCATTGTGCAAAGCACATTTGTGCATATGTTTCCATCATAATTTCAAAACAGGAAATACAGGAGTTCTAGACCTACACTGAGGCCTTAGTTTCAGCTCAGTTTTTCTCCCTCCCTTGCATGCAAATAGTGATATTCGCACTTCCTCTTCTCCCAATTGGATACCTTTAATGTCCTGCCACTCGCGCTCTGTTCAGTTCCTGTGAGACATCCTAGCTGACAAGACACATGGAACTACACCTGTGAGTTGTAGTTGGAACTACAACTAGCCCTGAGATTGGAGAAGCCACGTAGAGATCCCTGCCAGCCCTAAGATGCTTACGCCACTGGACCCACAAGACCTCCAACCCACTGGTCTGTGATCCTTCTGCATTCTGTGTCATTGCATGTGTTTTGTGCATCTGAAGAAGATTTTATAGATTGGTATCGGACATATGGACTAATATCAGACTTATGGACTTGATCTGGACTGGGCTGGGATTTTTTTCTCAATATTTAGCTGCTCTTGTATATAAAGACATATGAGTGTCTCCCTGGATTTTTTTCTCTAGTCTACCCACTTTTCTGTTGTCCGTCCCCCAGGGAGGGGTTTATATATAGATCATTGTGATCCATTATCCCTTTCTCTCCCACCTTCTCCTTCCCCTTCTGGTATCTCTGCTCTCATTATTGGTCCTGAGGGGTTTAGCTGTCCTGGATATCCTGTGTTCCCAGCTCTTATCTGTACCAGTGTACATCCTCTGCTCTAGCAGGATTTGTGAAGTAGAATTGGGATCATAATGATTGGGATCATCATTGGGGGTGGGAAGCATTATAGAACTAGAGGAAAGTTGTATGTTTCATTAGTGCTATACTGCACTCTGACTGGCTCTTCTCCTCCCTGAGACCCTTCTGTAAGAGGATCTCCAGTTGCCTACAGATGGGCTTTGGGTATCCACTCCGCACTCCCCCTCATTCACAATGATATAATTTTTCAGTTCTTTGATGCCTGGTACCGGATCCCTTCGACACATCATGATCACACAGGCTGATGTGATTCTTCCATGTGGGCTTTATTGCTTCTCAGCTAGATGGCCTCTTGTTTTATCTTCAAGCCTTTAAGACCCCAGATGCTATATCTTTTGATAGTTGGGTACCATCAACTTTCTTCACCACATTTGCTTATGCAACCACTTTGTCTTTGGTGATTGTGTTGGGCAGGTGAGCATCATGGAGTATCAGGTTAATAGAACAAAGTGTTCTTGTGTTAAGGGAGTACTTGAGTAGAGACCCAATGTCCTTAATACTAAACTTATAAATATATGCACATAGATCTATCTCCTTATCATCATATATACATATGTTTACATATGTATATGCCTATATTTAGACCTCTACAAATTCCCTTTGCCTCCTCATTCTTTTTACTTCCCTCTTGTCCCACTATCCCGTTCAGCCTTCATTTGGGTTTCAGTAATTCCTCTCGGTTACATTGCCACAGGATACATTTTAAGAGGCACATTATGTAATGACTAAGAGTGGGGTCTGTGGAGCAAACTGCCTACTCTTGAATCTTGGCTCCTCTACTTAAACGTTATATGATCCTGGTAAAAGGACTTAAAATAAGGCCCATTCCTGTAGCCACTGTGTCAATCCATCATCCTTTGTTGTTGTTGTTGTTGGCATACTTAACATATGGTTCAGTGGTGCAAGATTTTAATACATTTAATTGTTCACCAAACCAAGCCAAACAAAACCTTATGAGCTATACTTTGAAGAAACCAACCATTGAAAATCCCATGGAGCAGAGGTGTACTTGCACACAAGGGTCAGTATAACATAGAATTAAATCTATACAAACTAAGTAAATGTGGCTTCCCTTCCTCCCTTCTATCTACTATGCTTGTAAAATTCCTAGGTTTCTCCTTGTATTTATCTAAATTGGGTTATTTTATTCCTAATATTTTAGTATGTCCTTTTCCTAAGCAGACTGATTGTTTCTCAGAAAACACATCCCCTAACTTGGCACCTGACTTGAGAAGTAATTATGCTGGCATCGTCTTTCAATGCTCTACATTGGCCATCTGTTGGCAACATTGTTGAAATGATCCAAGTCTTCTGTGATCTGGCAGTATTTTATCTTTTCCCTGGTTCTACTTCCAACTTCCCAAATGAGAAATTTGTATAGTTTGTGAAACAGGTCTGAAAACTTTATGTTTTTATAGGACATCTGCAGTAGATACTTATTTTTACTTTGATAATTCTATTAGTTTTAAGAGGAAAATAATAAATTGAGAAAGAGCGATACATGTTGTGATTATTCTATTTTATACGATTATCTTAAATCTGTGAATTATCTGCACAGTGACCTATTTTGTTATTTCTAACTAAGAAATGGCGATCTTCTTTGAACATGAGAAAATTTAAGATCGTCCTGCCTTACACTACTTCCCCACAGCTCTCCCATAGCTTGATGTTCTTTTAAATGCCACCCTCAAGGACTATTCAGCCATATGGATCCGGGTCTCTGGAAACAGTGCTCCAGGTCACACTGAAGAATGTTTTCACCACTCTGCATTCTTCTCTAATTCTTCTCTGCACTCTTCTTTATAAATTTGTATTTATATTTCATGTGAATGTATGCCAGAGTCTCCTGAAAATCTTAGTAGAGTGCATCTTAGCCTCTGAATTCCCTTGCTCTCTCATGGAAGCATATTGTTGAAAGAAATCCAGTAGGGCAAATGCAATGAGTGATCTTCTCATGTTCCTCATGCTTTCTTTCAGACCCCCAGACAAGTTCCTTATATTATAGAGGATGATAATGGCTGAAAGATCTGTCTTTGAAACTAAGCAATTACTACTGTAGACAAGTCGCTTGGAAAAGGTATTTGATTTGCATTTTAATTGTGAGAGTTTAAAAAGCAAGCATGAAATATTAAGAACACCATCTCTGAAAATTTAATTATTTGCAATGTTTCTCTTTGTGTTCTGAAAGGTGTGTCATTTAGGAAGAATACATCAAATTTAGTTAAATAAATACTTTGGTTGTAAATGAAGTTTGGCTGTTTTCTTTTAATAAGAGCTACACATAAACTCTTGCCAATGTCAATATGTTAATTCATAAAAATAGAGGTATTGTCCCATGTACACATACTTGTATGGCAACACTTCAAGGAAGTGGATGGACTTTGGGCCTCTGCTCTAGCCCTCCCTCAAAACAAGAACACTTTGTTCTAACAAACTGGCATTCTGTGATGCTCTCTCTCTGACTGGATCACTGAAGACAAAATGGGTGCATAAGCAAATGTGGTTCAGAAACCTGATGGTGCCCTGCTGTATTAGTCTGGGTACTTTGGAGAAACAAATCCACAGCAACTCATGTATAAGAGAGAGTTTTATGCAAAGAAAATGTGCATCACGAAAACATCCCAACCCAATGCTGCCCAAGCCCACAAGTCCAACATTAACCCATACCCAACACCAGTCCACAAAGTCCGTCACCTCACAAAACAGAGGCGATGATGCCGACTGCAGGAGGAAAGCTGAGTCAGTAAACGAATAAGCATCTCAGAACTAGCAGGGGTCTCCATAAGGCTGCTCCAGCACCCAGGGCTGCATTGGGATAGGTCCATGCGGCTTCTCCTTGGGGATGTCTTGTAGGATGTCAATCTTGCAAGCTGAAGCAGGAAGCTGCTAAAGCAGCTGCATCCTGGTGTGACCATCACAAAGCAAGAGACCCGAGAACTAGAAAGGCGAGGCTTCACCACCCATTTATCCCTCTGCCTTTCAACCAGCACCACATGTGATTATCGGCCAGGCTGGCACAATTAACTAACTCACCTGCTATCAAAATATTTGGCATCTGGGATTTCAAAGGTTTGAAGTTAAACAAATGGCTAACTAGTGGAGAAGAAACAAAGCCACATGGAAAAAGCACACCAGCCTGTGTGATCATGAGGTGTTCACAGGTTCTGGTATCAGGCACCAGAAGACCCAAAACAAAACAAAGCAAACATATGTTGGTAAGAATGAGGGGTTTTGGAGCAGTGACCCAAAACCCAAGGAAGGGATGACTCAACCAGGGTGCAGTATAGCACTGATGAAACACACAATATTCCTCTGATTTTTTTAGGCTTCCTCACCCCCAACTACCATGACCCCAGTCCTACCTTTCAGTTCTGGCTAGACTGGAGTGTGTACACTGGTAAAGATAAGAAAGAGCTCATGACACAAATCCAGGTCAGTCAGACCCCATAGGGACAGAAATAGGAGTGGTGATATGAGGAGGGTAGGGGGAAAGTGAAGGAAGAAAGGGAGGAAGAGGCAATCAATTGCAATGATCAACACATAACTCCCACCCTTTCCTTCCCCACTTAGGGGGATGAACAACAGAAACATGGGTGAAGGGGGACAGCATTCAGTGTAAGATATGAAAATGATAATAATTTATAATTTATCAAGGGTTCATGAAGGTGGGAGTGTGGTGGAAGGAGGGGAAAAATAGGAGCTGATACCAAGGGCTGAAGTAGAAAGTAAATGATTAGAAAATGGTGATTGCAACATATGTACAAATATACTTGATACATTTGATATATGGATTGTAGATTGTTATAAGAGCTGTAAAGTCCCCAATAAAATTATCTTAAAAAAAAGAAAAAGAAACTTTTTTCCTCTAAATAGAATCACATGCTTTTGACATTAATAAGCAATATCTGAACAAAAGCCACACAAAGTCCATTGTCCAATTATCATTCATACTTAAGTTGGAATACAGGCTTCTACTATTTGAAGTAAAATAGTAAGCAATGAACACAATGAGTGGTAAAGAATGTTATTGGTCAAAGTGTGGTGTGTTAGTCCAGGTTGACTAGAGAAACAAATCTAGGGAGACACTCATGTGCATAAGAAAGAGCTTCATATACAAGAGCAATTGGATATTGACAAAACATCCCAGCTCAATCGAGATCAAGTCCATAAGTCTAATATTAGTCCATATGTGTGTTATCAATCTATAAATTCTTCTTCAGACTCAGGCAGCCATGCAATAATGCTGAATGCAGGAAAATCATAAGCCAGTCGGTGGAAAGTCTTGAGGATCCAGTAATGGTGGAAGCATCTCAGCACTCATGTGGGTCTCCTCATGGCGTCTCCAGCTCCAGGGCTCTGGCTCTGTCAACATGCTCCATGTGGCTTGTCAACAGGAATGTCTCACATCGTGAGTATGTGTGTCCCGCATCCAGAGAACTATTTATCTCCTTAGCACCTCCAAATGAGATCATCAAGCTGTGACCTGATTGACAGGCTAAACTCCACCCCTTCACTCTTAAGTCTCAAGTTGACACCAGATAAAGTAACTACCACACGTGGGAAAGTGGTAATAATCATTCTCACTAACTGTACAAAATGTTCATTGTTGCAATATTCTTAGTGTGTGGCAAAATGTGGGGAATTTTAATCCCTTATTTATCTAACAAAATATATTGACCATACACTATATACCATGGCACAAATGATTTGCTTCAGCTACAACCCGCTATTGTTATAGATAAAAAGCCCTGGTGATATGCTTCCATAAAGATTACAGCTTAAAACACTATAGAATTCAGTTGCACTCTTCAACACTTGGGTCACCATGAGTTGCAATAAATTTTGCAACAGGGGCGTCACACCACATGCACTTGTCTAATCATTAGGTTATGGCAGAAACAAAGTTTCTGCTCTCATGGGTGATACATAGATTTTTTTTAATAACACAAGATGATCATGTGTGCTTATTAGGAAGAAGTTTTAAGAAAATTACATTGCTGAGAAAAAGCCATGAAAGTTATGCTCGGGTTATTTATTTATTTAAATCATGGCAAAACACTTGCTCATTCGTCCAGGTTAAAAGCCCTGTTCTGTGATAATTTCATTAGGAAACCTTACCTCATCTGAGGAAATGGCTTGAGCTCTACATCTGACCATCACATGTGTGAAAGAAAATCCAACTGCACAACTGCTCAAGGGTGATTCCTGTGAGGTTGCCTCCATTTCCCATCTCCATTTCCCTACTCTGCTGACACCAACTGTCACTCCCACATCACTCATCTAGTGAGTTCAATCATCCATGCGATGATCACACAGAATGCAAGGATGTTGCTTTGAGAACTAGGGTTAATGCAGCTGACCCAAGCCATGCTATTTTCACTTGCCTCAAATGAAAGTTGGACATTAACTACACAAGACCAAAGACAAATCCATCCTTTTAAATGTGATACCGGTGAAGAATATTGAAAGGACTATGGACTGCCAGGAGGACAAACCAATCTATCTTGAAAGAAAGTATGGCCTGGGTGTTCCTTAGAGGCAAGGGTGGTGAAACTATGTTTGACGTACTTTGGACATGTTTTCAAGGGAGAACAGTCCCTGGGAAAAAACATCCTGCCTGGTAAAGTAGAAGGATGTTGAAAAAGAGGAAGGCTCTCAAGGAGATGGAATGACACAGCAGCTGCAACAATGGGCACAGGCATAAGAACAATTGGGACTAGTGTAGAACCATGTCGTGTTTCATTCTATTGTGCACAGGGTCACTGTGGGTCAGAACCGACTCATTTACACTGAGCAATACATACCTAAAATTCATCACTGTATGCGAGGGCCTCTGGTATTTATATGGACACTGATATAATTTTTTCAAAGGCATTAGAAGTTTCCTTAATGGACTTCATCACATGGAAGTATTGAACTTAACATAGTTCTTAAACACCTTACTATTTTGACCCATACTTTCATGAGCAAATATGTATGGTTATCATCAGGAAAATACCTGCAGTGTTTTCCTATTTCTGGCTACTTAAGGTGTCCGCTGTTTCTCTGAGATTTGCAGAAAAGTGGATCAATAGTCTGCATATGAATTATTCCCTTGTCTTATATAAATAAACACATAATGGAAAATGCTAATTAAAACTCGTCTGGCTATTCAAACAATGCATTATTCAAGAAAGTTCTCTAATATTTAATGTTAATTTTCTTTTCTGGATGTCAACAATTTCTTTGACCTTTTGCTATAAGAATTAATATGTGATTAATCAAAAATACAAATAAGCATAGAAGTCTTAAACTTTAATAGCATTCTTCATGAAAACACTTTCATATTGAATAAGTTAAGAGATATCAAATATTTATTGTTTTGCAAACCTGGGTGGTAACATTCCTTATGTTGCCTAAAGGCAGAAATTCTTCAACTGAATGTTCTTATCATGACATTTTTTCCCTTTTTGTTGGAAAAAAGTAAGGCTAAAATAACTTGTGTTCCTAAAGTAATTCCTTTAAAAGGAATTGTAGCAAGCTAGAAGCTTGTCTTCATACCCTCAATGCCTACATATAATCTGGGAATGCATATTTATGACCTTTGAAGCATTGACCTTTGTGAGTATGAAGCACATTGTGTGCTGAATTTTGATGAACAAGTTTCTAGTCCCTTTGTTGATAGCAAGTAAGTGCTTAAAAGAGAACAGAAGAAATATGGAAAAGTGGAGAACAATGTGTCAACCTGAAAAATACCTTGCTGATTTTGTGTTAATGTAGTTTGTATTTATGATCCAATTTTAACATTTTTAAGAGTGTGATCCAATACTGACTACATTTTTATAATTTGCTAAATTATGTATTTCTAATTTCCTAAAATAAATCACAATGAAATGCGTGAATATGCTGCTGTTAAATTTTAGGATGACTCTCAAGTATTTTCATTAGCATTCTGATTCCATGATATGCTATTATATTTTTTTCTTTCCTGAACTGCAACCACAAGGTGGAAGAGTAGGGGATTGTTGAGTGGGATTTTTCACTTAGGTTAAAACCATTTAAATCACCCTATCAGTTGCAAACAATTTTTATAAGATAAAAATAAAAAGCTTCGTATTTCTGATCACATTATCTTGGAGGTCATTTTCTTCCTCTTAGAAAACATGCAATTATAACCTAATGAAATTTAAATCATTTCAGAAATGGAAAACTGTTTATTCTTTAGCATCAGTATTTGTTTCCTTCATAAGGAAGAAATTCACTTTTCATCACCTCAAGGTTAGGAGGTCTTGTTATTTTGGAAATGGCTGTGAGTTAATGAGGAGTGCGGAGAGTCTGTTAGAGCAGAGTTTTATGATGATCTACTTCTATAAGGATGAAAGCCTAGAAGATCCTATGAACAGTTTTTTTTCCCTGTAACATGAGTTGCTGCTTCCTTTAGTCAGAATTAACTCTTTGACAATAGTGTGATTTATTTTATTTTTATTTTTCTACTTAATAATCTTTTCTGCTTCAGATTTCTTTGCAACAAATCCAAGATTTCATACAGTTTCATCTGTTCAATTGTCAACATGTATTTCTGAGTGATAGGCAGTCACTTAAAAAAACAAACAAAAAAACCAGCATCATTGCATCCCTGTTGACTTCACAGCGGTTAATTAGCACTGTTAAATAGCCAGTCTGGATTCATATTTCCCAATTGTCCTGTAAGTTGTCTTCCTTCTTAACTTCCTAACTTCTTTCTCTCTCTCTATTTTTCTCTCTCTCTCATTTACTTGTTTATTTACTTATTTCTGTTTTAGTTTGGTATGCGATATCAATCGTAAAGCACAATGATATTGCCTGGACTTTAAAGTTTTTGCAGTATAGTTTTGGAGATAAATCACATGGAGTGAAAATAGTACCCAACCAGAGGCTCCCATTCTTACTGCCATTGAGTCAATTTGATGATGCAGAGCATAAGTGATATGTGTAAACATTAAGCCATAAGGGCTCTGACTGTGGGAGCCCTGGAGACTTTGAGGTTACACATTTGGCTGCTCACCTCAAGATCAAGAGTTCAAAACCAACAGCTGCTCCTCAGGAGAAAGAGGGGGCTTTCTACTGCCACACAGAGAAACCCACAGGAGAGATCTACCCTGCCTCATAAGGTCCTTGATGGCAGTAAGGTTGGTTTGAGTCAGAAGCTGTACACCATATGAAACATTGCTTTGAATGGAAGACACCTATGATATAGGAAACGTTTCTCTTTAGCGAAGATCAATAATAGATTGTAGGACTGTTAAGGTGTAAAGAGCCTTTAAACATGATTTGATTGATTCCTTTCATTTAGAGATGAAAATCAGGTTCAAATAAAATTCAGAATTTGATTTTTGACATTTATCTAGAACTTTGTGTCCCTCCTTTTGATATGGATTTCACCTCCTTCCACCATTAATATACTTTATTTTTGGAATAGCTTTAGGTTTACATAAAATTTCCCCCCCAAGTACAAAGAGTTCTCATATACTCTCTCTTTCCTTGGCCAACTGGTTCTCTTATTAACTTCTTGCATTCGTATAGTACATTTTTTGCTATTGATGAACCCCTATGAGCAAATTATTATGAACACAAATCTATAGATTACATTAAGGCCTAACTTTGTGTCGCATGGTCCTATGGGTTTTGACAAACACATAATGTCATGTGCTTACCATTGCAATATTATACAGAATAGTTTTAATGCCTTTAAAAGAGCCATGTGCTCTATTTACTCATCTTTTCCCTTCTCCCTCCAACATCAGGCAACACGTCGTTTATGCAGTATGTGGCATGTTCATCTGGCTTCTTCCATTTAGCAGTATGCATGTAGGAATCCTCCATGTCTTTACAGAGCATGAGCACTCATTTTGTTTTGTACCTGAGCAATACTCTACTGAACGGACATATCATGTTTTTATTCATTTAGCCATAAAGATACTTTTGATTCTTTTTAAATTTTGGAAATTATTAATAAAGCTTCTATAAACACTTGTGCATGTTTTTTTATGAGAACATTAAATTTAAACTCATTTAGGTGACTGCCTGGTAGAATGATTGCTGTATCATGTGTGGTGTGCTATGCTAGATCATCTTCTTAGGAGAAATGCCTAATCACATATTTTGCTCATCTTGTAATAGGGATTTTTGATTTCTTTCTTTTTTTAATCATTTTATTGGGGGCTCATACAACTCATCACAATCCACACATACATCGATTGTGTAAAGCACATTTGTACATTCATTGTCCTCATTA
Source organism: Echinops telfairi (assembly GCF_000313985.2). Classification (NCBI taxonomy): domain Eukaryota; kingdom Metazoa; phylum Chordata; class Mammalia; order Afrosoricida; family Tenrecidae; genus Echinops; species Echinops telfairi. The sequence continues at coordinate 67,253,764 of NW_022111372.1, forward strand.
TTCTCAAAACATTTGCTCTTCACTTAAGGCCTGGACATCAGCTCTTCATTTTCCCCTCCCCCCGCTCCCCGCTCCTTCAGGAACCCTTTATAATTTATGAATTTTATTTTATCATATCTTACACTGTCCGACGTCCCCCTTCACCCATTTTTCTGTTGTCTGTCCCACAGGGAGGAGGCTATATGTAGATCTCTGCAATCGGTTTCCCCTTTCTCTCCCACCCTCCTTCCACCCTCCCTGTTTTGCCACTCTCACCACTGGTCCTGAAGGGATCATCTGTCCTGGATTCCCTGTGTTTCCAGTTCCTATCTGTACCAGTGTACATGCTCTGGTCTAGCCAGATTTGTAAGGTAGAATTGGGACCATGATAGTGGTGGGGAGGAAACATTTAGGAACTAGAGTAAAGTTGTATGTTTCATCATTGCTACACTGCACCCTGACTGGCTCGTCTCCTCCCTGCAACCCTTCTGTAAGGGGATGTCCTGTTGTCTACAGATGGTCTTTGGGTCCCCAATCTGCTCTCCTCCTCATTCACAATGATATGATTTTTTGTTCTTTGATGCCTGAATATTTAATCATAAACCTGCACATATTGGATATAAGATCTACATCAAGTATGCGTGGTAGCAGGGGGTGGTGGTGGTGGTGGTAGTGGGGTGGTGTATTTTACATATATTGTTCTATCAATTCCCCTTTCTCCCTCTTCTCCCCTCACTTTCCCCCTACCCTCATAGTATCGTTACTCCCATTACTGTCCCTGAGAGGGTTATCTGTCCTGGATTCCCTGTGTCAAGAACTCTTATGTGAACCAGTGTACATGCTCTGGTCTAACCAGATTTGTAAGGTAGAGCTGAGGTCATGATAGTGGGGGGAAGGAAACATTAAAGAACTAGAGGAATATTGAGTATTTCCTAGGTGCTATAGTGTACCCTTGCTGATTCATTCATTTATAAAAAAGAAAAATTAGCACAAGTGATAACTTAGCTAAGTTATCTATATTTAGTCACTGATCACAGAGACATTTTTAAGCATGCATTGTTTGATATAAAACTCGGCGTATATGAATTGGAACCCCAGTAGCAGCACGTTTTCCTAAACTTGCCCTCATAGATCAGGAGCAGCCTCAGTGCCATCTTTCCTGTAGAATCCCCTGCTGTAGTGAAGTCAGGTGCCATGTCATGGAGATACTTCCGCAGCTCTATGGAGAGTTTTTTGTGAAAAGAGCGAAAACCTCCTGCCAAGAGATGGCACCAACTTGCCAGCTTTGTGAATGAACTATTTTGAAAACAGATCCTTTAGGCTCCTCCAAACCTTCAAATATTGTAGTTCTGGCCAACATCATGAATGCAATTTCATGTGAGAGCTCAAAGCAAAATGACATTGCTAAACTGCTCACAAATTCAATCTGTAGAAACAGTTAAGGGATATTTATTATGACTGTTTTAAGTGCTATGTTTTGAGGAGAAAAAAAAGGCATGTTTAACCCATGAGTACTTTGAACTCAGCATATTTGTAAAAGTTTTTTATTTAGCTAGAGTGTTTGTTCCAGTATGCTTTTCTTTTAATATTTATAAATCAGGCCCTGGAATTTCTTCTCAGTAATTATTTAAAAGCTCTTTGATTCTGTGTATAACAGATATTAAAGGAAAGCAAAAGAGGATGTGCTATATTTTTAAAACGCTTGAGCCAACATTTAAAATTTGAAAGATTACATGTAAAAACCTAAACTTGCATTTTTCTTTCAAAAATCAGGTATGGCTACACTAGGCCTACATTCCCAAAGGAACTATCAGGTGGAGAATCGTAATTGCATTATGCCAGACAAGCCCTCTCTAGTTTGCCATTATTTCGCCCACTCGATATTGTTGCTCTCACTCCAAAGCTTTGTCAGTAATCAATGATCATTTCTTTCACACAGATGTCTTTCTTACATTAGAGAAATATTCATTTGTTCCAGAAAAATAAAAGGTTGACCTAGAGCAGTGGTTCTCAACCTTCCTAATGCCACACCCCTTTAAAACACTTCTTCATGTTGTGGTGACCCCAACTATAAAGTTATTTTCGCTGCTACTTTATAACTGTAATATTGCTACTGATATGAATCAGTATCACCTCTGTGAAAAGGTCGTTCAAGCCCTTTAGGAGCCTGACCCACAGGTTGAGAACCGCTGATCTAGACGGTGGGTTTGAAGAAAAAGAAGTGTACTGTCCATTGTAGTATCAAGGAACAGTTCTTTTTTTTTAATTGGGGGCACGTACAATTCTTCTCACAATCCATACACACATCCATTGTGTCAAGCACATTTGCACACTTGTTGCCAACATCATTCTCAAAACATTTGCTGTCTACTTGAGCCCTTCATATCAGCTCCTCATTTTTCCCTCCCTCCCCGCTCCCTCCTCCCTCATGAACCCTTGATAATTTATAACTTATTATTATTTTGTCACAAGTGCCAAGACTTATTTGGAAGCCCTGGGTGGCGCAAATGGATACTGTTCATGGCTTAAATTCCCATGGCTTAAAATAAACACAAGGTTATTTTAGTGGGGGGGTCCAGTCGACCAGGAGGTGACGCTGAAGAAGGACCAGGACATCTACTTCCAAACACTGAGCCAGTGAGGCCCCTACGGAGCGACTTCTGTTCTAACACGCAGCCACCGTGAGCTGGAGTCAAGCCCACAGAATTTGGTAATAGTAAGCCTTATTTATGCATTTATAGTACACATCCTTGACTTATAATGGAATTTAAGTTGATGAATCTTTAACTAAACTATAAATTTTTTCTGTGTAAGTCTGGAAATTTTTCTTCTGTTTTCTGAGTCTCCTTTTAAATTTTAAAATGGAGAATTTTGCTGTAAGATCAAATGAAGCAACTTCGTTAAACAACCAACATAAATACCTGTTTCTGGAAGTTGCTTAATAGCCATGATAATGGCCTCAAAAATACCAATGATCACGAAGAAGGCACAGAACTGGCAACATTGTGTTCTGCTGTACATAAACACCACCAAGAAGTAGAGATGACTCCATCACAAATAACAATAATAGTAGTTGCTCAGACAGAAAGACTCATTTCATTACCTGGTTCTATTTTGTGTATGACTCTGGCTTATATTTTATTCTGTCTGCATGCATAAAAAACTATTAATTCTATCAACATCATCTGTAAACTATTATCTAATGGGTCTGCTGCTTCCTTGACTGCTGAATTTAGCCTTAGAATTTAGGGCTGTAGATAGAAAGTAGTTAGTCTCTGGTGGATGTGTTCCCTGAAGGTTGCAGCTTGTCATGGTATGAAAGAAATCAAGCAGCTGTAGCTGCTTCCTCAAACTTCCATTCAGTAGTGAAGATTTATGACAGAAAGAGGCCAAATTGCACATCTTGAATAAAATGGGTTGTGACTGTCAAGAAGAGGCACCTTAATTGGTGATGGTACTGTCAAGGTTTGCCAGTAGCTTTCACCATGGAAACAACCCCTCCCAAGGTGTGCGGGGTCAAATAAAGGAAGAAACTTTTACCCATTTCAGTGCTTTGCCTTCTTAGGGCCATGCTATATTTCAGGTAAAATGAGAGTTTGTGATATGAAAGTCAGTAGCAATATATAAACAATATATATTTTTAACTGGAGAGAAGAAACAGGTTCCACTTTTTTCTCAAACTGAGAGATTTATGTTTGAATCTAATCATTCAATGCATAATCACGTATGTGCAGCATTAGGTAACAGATCTAGAAAAGTACAAAAACAACAAAATTATTTAGATTATTTCTAGAATCCAAGATAGAAAATTTTATATCCATTAAAAATTTCAGCAATTTAACACATCATCGGAAAAATAGGATTATAGAATATTAAACCAAAGTATTAAATCTGTATCCTGAACAAATAATCAGATAACTTGGATTGTATGAAAAAGAACACGATATAAATCTTGTTACTAACTGTGTTAGTCTGGGTAAACTCGGGAAACTATATGAAAGAGTTTTAGATAAAGGGTAAGCGTACATTCAAAAAGTATCCCAACCCAGTGATGTCAAAGCCCATAAGTCTAACATTAGCCCATATGTCTGACACCAATCTACAAAGTCCTCCTCAATCTCACAAAACACAGGCAATGACGACAGCTACAGTAGAAAAGCCAAATCAGTGAGCGTGTAAGCATCACAGTGGTGGCAGGGATCTCCACGGGGCTGCTCCAGCACCAAGGGCTGCGTCAGGGTAGGTCCATGTGGCTTCTCCTCAAAGATGTCTTGCAGGAAGTGAGCCTTGTCAGCTTATGCAGGGAACTGGCTAGGGTAGCTCATCCTAGTCTGACCATCAGAAAACAAGAGACCTGAGAACTCACAAGGCGAGGCTCACCAAGCCATTTATCTCCCCACCCTTCAGTTAATCCTACATGTGTTTATCAGCCAGGTTGGCACAATAAACCTTAACTATTTCAACAACCTAAGATGGGCAGATGACACAACTTTGCTTGCAAAAAGTGAAGCGGACTTGAGTCACTTACTATGAAGAAAAATATGCCTTTCATATGGATCATATCTCAATGTAAAGAAGATAAAAATCTTCAGAACTCTACCAATAAGCTGGAGCATAGTAACTAGGAAAAAGACTGAAACTGTCAATGGTTTCATTTTACATTTTGGCACAATTAACATTTCTGGAAGCAGCAGTCAAATTATCAAATTAATGATAACACTGGTAGCATTTTCTAATCTCACTCGGGGGGAGTGAAAAACAGAATTGTAGGTGAATGCATACATTGGATGGTGCGAGATATCACAGAAACAATAAAAATAATAATTACAATAATAAAATATGATATAATGATGTTCCCTGGTGGGTAGATTGGGGTAGTGAGGGAATAAAAGGGAGTGAGCTGATATCAAAGAGTTCAAGAAGAAAGAAAATATTTTGAAACTGATAGTAGCCGCAATTTTACAATTATGCTTGCTCTAATTGAAATATGGATTATTATAATATCTGTAAGAACACCCAATAAAATTATTAATTAATAATAAGAGTCTTTTTAAAAAAGTGTTAAACATTGGAGATGTAATGTTGAAGACCAAGCAATTGGGCTGCTAAGTGCTAAGTAGTTTGAAATCACTGGCCACTCCTTGGGAGAAAGACAGGGCTCTTTATTCTCATCAAGAGTTACAGTCTCAAAAACTCACAGGGGCAGTTCTACCCTGTCCTATAGAGTTGCTGTAAGTTTGTGTTGACTCTATGGCAGTGAGTTGAGAGTTGAGTTGAAAGTCTACTTGACCTAAGCAATGTGTTTTCAATTGTCCCATAGGCATGAGATAACTAGACCTTGAATTAGAAAGATCAAAGAAGAATGATTAAATGTGAATTATGATGTCGGCAAGGATAATTGAATATGCCATGTAGTGTCAGAAAAATATATAAGTCTGTTTTGGAAGAAATACAGTTAGATTGTCAGGATAGCAAGACTTCATCTGGTGCACTTTGTACATGTTATTAGTAGGAAAATAACATGCTATCCTTAAAATGAATATCATACTTGGGAAAGTCAGCAAAAAAAAAAAAAAAGAAGACCTCAAAAAGATGGATTGACAAAGTGGCTGCAACAAGGTGTTCTAACGCAGCAATGGTTGTGAAGATAGCGCAGGACTGGGAAACTTTTCACTTTGTTGTAATTGGTAAAGTTAAAGTTTTCTACAAAAGCATAAAAATGTTTATTAAATAAAATATTTTTAAGATGTTGAAGCGATTGTTTCTTGACATGCTCTTCCCTCCATCTAGGTATGAATATTTCTGAAGGCAGTTTGTCCATCTTACCATTTTCTCAGAAAGTAGCCAAAGCTGTACTAAAGGCATGGTTAAAAATTTTTTTTTAAAGTACCCAGCAATCGAAGGAACACAATTAAGATGTTTCAGCAAACTAATACAGGTCTAGAGACACTTTTTGTCTGTGCTAAGATATTTTAGAGTCCTGAAAAGGAAGGATATTACTTTGGGGATGAAGGTACACCTAACCCAAGCATTGTACTTTCAATTTCCTCATATACAAATGAAAGTTGTACATCAATTAAGACAGACCAAAAATGAACATAAGCGGGTACCCCAAAAGGGAGGATTTTGGGGGTCAAAGCTATGTATATAAAGTTTTTTACAAAACAACCTTATCACCTTCAAAGTACTCTCCACTACAATTAATGCATTTGTCAAATCTGCAATACTGTTCTTGGAAACATTCTTTAAACTCATCTTTTTGGATGGCTTACAGCATCTCCCTCTTTTTTTTCTTCAACTCTCCAACATAGTTAAATCATTGTTCTTTCATGTCCCTCTTCATTTGTAGAAACAAAAAGAAGTGGCATGGAGTAAGGTCAGGTGAGTAAGGTTCATGGGGCAAGAGAGTCATGTTGTTTTTTTGCCAAAATATGGCACACTGAGATGACTTCAGGAGCAGATGCATTGTCGTGGTAGCAAAACCAGTCCCCTGTCTGCCACAAATCAGGCCTTTATTGTGGCACACTGTTATGCTATATTTTCAAAACCTCTAAATAGAGAGCTTGATTAACTTTTTGACCTGGTGAAACAAACTCTAAATGCACTATCCCCCTCACAGCAAACAAACAAACAAGTGAGCATCATCTTGATCTTTGATTTCACTTGCCACATTTTTTTTGGAAACATGATGATGAAATATTTCATGGGCTTGATTAATGTTTGCTTTGGGGGTTATAAGAATAGCACCACGTCAAGTGATTAGAGTCAAGATGACACCCAGGTAAGCAGCACATACTAAGAGCTCCTTTGTGCACAGGGGTGTGGGGTCCTGGTGGACTAGTGGAGGGATTCTGGTGAGTAAGAGGACCTCGTTGGACAGCTGTTTCAACCTGTGGATTACAACCCCTTTAGAGGTCAAATGATCCTTTCACAGGGGTCACCTGATTCATAACAGTAGCAAAATTACAGTTATGAAATAGCAATGAAAATAGTTTTATAGTTGGGGGGGGATCACCACCACATGAAGTACTGTATTAAAAGGTTGCAGTATCCAGAAGGTTGAGAACCATTGGCCTAGCACCCCCCACCTGACACACACACACACACACACACACACACACACACACACACACACACACACATCTATCCTGAGGTGAAGCTCCTGAGATCTGAGATCTGACCCTTGGGACATCTTGGCTCATCCAGCTAAGCTACCCTGTGTGCCACCACCCCCATAGCCATGAGCACTGATTTCCCCACCCCACTCCTAGGCATGGTCTCCTTGTCAGGAGATGCTTGGCTTCCCTGCAGAAACACACAGCTGTGGTGGGACCCACACTCACAGAGTTCCATTTGGAGAGCAGCTTCCTTCTCCCTCAGTTCCCGTCTCCCCACGTGGCAGTGAGCCACTGTGAAGCTCAGGCCTTTCCTTCCATTCACCCAGGGCCCTGGGAATTGATCTGCAGTCTACCTGTACCAGGTTTGTTGTTCTGAAACTGGGGGCAACCTACCCCATTGTTTCCTGAGACCCACCACCAACACCCCTGCCTGACAACCAGCTTCTGCAGCACTAATCAGTGCTGATCTGCTCTGCAAGTTATCCCGCCATGCCTGTGTGCTCCCTGCCCACCTGCCTGCCCCCACCAGTGCCACTCCCACACCCCGCCTGACCTGCACAGCTCCTGCCCACCCCTGCTGGGCAGCCCATGCCACTACATCACGCTACAGCCCATTCCCCATCTTGACAGCCCAAAGCACTCCCACTAGCACCACTTCTGCTCCAATCCTGAGCCTGCACAGTTCTGGCCCACTCCTTCCAGCACTGACCCTCACCACTACCATGCACTTCCTGCTGGTGCTGCCTCTGCTTACCGGTTCCACACTTCTCTAGCATCCCAGGTCCGCGGGGATCAGGGGGTATTACATCCTTGATCTGAAGATCCTGCATTCCCCACATATAGCCAGGCTCTGGAGCCCTTGATCAGCAGCCCCTCCCATGGCATCGAGGCCTCCCCACCGTTGCCTTCTGTTAGACATCTTTAAAAAAATTCTTTCTAATATTAAACAAGAAAAAAGGTTGCTAAGTGTGTCCTGACAGACCAGTTCAAACAAGCCCAGGGGCATATACAGGCTCCAGCCCCACTCCACTCACTGAAACTCCTCACCACTGTTGGCCACTGAACCACTGAGGAACTCTGCCTATACAGCATCTAACCCACCTCTATAGTAGGTCACAGGCAGGCCCCTGAAAACATCTTTATCAGTAACACAGAGAAAGACCTCAGGGACCCCTGCTCTCCCAGGAACATTGCACCTACCTCCAAAAAGAGATCTGGGAAGCATTCACAGACCTCAGCACTCTCACCAAAAAACAAAACCATAGACAAAACACAGTAGCAGAGTTAATGACACTCATAGATGTATTAGAATGGATCTACCACAAAAAGAAATCTTCAGAAGGTTGCTTAGAGTAATACAGGAGTTAAGGGAAGCAACGGATAATAAAGATGCAATGATAGAGGAACTGAAGTCCACAATAAACTGGATGAAGTTCACAATAGAGAAGATGAAGTCCACGCACCAAAGGGAAATATGGACGCTAATGGATGAGGTAGCAGAAACAACACACAAGTTTACAGAAGTTATGATTATACTTGAGGAGGCAAAGAACCGTATCAGTGATCTTGAAGACACTCAAACAGACCTCAGCAAACGAGAAAGTAAGAAAGGAAAATGAAGTGGCAGATAACCTGAGATAAATGACAGATGCTATGAAGAGGTATAATATTTGAATAATTGGTCTGGAGTAGGAAAAACATGCAAGTTGACATCTAAGATAGAAAAGGAATTTCTGGAAGCAAAATTTCCCACCTCAATGAATGAGAATGAGACACTCACTCATACAGGAAGCAGAGAGGACACTAACTAGACTAACCCCCAAGAAGAACTCACCAAGATATTTAATGGTAAAAATATCCAACTCTGGGGAAAAAGAGAAAATTTTAAGAACAGGAAGAGAAAGGAAGGCGGTTACATACAAGGGAGCTCAGGTAAGAATATGCTCAGACCTACCGGCAGAAACAATGAAAAGAGGAGAACGTGGAGCAACATCTCCCAAAAGCTGAAAGAAAAATATTCCTGCCCAAGAATCATTTACCCTGACAAATTATCCATTAATATAGATGGGGAGATAAGGGTCTTCCAGGACAAGGAAAGACTCAAAGAATATGATGTAAGTCACCCAACCCTGTGGAAGATATTGGCTGACTCACAATGGTCAGAAGATCAACTTCCACCAAGCAGAAGCAGAAGACCACCATATACCCCAACTTCATCCAGAAGCCAACGTGCTGACAATTACCAAGATAACAGAGCCTCAGAGGGAAAAGAGGACAAGAAAGAGGCCCTCCACCCAAACACAGCACACTGATATGAAAGAAGATTAGAAAACACCCAAAATGCAAGACATGATATGACAGCAGTGAATCCACAGATCATGATAACTCTGAAATCCAATGGTCTCAATTCATACATTAAAAGAAAAAGGCTTGAAAAATGGCTCAGAAACATAACCCAACAATCTGTTGCCTACAAGAGACTCATCTTAAGTGCATTGACAAAAATAAACTAAGAACAAAAGGCTGGCACAAAGTATACCAGGCAATTGGCAACTGAAAAAAAAGTAGGGTTGGCAATCCTAAATCTCCAACAAAATTGACCTCAAAGATCAAACTATAAAAAGAGACAAAGAGTGGCACTATATAATGCACAAAGAATCAATAAACCAGGAACCAGTTGGCATATTAAATATTTACCACGTAACAATGGAGTGGTGAATTTCATCAAACTATTAAAATGATAGAAAAAAGAAACCACAGATTTAGCAATCATAGTAAGTGACTTTAACACTGTGCTATCAGAGAAAGATAGATCACTGGGAAAGTAACTCAACAAGGAGAATATAGAGCTAAACAATACAATTAGGCAATTGGACCTGATAGATATTTATATAGTTTTCCATCCAAACAAATTAAAAAAAATTCAAATTCTTCTCAAGCACACATGGCTCATTTTAGAGAATAGACCACATGCTGGGACATAAGTCAAGCCTGAGTAAATTCAAACACATGGAGATTATTCAGACATCTTTCTCTGATCACCATGCCAGAAAACTGGAGATTAATAAAAAGATGACCAGAATAGCAAGCGCAAACAATTGGAGGATGAATGATCTTGATGAATGATTAGAGAAGAGGTCAGTAAGTTTCTAGAAACTAATGAGAACGAGACTACAACATATAAAAACTTATGGGATACTGCAAAGGCAATTGTCAGATGTAGCTTGATATCAATAAATGCATATATGAAAAAAGAAGACAGGCTGATTACTGATATGTTATCACCAAACCTCCAGCAATTAGAACAGAGTCAACAGAACAATCCTTCCAATAGCAAAAGAAAAGAAATAACAAAAATCAGGGCAGAGTTAAACCATTGGGAAGACAAAAACAAAATGCAAAAGATCAATGCGGCAAAAAAGCTGGTTCTATGAAAGTTTCAACAGAATTGACAGACTGCTGGTGAACTTAACCAAGGAAAAGAAAGAGCAAACATTCGTAGCCAGGATGAGGGATGAAACAGGAGAAATCACAACAGACCCCAATGAGATTAAAATGATAATCACACAATACTATGAAGGGTTGTATTCTAATAAATCCAAAAATGTGGAAGACATGGATAAATACTTGGTAAACAGTCCCTCCCTAGATTATCCAAGACAGAGGTCAAGAACCTCAACAAACTCATAGCGGAAGAAGAAATAGATAGGGTTATCAAGAAGCTACCAACTAAAAAAAAGCCCCTGCACAAGACAGCTTCACAGGGGAATTCTACCAAGTATTTAGGGAAGAGTTGACACCGATCCTCCACAAGTATTCCAGAGCATAGAAAAGGATGGCAAACTCTCAAACTCATTCTACAAAGCCAGTATAACTTTGATACCTAAAAAGGGCAAGACCCCACAAGTATAGAGAACGACAGACCAATATATCTAATGGACATAGATGCAAAAATTAACAAAATATTGGCCAATAGAATACAAAAGAATATAAAACATATCATCCACCATGATTAGGTATGATTCATGCCAGGAATTCAGGGATGGTTTAACCTCAGAAAACCTATCAATATTATACACCACGTTGATAAGAAAAAAGTATAAGAACCATATGATAATATCAATAGACACAGAAATAGCATTTGACAACATCCAACATCCATTCCTAATTAAGACACTCATGAAGATAGGACTTGAAGAAAAATTCCTCAAGCTAATACAAGCTATCTATGAAAAGCCAACAGCCAAAGACATAAACAATCCCAAAGCAAAAGGGTACCAGACAAGGATCATCCTTGTCCCCTCTTCAATTCAATATCATACCGGAGGTCCTAGCTAACAACATAAAACAGTGGAAGGATGTTAAAGGTATCTAACTGGGAGAGGAGGAGGTGAAACTATCATTATTGCACATGATTCTTTACATTGAAAATCCCAAGAGCTCCACAATGGGAGTAGTTACAGTGATAGAGAAATATGGAAGAGTGGCAGGATACAAGATAAAGAAACAGAAGTCAATAGATTTGCTATATACATCAGAAAGGACCATGGAAGGCAGTACCCTTCACAATAGCCAAGAACAAATGGAAATACCTAGGAACATATTTAACAACAACAACAACAACAAAAACTAAAGACATACACAAGGAAAACGATAAGACCTTACTACAGGAATTCAAAAGCTACCTCCACAAATGGAAGAACATCCCATGCTCATGGATTGTAAGGCTAACATAGTAATGATGTCAATCTTACCCAAAGCACTTTATAAGTTTAATACTATTCTGATTCAAATACCAACAAGCTTCTTCAAAGAATTGGAACTACCAATTTTATACGGAGAGGGAAGAACCCAGACATAGCAGAGATCTCCTCAAGAAGACAAAGTCAGAGGTCTTATTTTACCTGATTTCAACCCCTACTACACAGCCACAGTGGTCAAAACAGCGTGGTTCTGGTCTAATGACAGATACTCAGACCAGTGGAAAAGAACAGAAAGGCCAGAAATAAAACCATGAGCATCTAGACAACTGATCTTTTATAAGGGCCCCCAAAGCATCAAGTGGGAAGCAGATGCCCTCTTTAACAAGATGTGCTGGAAACAATGGATATCCACATGTAGAAAAATGAAACAAGATTTTTACCTCACCCCATTCACAGGAACAAATTCAAGGTGGATCACAGACATAGAAGTAAAACCCCAAACCATCAGGACAACGGAGGAAGGAACTGGGAGTAGTCCAGGGAATACATAGGCTCACCACAATAGGAAGGGTACACATACAGGTGAACTGGAAATTGACAAATGGGGTTTAATAAGAATAAAACACATGTGCACCTTGAAAGAGCTTACCAAGAGAGTAACAAGGCAACGCACAAACTAGGAGAGGATTTTTAGTAACAACACATCAGACAAAGGGCTTATTATTAAAATCTACAATACCCCTCTGGCCTGCAAAAACAGGAAAAGAGTTAACCCCCCCTGACATGGGCAAAATAACTGAAAAGAAGATTCACCAGGAAGGAGACCTATGACCGATTAACATGTGAGAAAATGTTCCTGTTCATTAGCCATAAAAGAAATGCAAATTAAAAAAACCATGAGATACCATCTAACACACTTGAGGCTAGCCTAAATCAGAAAATCATAGAGCAACATATGTTTGAGGGCTGTCGTGAAATAGGAACTCTTCTCCACTGCTGGTGGTCGTGTAGATACGTACAGACACTGTGGAAAGTGAATTGGCAATGCTCAAAGAAAATAGAAATTGATCTACTCTATGACCCAGCCATCCCTCTACTGGACATATACTCAGAAGAGTTAAGAAATAAAACACGACAAGTCATCTGTGCTCCAATGTTTATTGTAGCGCAATTCACAATCGCAAAGAGTTGGAAACACCCTAAATTTCCATCGATAGACAAGTGGATTTGTAATCTCTGGCACATATACAAAATGGAGTACTATGCAGCACTAAAAAGCACGGATGATCACATGAAACATGAGAAGAGCTGGAAAGAATTATGCTAAGCGAGGTCAGCCAATCTCAAAAGGAGAAGTATAACATGAGTCCCTTGAGGTAAGTATAATCAGCACAACAGGAATAGAAGAAAATAAACTGATCTCACAATATATGGGAGGAGGCACAGGCAGTTGGGTGGAGGTCAGACCAAACCAAGGAGGTACATGCAAATCCAACATAAAGAAGGGGAAAGGGGGAAGGAGGAGGGAGACCGGAGACAGAGAGAAACTGAGAGGATGACATGGGGGGAAACAGGGCACTAACGCACCCAGGAGGAGAGTATTGGTTGTGTCTGCACAGAACTGGAGTGTGCATACAGACCCTGCCACGGTGCACCAAACCAGGAGGGCAAACATAGCACATGGAGGAATGCATAGAAAGATTGGGTTACAGGGCAGGCCCCAACCAGGACCAGCCTGACCCCTATCTTGGAAGTGAGTGCCGCAGAGAATGACACTAGACCTTCAGGTGGGGGAAAGGAACCAACCTACCAGACCCAGACAGAAGCAAACTAAGAAGGAAAAAGAGAAAGGGACAGTTGGCCCAGACTCCATAGAGGCACACAAGCCCAGTGGATTATGTCCCTGCACAAAGCTACTAAGGCACAGAGAAGATTGTGGGACTGACAACAACTCCAGACATGTTGTCCCCTAACTGGAGTGGACAGTGACAGAGGACAATAATGGGTACACATGGCTGGGAGAGACTGTGGATTGAATCCCTCGCAGTGGGAAAAACCAGGAATGGAGCATAACAGATCAGCAATTGAAGTAAAGTTGATCCACAGAGCCCCTGAGGACCCCAAGAATGGACTTTGGGGTAGGAGGAGCAGCCTCTGGATCTCCTCCAGGACCAGGGGCCAGGCACTCATGGGGGCCAGTGAACAGGCATGGATGTATGTAGGTTTTATTAGTTTGTTTGTTTTCTTTTCTCTTTCTTTTTTTCAACTTTATGCTTTCTTATTGTTCGGACTAGGACATTGCTGGTTTGCTATATATATGGGACAGATATGGGAGGGAAGCTTGGGGTGAAAGCAATGGGGTCAATGGCTCAGGAATGTCTAGGTGGAAGAAGGAGGCAGGGAGAAGGATGTGGTGAGCAGACGGTGCCATGGACAGGGGAACAACTATGCTCCCCACTCTGGACTAGACAGGAGCATGTACATAGGTGTAGGCAACAGATAACACTCACAACACATGGAACCCAGGAACAGGAATGGGAATATCAATGCCAAAAGGGTAGGGGGAAGGGGGAAGAGGTGGGGAGGGAGGGGTTACCGATTGCAGTGCTGGGCACATAACCACACACCCTCATCCAGGAGGAAGAACAACAGAAACCAGAGGGGAAGGGAGACAGCAGTCGATATGAGATATGAAAAGAATAACAATCTATAGTTCATCAAGGGGCCATAAGGGTGGGGGGAGGGAGAAAGAGGAGCTGATTCCCAAGGACTCAATGGAAGGTAAATATCTGAAAAAAACGATGGCAATATATGTGTTAATATGTCGGATACAATTGATGTATGGATTGTAACAAGAGTTATAAGAGCCCCCAATAAAATGATCTAAAAAGAGAGAGAATAGTACCATGTCTGCCTGGCAGTAGTCTATGATGAATGGATCTTAAGAGAAATAAAAGATACGTACCTTCACACCAGAAAATGTGTCTATTTAAGAATATGGAAAATCAAAGATAAGGATGGAAATTGAGCAACAGTCACTATTCAGAGACAAGGAATAGCTAAGGTTATAAAATGGCATTCTTAAGAAGGTCAAGTTTAAGCCAAGATCTTAAAAGATGACAACTAGTTAAGCATAAGGAAGGTATGGATTGACAGAAGACTGGTAAGGTCAAGAAGTCACTTAAGCCAAGCTTCCTGCAGCAAAAACAAATAGATACATTAAAATAAGCACAGAACTGGAAGATCAGATAGTGTGTGTTGCAAGGGGGTGGACAATAGGTGATGGTGTGGTCTAATTACTTTCCTGGATTAAAATATGTACAAGTTGAATTTAGGATGAATAACAACCCAAATTCCTGATTACATTGGTGTTGGTCTTTCAGAGTTAGATAGTATCCAGTTTAGCTCAAGAATTAAAAAGATACAGGAAGCCAATCAATATGGTTTTATTTGTCTAAGCTATATTTCCTACTGTGCTGCACGCCAAATCACAAAAGTAATGCAATCCATGTGGGACTGGGAGATAAAGCACATATGCTTTTCTAGCTAGTCAAACAATTCTGAAGAAAGATTTCAAAGCCAAACAGTGACCTCTGTCCACTACTGGGCATTTAAGCATCACCACTCATCTATAAATGCTGCATTTCTCTTTGTTGCTCTCTGTACACATATTGTGCAGCACGAGGCTCCCAGTCTGAAGGCCATTTTCTTAAGCCATTTTCTTATTAAACAAATTCCCTCACAAGATGCTAGCATTTCCTCTCCTTCTAAAAATGCCTAGCATAATACACAAAATTCTGTATCCTCCCTCCCTCTTGTCTCAGATGAAAAAATTAAAAGTAATTTTTTCTTTCTAAAGTGAAATTTTGATATACAGATTAGGAGGGGGACAACTTAGGGAGCAAACAATGAATGGGAGAGGGAGTAGGGAACATTAGAACTGATTGTGATGTTATATATGCAACTCTTTTCAAACGCAATTTAAATATGGAAATGTATGATATGTGAAAACTGTGTCAAGAAAACTGCTAAAAAAAAGATAGAATAAAACCTGGTTTGACTAATGGTTACCATGAGTGATGTGGGAAGAGTGGTTGCTTATGTTAATGGTTGGGAAATATTTTTAAAAAGGATATCAATAATGGCTATACAACGCGAAGAATATAATCAATGACACTGAATTATACATGTAGAAATTGTTGAATTGGAGAATGTTTTGCTGTGTACACTTTTGCCACAATTAAAAAAATTACATGAATAACAATAAGGACAAAGAAGAAGAATATGTTCTAGAATTGATTGTGATGATAATTGTACAACTCTTCTTGATATGATTGAATTATTGAATTGTATGACACGTGGATGAAGTCCTATAAAACTGTTTTTTTAAAAAAGAATAGCACCGTGTCTCATCATCAGTAATGACCTTGAAAAAAAAGTCTGGGTTGCTTCAAAGCTGTTTTTTCAAAGCATGGCATGTTTCCACTCAACGATATTTTCCCTAGTCATTCAGAACCCAAAGCACAACTTTCAAAGCGGCCCTTCACATTCCCAAATCTTCCATTACAAATCGCTAAACCGAGCTCCAAGATAGTTCAGATAACTTCCCCATCTCTTCCATGGTCCATCACCAGTCTTTGAGCACACGTGCATGAATTTGTCATCAATCAACATTTCACCTGTTTTGAAATGAGAAAATCACTGTACACTTGAGTTTTTCCTGTAGCACTGTCCTTATAAGCTGTGATCTCCATCACAACAGTTTCTGGGGCATTTCTCCCAAGCAAAAAACACAATTTCAGAGCTACACGCTCTTCTCTTAATTGTTCCATCACATCGAAAGTACCAGAGACTGCGTAATATCAAAAGTACCAGAGACTGCTAGAAGGACAAACCACTCTGTCTTGGAAGACATATGGCCAGAGGGCTCCTTAGGGGCAAGGATGGCAAGATCCCATCTTATGCATATTGGATATAATATCAGGAGAGACCAGACCCTGGAGAAGGACATTCTACTTGGTAAAGAGGAGAGGTAGCAAAAAAGAGGAAGTACCTCAGGAAGAGGCGTTGACACTGTGGCTGCAATAATGGGCTCAGCCATAGTACAATTGTAAAGACAGTGCATGACTGAGCCGTGTTTCTTTCTGTTGTGCAAAGGGTTTCTATGGGTAGTAACTGCCTCTAGAGGACCTGACAAAGACAACAACAACAAATTTGGAGGCTAACTACCTGGTCAAAGGGCTGGAAGAATTTCTTATTTGTGCCTTTTCAAAAGAAAGGTGACACACTGAAATATGGACATCATAAAACAATTTTATTAATATCCTATGTGAGTGAAATTTTGCTGAAGGTAATTAAAATATGGTTGTAACCTTTAATCAAGTGTAAGCTTTCAGAAATTCAAGCAAGACTCAAAAGAGGATGCAGAATAAGGGATATGGTTGCTGATTTTAGATCGATCTTGGCTGAAAGCAGAGAATAGCAAAAACGTGCTGATTTGTATTTTATTTACATTTGGGTGTATGATAGAAAGCTCTGCATACATTGAAAAGAGCAGGGATTCCAGCATATATAGCTGTCCTGACGTGGATCCTGTACTTGGACCAAGAGGCAATGGAGGGTTTGTTGTTGCTGGGTGCCACACAGTGGGTTCCATCTCAATGTGGCCCTCTGGTCAACAGAACAAAATGCTGCCCAGTCCTGCATTAGCTTCAACATTGTTGCTATGATGCAACCATGGTCAAAGTCTCCTTTTCTCTGACCTTCTGCTTTACAAAGCTTGGTGTCCTTTTCAGAGATTGCTCTTTCTTACTAAAATGTCCAAAGTACTTAAGACAAAGCTTTGCCATTCTTGCCTCCAAGGAACATTCTGGCTATCATTTCCCCAAGACAGATTTACTTGCTCTTCATGTATCCATAATACTTTCAATATCCAGTGTCAATGCCATATTTAAAAAAATCAATTATTTTCTGTTTTTCCTTAGACATGGTTCAGCTTTCACAGATATGCAAGGTAATAAAAAAGCTGAAAGTACTGGAGGAAAAATTTTATACTTGAGTTGTAATATTGAAGGATTCCATGGGAAAAATATTGAATTATGCAGGAAGCACCAAAAGAAGATGGAAGGGATTCAGAGTTACTGTTGATTGCTTGATATCCAATCATTTCAAGAGATGACATATGATCAAGAACCAATGTTAGGAAAATTTGTAAGTTATCCATGTTTGTAATTATTTGAAAATATATACCCAAACGATAAGTGTAACATCTGTAATTTAGAAAGAATTGATATCTTCATAAAAAAAGGACAAACTGATAAAAATTGGTTAAGACATGAGCAGGCATCTAGCACAAAATGAAATGATTGTGCAATAAGCATATAAAACAATGCCCTATATGAATATAATCAATTAAAGAAAAGTAAGATATTGAGTTTGGCAAATATTTTTAAAAGTTTAACTTTATGAAATGTTCGCACTTGCTAATGGAATGGAATGTTTTATAATTAGTGGGGGTATAAAATTAGTGTTATAGCTTTGAAAAATCAGTTGCATTATCTAGCAGAAATGAGAAACATCAAGAGGTGTAGACTTGAAAAACTCTATAAAGATCTAATTAATACAATAGGAATATTCATAACAACATTGTTGTTAGCAGAAACAAGTCAGAGAAGAAATAACAAATGATTACTAGTATAAAAGTTGGATAACTCAATCTTGTCTTTTCATACAAGGACTTCTTCATGATGAAACTCAAGCAGCTCTTATAATATTGAGGAAGTAAAGCATGTTTTAGAAGTGCTTCCTTCTGAAAACATACAACACCAATTTTTGACTGAGAAAGGACACATTTATGCGAAAAGTCTAAGAAAAAATACTGATTTTCCTGAGGAGCAAGGAACTGCTGTGGTGATGCGTAGCGTGCAGGAACATTCAAAGGCTTTGTAGGGCTCAAGCCCTTACGCTGGGTGCAGAGTGCTGGGAGGAGCTTGGTGCTGAGTGCTGGGTGCTGGGTGTTGACCGCTGGTTGCTGCATATTGGATGATAGAACCTTGGCTTATGAATTTAAAATTTTACATTTCCAAAGCTTTAAAGTTTTACAAATTTGCTATGCATAAAATAGTTCAGAGTTGAAAACAGAATAAAATGAGAATTGTTTTTCACACTTCATTGTGGTGCTCATCCAAAATTCAACCAGAAGGCAAGATAACTAACTCTCTTGAGCCTCATACTTTGGTGAGAAAATGCAAAGCAAAAATAATTTCATGTTTGGATATAGGTAATCGAATGTGCAACTAAATATGTAAATTATAGATTGCTAATGTCAGATATGATTATAAACTGCTTTATTTACAGAGCAATTCTATTTTTGTCTTATTAGATGCATTAAAAACTCTTCAGAACTTCGATAAATGGAAATCTGTAAATATTATTTTGAGCTTCTAATTTTTTTCTATAGAGGTGATCTATGAAAACATTTATTACACGTGCATAAAATTAAAAGTTGGAGGAAGGGATTATGAAGAAAGGGAGGCAACAGATATTACATGCATAACATTCTACTTTTTAAAGTAGTCTCCCCTGGCTTTTCAATGGCTGACTTTTTTTATTCTTTAATAATTATTTAAGCTACCAAAAAATTTGATCCATCATGTAATAAAGAAAATTTCTGGCTCAATTTACTGAAAGGAGTGCCCTTTAGTTTAACCACCTCATAATTACAAGTTTGAACTGGTGCTGGAGAAGAGCAAAATTGAAGCCTAGTTCAAGAAAAGGTTTATTTTTCTGTCTCTGCAAAGTGCCCAATGTAATATTATAAAGTTTGAAGCTATCTTGGGGCAATGTTAATTCTATTGAGTATTTTTCCTCTGTCTTATTTCTCATTGTGATTCTTAGGTCAGAATATTTCATTCTTTTCAAATATGAAATTGTGTTACAGAAATCATGGAATAATTGTAAGCTTGCATTTCATTGTATTGGACAAGTAGGCTTTAGGTATTTAAAATATCTGTTTGGTACAATATGAGTTACATGTTATATCTGTTGAGTATATAAACTGTATGTTTTGTAAGATATGCCTTTTAAGTAGAGTTGATAGATATGTGCATTTGCTTCAGAGAAACATCCTCTCATCTACTCTGAGGAGTCAGAGATAATCTCTCCCTACACAGGGATATGCTGAGACTTTGGAAGCACCAGCCTCACATTTCGTCTGAATTATCCCGATTGCAAGACAAACAGATTTATCTTGAGAGAAGTTTAGCCATAAAATTTCTTGGGATTGAGGATGATGAGACTTTATCTAACATACTTTGAATATGCTATCAGGAGGGACCAACGCACCCTGATAGTGTACTGAGTACATGCTAGGCTAATAACTGCAAGGTCACCAGTTTAAAGCCCCAGCCTCTCTGCGGGAGAAAGACAAAGCCTTCTGTCCCCATAAAGGTTATAGTCTGGGGAACCCATAGCATAAATTCTTCCCTGTCCTAGGGTTGGAGAAGAATACCATTCTTGGTAAAAGTAGAAGTTCATTGAAAAAGGATACCTTTAATGAAATGGAAAGACACAATGGCTGTAACAATGGGCTCAAACATAACAATTGTGAAGATGGTTCAGGGTCCCTATGAGTTGAAACTGACTCAAGGACATCTAACCACAGCAGCAGCCATCTTGCTTACGGTTCGTTGGTTGCATACAAATGAAATGGACTTTAATAGGTGTAGACAACGTTGGAATTTATGGGAATGCTATATTAGCTCAGTGATTGGGACTGAAATATGAAGATCTAGATTTTGAAAACAACTCATTGCCATCATGTCAATTCTGACTCAAAGCGACTCTACAGTTCAAAGTAGAACAGCCCCATGGGTTTATGAAGCTGTAAATCTTTATGGGAGGAGACAAGCTCATCTTTCTCCTGAGAAGTGGCTGATGAATTTGAAGTGCTGACCTTGCCAATAGCAGTCCAATGCTTAATCTTCTATGTCACAAAGTTTATAAAGTATGAAGATTTAGAATTTGGAAATGACCATGGTAATGCTGAAAATTAGGGTTTCAACAATGGAAGGTCTTTGGAGGGCATTGCTGTTGGGTAAATAAGTTTGAATTCCTTTTAATCTGACGGTCCTTCAGTTCAGTATCTGACATTCAAGAAGAGAGTACCTGACCTCTTCCTGTCCCTAGGCCAAGGATTGAAGGAGACCTTGATTTATTGTATGACTACATTCATATCCTGATATCGCATGCAAGATCATTGATGAGGATCATTCAACAATGGATCATATGCAGTGGTATATTGACAGGGAACTGCCAGAGGTTCAGGTTGGATTCAGAAGTGAACATGGAACAAAGGATACCATTGATGATGTCAGATGAATCTTGACTGAAATCAGAGCATACAAGAAAGATATTTACTTGTGTTTCATTGACTATGTCAAGACACTCAACTGTGTTAATTCTAACAAACTACCTGTGAAGACGGAGAATTCAAGAACACTTCATTGTGCTTATGCAGAAATTGAATATTGATTGAGGCAACGGTGTCAACAGAACTTGCATGGAATCCTGCATAGCTTGAAATCAGAAAAGGTGTGCAACAGGGTTGTATTATCTCCTTGTCCTTATTCAATCTGTATGTAGAGCAAATCCTCAGAGAAGCTGGTTTATATAAAGGAGAATGCTTGTTGAAAGTGAAGAAGGTCTGCAGCATTTGCTGATGAAGTTCAAGGATCAGAACTTTCAGATTACAACTCAATGTTAAGAAAAGCCAAATACTCCAAGTGGACCAGTGGGTGACATCATGATAAATGGAGAAAATATTGATGTTGACAAGGATTCTGTAATGCCTGGATCCACAATCAATACTCATGGAAGCAGCAGTCAAGAGATCAGAAGAAGCATTCCACTGGGTAAATCTGCTGCACAAGATCTCTTTAGAGTATTGAAAAACAAGGATATTATTTTGAGGCCTCTCTCCTGACCCAAGTCATGATAATGTCAATTGCTTCATATGCATATGGAAGTTGGACATTGAATAAGGAAGACCAAAGAATAATTGCTTTTAATTTTGGTGCTGGAGAAGAATACTTAAAGAACCACAGGGCTATTTAAAGTACGTAAATAGTCTAATTAATAAAATACTTAAAGTACTATAGTACAATTTAAAGTTCAAAGGACAAACTGATCTGTCTTGGAAGAAGTATGTCCAGACTGCTCTTTAGAGGCAAGGGTGGTGAGGATTTATTTGTCTTACATATTTTGGGTATGTTGTCAGGAGAGACAAGTCCCTGGAGAAGGACATTATGTTTGGTAAAGTAGGGGGCAATGAAAAGGCAGAAGGCCCTTTGGAGGACAGATTGACACCATGCCCACCAACAATGGGCTCAGTTATAGGACCAACTGTGAGGATGACACAGGATTGGCTCGTGGTTCCTCCTACTGTGCATAAGGTGGTTATGTGTCAGAACCAACTTGATGGCACCAAACCATCACCACCACCACCACCACCACCACAACAACAACAACAACAATAGAGCATTCATAACCAAAGCAAAATCATTATAATTTGACTCAATCATGAAGAAATTGATGATACAACATACTACAAAGAAATGTTCAAAACATACATTGCTTCAGCCCTTTTGGTACCCAGATGAATTGCACAGCAGAGCTCTTCAGGAACCAAATGCTCTACTGTTCTCTATTTTCAAAATGTTAATATTTTAAGACATCCTACTTAAAAGAATGAAACATAGGACATGTTAGTGATATTTCTATTAAAATAGGTTGAAATGGAGGGAAAAGCTGAAGAACTGAGATGGGCTGAAGAATTGTTAATGAATATAGCAATCTGTGGTACACGAATTCAAAGAGCGAAAGGAATGAGGTTATAGTTCATTCTTCATTAAATGCATGTTATACCCAGGGAATTACTGCTTCAACATATTTTATTATGCTCCACTCTTCCTTGAAATTAGTAAGAAAATCCTTTGCCTCTGTTGAGCATAAAGCATGCAAACGAGTTGACGGATTCAGGTAAAGAAAGCGCGCTAAGATGCAAAGGGATAAAATTAATAGGAGCTTGGGGAACTGCGGTGTTCACCTTATTGTATAATAAATTCAGGTACTTCAAATATTAGCAGCTACCTAAGTGGTACAGCTTCTAGTAACTAGACCGTGTTACCACTCTGTAGGGAACTTGAGCTAATAAACCTTTCCCCCTGGAAAATTTGAGAGTGCAGGTTGCCCACTCACAGTTCAGTGACTCTACTTTATGATGCCATTATCTTCTAAAATATGAATACTTTTATTGATGAAATTAATTGCCAATGTTTATTACCCAATCAAAGCTGGATGAGTTTGCAACCAAATTGATTTTCACTTTAATTTGTTGGAAGCTAATCAAGATTTTTCTTGGAAATTTTACTAAAGGAACTAAGACGGATTATGGGCTTAGGGCCCAAACTTTTAGTGCTATCACTCCATTTTTCTGGGAAAAACAAAAACAAAAACTCAGTATAAGCTAGCAATGAAAAACTTTTAGCCCATAATTCAGGATAACGTGTCTCTCAAATCTTAAGCTCTCTGCCATCTACTCAATTCCAGCTCATTATACTTATGAGACAGAGTAGAGCTGTCCCTGGGGCTTTCCCAGACTGCAGTAAAAGGGGTCATCTTTCTTCCAAAGATTAGGGGGTTGTTCTGAAATGCTGATCTTTAGCTTAGTGGCCCAATGCATAATCAGTGCTTTGGCAGAAACCCCTTCGGGTATATTGTCAGGAGAGACCAGTCTCTGGAGAATCGCATCGTGTTTGGTAAAGTAGAGGGGCAGTGAAAAAAGATAAAGACTGTATGGGATGGACGTACACAGCGGCTGCAACAATGGGTTCAAACATAAGAACAATTTTGAGGACCCTGTAAGACATAGCAGCGTTTTGTTCTGTTGTTTATAAGGTCGCTGTAGGCTGAGTGGGACCTAACAACATTCACATGTACTTAGGGGTTAGGATTTCAAGATGTATTTGCTTATTTATTCTGTTCTCACTGATATGGGCAAATGGGTTTTCCATTGTCCTAGGGAAGAAAAGAAACCATAAGTTCAAATTTATTTTATAGACACATTTATTGAGTTTTAAAACCGATAAAGATTAATCAAAGACAGGCAAACCATCTGGATGAAGGAGAACTTCAATACACCATCATAATAGTTTTCAATGATTCACAAAAATGTGATCACTTAGAATAGGACACACGGAGCTAAAGAAAATGTCAAAAAATCATGATTGGCAATAAACAAGGTGTGTCACTCACATATTGCATGTTGTTAATAAGCCTTCCTCCTATCTTGATGTCATGTTAATTTTCATATAGTCTGTTTTCTTGGAATATTTGGTCTGCATACAAATTGAATAATTTTAGTGAAAAGATACAAAACTGACACACATTTTTTCTGATTTTAAACCATGCACTAGTTGTTCCATTAGAACAACTGCCTCTTGGTCTATGTACAGGTTGCACGGAGCATAATGAAGTGTTCTGTGATTTTGTAGTTTGCTATTATTCTCATAGTCAAATGCCTTAGCATAGTCAATAAAGCTCAAGTAATTATCTTTTTTAGTATTCTCTGTTGACAATCAAATCTCTGTGAAGTCAGCAGTGACGTCCTTCTTCCATGTCCTCTTCTGAATCTACCTTGAATATCTGGCAGCTCCCTATTGGTGTAACTACTTTTTAATTATGTTCAACAAAATTTTATGCTTGTGATATTAACAATATTATTTGATAATTCCCACATTCTACTGGGTCACCTTTCTTTGGAATGGGCACAAATATAGATCTCTTCCAGTTGGTTGACCAGGTGACTTTCTTCCAAGTTTCTTGGCATAAACTTCCAGTGCTTCGTGAGTTTGTTGAAGCATTTCAATTGTTATCCTGTCAATTCTGGAGTCCTGTTTTTGGCTGATGCCTTCAATGTAGCTTGGATTTATTCCTCCAGTACCACCAGCTCTTGACAATAGGCTACCTCTTGAAATAGCTGAATGTTAGTGGTCTTTTTGGTACAGTGACTGTGTATTCCTTCCATGTCCTTCTGATGTTTCCTGCATCATTCATATTCAATATTTACCCATAGAATCCCTCAACAGTTCAACTTCAGGCTTGAATTTCTCACAATTCTTTCACCTTGAAAAATGTTGGATATGTTTTTCTTTTTGGGCTTTTGAGATCTTTGTACATTTCCATATAGAGTTTTATATTTTTCTTCTATAACTGTCCTTTGAAAATATCTATTTTTCTTTATTTCATCTATTTGCTTTAGCTACTCTACATTCAAGAGTAAGTTCAGTGTCTTCTGATGTCTACTTTTATTATTATTATTTTTAATCATCTTATTGGGGGCTGTCTACTTTGATCTTTTCTTTCCTTCATATGTTTTTAATGATCTTTTCCTTTCTCATATATGATGCTCTTGATGTCATCCCACAATCCTCTTTCCTTTGGTCGGTAGTGCTAAATGCACCAAATCTGGTATTGAATTGTTCCTTCAATTCATGTGCACTTTGGCCCTCATTGCCATGCTTTAATTTTCTTCAACTTCAGTCTGAATTTGAATGTAACAATTGATAGTAAACTCCAAAATCAGCCCCTGGTGATTTTGTTTCTCCTGATGATATTCAACTTCTCAACCATTTTTTTTTCACACAGGTATAGTCAATTTTATTCCTGCGTATTCTATTATGTGAAGATCACATGTAGAGTCACCATTTATTTGTTGAAAATGGTATTTGCAATGAAGTCAGATGTTTCAAAGGTTGTATCATATGATCTCCAGTTTTGTGTCAATGACCAAGACCATATTTTCTAATTACTCATCCTTTTCATTGTTTCCAACTTTTGAATTATAATCACCAGAAGTTATCGCTGTATCTTGGTTTCATATATGATCAATTTAACATGGAAAATTTTGGTGAATCTTTCCATTTCTTTACTACTGTATTTAGTGATTGAGGAGAAATTTTGAATATTAACTGTATTAACTGGTCTTCCTTGGAGGCATGTACCTATTATCCAATAGCAAGCAGCATTGTACTTCAACATAGGTCTTGAAATATTATTTTTGACAATGAATACAATGTTATTCCTCTTGAATTTGTCATTCTGAGCATCATAAAACCTATGATTATTCAATTTGAACTGTCCAATTCTTGTCCATATTTCCTCATGAATATCAAAGATATTGATCTTTAATGGTCCACATAACTTTTTACAATTTGCAATTTTATTTTTAAAAATAGTTTTATTGGCATACACTCACATATCATTCAAATTAATCATTCAATCATATTAACAAGAGTTCTACAATCATCACTACAATTAATTTCACAACATTTTATTCTTTTTTGTAGTACTTTAGCACTTCATCCACATGCCGTACAATTAAATAATTCAGTTATATTGAGAAGAGTTATACAATTATCACCACACTCAATATTAGAACATTTTCTTCTTCCTTGTACTCAATATTATTCATGGATACTTTTCTAATTGTGGCCAATATATACACAACAAAACTCTTCAATTCTTACAGTCATGGTTAGTTCACCACTTAACTGAAGCTTTCTCTGCCATGCTCCTGGGTAATTAATAAACCAGTTACTGTCTCTATAGGTTTACTTATCATGATTCATATAGAAAATTATACAAAACACAAACAAGAAGTGAATAATAATAATAATAAAACCCCACAATGCCTAGACAAACTAGAGAAAAATTTAAATAGAAAAGAAATCAGAAAATATTAAAAACAGAAACAACTTTAAAGTGTGTCAAAAGAGATCAAATGATAATCTGTTATAAAATAACTACGTCTGTCAAATTTTCTTAGATTTATCTATTGCACAATTTGATTATGTATGGCTGTTTGCTTCCCATTTTGAGTCATGCCCCCTCAACAGGAAGAATATGAAAATTTTACTTCACCCATACCATTAAGTTGGACTCTACTTTTAGGAGAAAATTCTTTTCCAGAAGTATTTTGAGTGATTTCCAATCTGAGGAGCTCATCTTCGGTACTATATTTAACAATATCCACTACAGTTTATAAGGTCACAGAGGCTAATTTCACAGAGGAGTATAGCCCATTCATGCTTAGTATTGTGTTCATAGTCTGGAAGTTTACCACGACTGACTTTGAAGGTATTTGAAATGCCAGTGGCCAAGCTTCCAGGATCACAGCAACACACAAGCCTGTATGACAGACTGACAAACAAGTATAGCACAACCACCTTGTGCATATTTTATTAATAGATAATATCTATTTTCCTCCTTTTAGGTTGCTATTAATCAGAATGAACAGAACTTTGTTTTGGTTTTGGTAGACTGGTGATGGGGTGGGAGGAAACCTCTCTCATACCCATAGTTATAAGAGTTTGGATGATTCAGACTTTACCTCGAACAGCATGGTAACCCAAATAACCCAAGACTTTCTAACAGCCATATTTTGTCCATTTCTGTATGTATAGTCCACGAATCTTCAATGTGGCACAAGTCAAACTGATAGGCTATTCTCAGTGCCACCAAGTAACGCTGACTCATAGGAATGCTATGAGACAGGGTAGAACTGCCCCTGTGAGTTTCCGAAACTGTAACTAATCACAGGATTAGAAAGCCCCATATTTCTCCCTCGGAGCAGCTGGTGGTTTCAAACTGCTGGCTTTGTAGTTATGACCCCAAAGCATACGCACCACATCACCTCTACTGATACACTATAGCTTCAGTAAAGGCTGGGAAAGAAAGTTCACACTTTTCTGGCTGTGAGGGCAATCTGCAGATGCCTCAGGAACGAGTCAGCTTAAAGAAGATGCAGTGAAAACAGATTTATGATACAGAAAGAAACAGATTTCTGACACCATCATTAAAGCAAGTTCTCTAAGTTATTTTCTGAAGGTTGCTCGAGGCTGACTTTGAAAATCCTTATTTTATGTTTCCACTTCAGTAAAGAGCTGAGATACCCTAACGGAGTCAGAGGTTTAGTGTATTAAACCTCTTGTCATATTTGCTTACAACTTTTGTGTATTGAAATCCTATTCATACTGACAGGTTTGTTATTCTTGTATATTCCGCTTTCCAGTTCCTATCAGTTGAAGTGCTTGCCAGCCTCATTTGTCTTCTCATTGTAACAGTGAGGAAAGCACTCACATTGTGATAACTGAAGTCTGCGTGAAAGAAAGACGGAGGATTTACCCTTTTTCCCAATCTATCTCCTTGGCTACTGCATCTAAAAGTAAGCTTTTGTTCCTAGAAGTCACCAAGAAAACATTATTGCATTTGCTACATTCATCGAAACCTCAAATTCCTAAATGCCATTCAGCAGTTCTCTGAAGTACTATAACCAAGGTTCAACTAACACACAAAACAATCTTTTTTGTCCCTAGCTTAACATTCGATGGCAATATTTTCTCAAAAACTGTTCCTTGGTGGGCCATTCTGCTATGTCATTCTAGCAACTGAGTGTGCAAAATGTCTTTGTTAGCACCAAAATACATCTTCATATCACAATCATTGCTGTAATAAGTGGGATAACAGAGAGTATCTATTAAATAAGACTATGCTCGACTCAAGAGTTTTATATTATATTAAAAATGAATAAATACATTCCAGATACAAGCAAAACAAAATAAACAAACCACCCTTCTCAGCAGTGAGATTATAATGTGTAGACTATAAACTTAGGTGCTTCCATAATAAAATAATATTTGTCATTATTTCAGCTTGTTAAATACAAATGTTTGTTCAGTTTAGTTTGGGGTGGGTGAAGGGAGACGCCGGGCAGTGTAATATAAGATACAATAATAATTTATAAATTATTAAGGATTAATGAGGGAGGGGGGAGGGGGGAGAGAAGGGGAGGGGAAAAAAGGAAGATGAGTTGATTCCGGGAACCCAAGAGGAAAGTGAATTTTGGGAATGATGAGGGCAACAGATGTATAGGTGTGCTTTACACAATTGATCTATTTATTGTGATGAATTGTATGAGCCACAATAAAATGATCAAAAAATAATAATAATAGTTAGTCTCATAGGGAATATACCGAATAGAATGAAACTTATTCTCTAATATAACTTATTTGAAATATGAAATGTGTAATCTTTTGTGTTCCTAACTTAAACTTATTGACTTCCTTTGAGACAACCTGATTTTTAAGGAGTATATACTATACCTATTGATTTAGGATTCTGATTGAGTAGGCTGATAAAATCATTGGAAATTTAATTGCCATTTGATTTTAATTTATTTCATTATGAAAATAGGAGTGAATTTAGTGTTATTAGTGTTTAGGAGTATTATTATCTTCTGTAGAA